>NW_026652288.1:69330154-69723536 GCF_009828535.3 Hylobates moloch
ATGTTCTCACTCATAGGTGGGAATTGAACAATGAGAACTCATGGACACAGGAAGGGGAACATCACACTCCGGGGACTGTTGTGGGGTGGGGGGAGGGGGGAGGGACAGCATTAGGAGATATACCTAATGCTAAATGACGAGTTAATGGGTGCAGGAAATCAACATGGCACATGGATACATACGTAACAAACCTGCACATTGTGTACATGTACCCTAAAACCTGAAGTATAATAAAATAAATAAATAAATAAAAATAAAAAGGTCCAAAGAATCCCTGGAAAATAATAATAATTTTTTTATTTTGGAGGATAGATATAAAGATATTTATGATATAATTATGTCTTCTTTTCTGTGTGTTACAAATATTTTATAATAAAGCATTAATTTAAAAAAAAAAAGTTCTGAGAACTTAAATATTTCACCCACAGTCATACAGCTAGTAGAGGTTGAAGCCAGAAGTAGATGCACTATTTCTTAACTATGAGGCCCGTGTGCTTTCTGTTGCACCACTCTGAAAAGCAGTACTGTATCCCTCCAAAGACACAAACATGGATGTTCCCATGGCAACATAAACAGATAAGGGTAAAACTCTCAAAGATCTCCTGTAGATGCACTAAATGGGAAGCCTCTACCACAAACACATTTTTTGAATAAACTCTTTGAAGGGAGAAGACCTTCTTGATCATGTCCCAGCATAGTCTGGCCACAGGCATTTTAAAGATTCAAAATTCATTATAAAAATGAATACGAAATATTTTCCCTTTTGGACTTCAATGATACGTTCCAACTCTTCTAGTTCGGCCTTAAAAATAAGTTTAAAATGTATAATCAAATAAGCAGATGGAAGAATGCCAGTTTTACCCCTCATTACTGGTAGTCTATGCAAAACCATCTGATTTTAATCTTTTCACTTGATTTCCCTCATGTTTTAAAAATTCGTCCAGCCAGTGAGGAATAAATGCCAAACAAGTATAGTGTTATGTCTGGGGCTTGCCAGAAATTCAAATGTAGGCATTACCAGTTTGCTATAAAAATCAGTGTAAGAAATGTTTTAATTCCACAAGCAGAAGCACAAATGCACTCTCCCCACCCCCTTAAAAATCACGTTAAGAAAAAAGATTTTCCTTTTCTGGAATTTAAAGAGAGCTTAGCTTATAAGAAGAAAACAATACATTTAGAAGAGAAAAGAAGATGGACTTTACTAATCTCTCCATTTTTCTTTTCCCATTTCTTCTTCACATTTCCATTGTGCCAACAGTAAAATTGTTTTTTAGAGTGCTAATTAAAGCAAATTCTAGCAAAAAATATTGGTATTTATCTGTTACTGGCTTAGGAAGCATATGTGTATTGCCAGACAAAATTTAACTGACATTATTTAATCAAGCAATACAACTGTTTTGCATGTAAAGTGAATTCGGAAAATCCTATTTACTAGTGCCTGAGAGCACTTTACAAGAACCATATATGGTTTCAAATATTAACAAACACTATCAAATGGAGAGAATATGATTTCCAAATATCCTATCTTGTTTAGTGAAGAAAGTATAGATTATATTTACTGAATCTTGATTTAAAAAAAGAATTTTTCTACTATTAAAGGTGAATCATCATAAAGCCAAGATAGAAAAACAGAGAGAGAGAGAGAGAAAGAGAGAGACAGATTTTAAACACAGTAAGAAGAGACTTCCAAGCTATTTTCAGGGTAGAAATAAATATTATCTTAGTTGTAGTTGCATCTGTAGACATATCTTTACAGTCTTTTATATTTGTTAACCCAACTAAGAATCTAAAATGTTTTCCAACTCTACTGCCCTGGTTTTGCATTTAGTAAGGCATTAAATCCTCAGGATTTGTGAATAAGCTTTCTTCCAACCTATAGAAATGGTTCTAATAGTGTTCCAGAATTAGAAATAATAAAAAGTCACCAAACTGAGAATCCTGTCACTCTGCTTACTCTCCTCCCCTTTCCAGGTCCCACTCATATGTCACCTCCTCTCTTCCTGGACAACAACCTTGAAAAGTGGCCTCTCTTTCCCTTCTATCTGACACTACCACATATGTCAAGTATGACTAACTCGTGCAGAAAAGGAGTTTATTTCAAGAATATTGAGGAGCTAAAGGCACAGGAATTGACCATAATTGTAGTGATTGATATCTCAGCAGAGCTCAGCAACCAGGTCAGTCAAAGGGGTTAACAATTTCATCAGCTACAATTGTATTTTTCAATTTTTGAATCACTCTGGAAGACAGTGGAACAGGCATGATCTGGTTCACAAGATCTCACTTGACTAAAAAAATGCAGAGCACTTTGATTTATAGCTCTCCAAGACTGCAAGAGGAAAATAATTCCAAAAACTGAATTGGGTACTGTTGCTGAAAGAAGGAGGAATGCATGTTGAGCAAATGGTGACTGCACTACTCATATATCAATTCATCAGGCTCTGCCTACCAATGTCCTTTGGTTTTCATCCTCAAATGTTATTTAGGTTGCATTTTGTAATTTAACTTTTACTTATCTTCATCTTTCCTACTACACTGTCAGCACCTCAAAAGCAAAAATAACTTCTTTCTTTAAATCACCTACAGTGCTTCGTATAAAGCAAATGCTCAATAAAATTTTATTGATTTACAACTAGAAATAACTTCTTAAAGGTCAGTTTCACTTCACAGTAAAATCACTTTCTGTGTTTTTCCATTCAACCTCTTAAAAAGACAGGTTTTCAATATTTGCAGCTGTTTGTTCTTTCAACAATATTTAGTATTTTGTTGGGAAGAGGAATTGCTGGGAGTAGTTGCTGAGTACAGAAAGAATGTGTCAACAGATGAGGAGCTTAGCATTCACACAGGGCATATTAATCTTAAATATTTACTTCACTGTAAAGATATCAGTGATTACCAAGTGATGAAACTGTGCCCAATGAACTGCAGGATCTGAGCTCCAAGACTCAAAATTATGTCTGACCACTTTATATTGTTTACTGAAAATACTGCACATTGGACGAGGGTTCTAGCCTTCATAGTGACAAACAAAAGGCTCTGTGCAGGGGGTTATCATCAGAGCTCTAGAGGCACATTTCCCACAGCTGTTAGTAACAGGCAAACAGTGGCCTGCAAAGCAAACCATGAAAACATGATACCTGCCTTTTCCTAACTGGCTGTTTCACTCTGTGTGTTATTTGCTCCCTTTGGCCTCCAGTTCCCTCTCCTGAAAAATAAAGGTGCTAGACTACAGCATCTCTATGATCATTCCCAACGCTACTATTCTCTGAATCTATGTTTCCGTGACTCTCATCTTCAAATAAACAAAGCATACCTTACTACTGCTACTAGTTCTAACAATAATGGCTAACATTTACTGAGTTCACACTAAGACTGGAAGATTTACATAGCTGTTATTATTCACCACAATCTTATCAGGTAGACATTAATTATCTCCATGTTATGTGTGAAAAAAAAAAGCTGAGATGTATATATGAAAAAACTGAAGATGCAACTAAATAGCAACTTAACCTAAGATCACAAAACTAAAATAGGGTCAGGATTCATATCCAATTCTATTTCACTCCAGAGATTGGGCTATCAATTGCTGTAATCTACAAATTTGCAAAATCTACAATTTTGCAAATATCCACTGTAACTGTAAATTCAGCCATGTTAAATCAGTACCTAAGCTTCTGACTAGAAACAGTGTTTTAGAGCATTAAGCATAGATAATCAAATAGCCACAACCATTTTGATATCAGAACACAGTTCTCTTTTTGCTGTGGTACATTATCATTTCTCTGTGGTACATTTTGACGTATCACCACGATGTTCATATGCCTGGATTGAGAAAGAAGAGTAGTTAAGTAACCATCATCCAATCCAACAAGATCCATGGAATATCTATTTCCAGCGGTTGCAGCTGTCTGGAGTGAGGTAGAAGACTTCCATCTCAATTACTTAAAAGTAGTGGTTCACTATTATAGATGATACCTCTGGAAAGGAAGATCAAATATGTGTTTGCTTGTTATATTTGCTGAAGTCTTGCCTCAAACAAAATTGTACAAAAGTAAGTTTATTTTTGTCACCTTCATTTTTTCAATGCCACCCTTTCAGTAGTGCTTCTTCCTCTGCTCAGGCTTCATACTCTCATTCTCTCCTTTTTTCAAATCCTGATCTTATAAACCTTCAAGACACATAAATGTCTCAAGGTGTGTATGAATGAAAGCAAAAGGTATGAGTGCAGAGACTATCTGTGTTGACATGACTTAATTAAGAATACAGACCAGCTATGTCATCATGAATTAGTTATTTCTTCCAGGAAACTTTGCCTAGGAGAGGTAAAGCTGTAAACCAATGAAAAAAAAAAAAAAAAAAAAAAAACACCTCACTGTTTGCTTCAGGAAATTTCTACAGAGTACTTATCAGAGATAAGAGTCTGCTCACCTGGGCAAACATTTTCTTATCATACCAAATTTACCCAAGCCTTGTTTCAAGACCCTCACTTCACAGGGTCTACAAATTTTTAACTATTATATTACAAATTTTGCCCAATTCAAATGAGTTCCTCAGTTTGAAAGACATACTTCAAACCACGTGAGCTCAGACCCCAAGGTACTAAAATTAAATCATTTCTGACTTTCTCCTTCTGAGTCACTGTTATGACTATTAAGGTAAAGTTCTTTCTAACTGCAGTGAGCTCTAATAAATTTAGCATTGCTTTATTAATAGGTTGCCTGGTGATTTGGGGAGGAGTCCAATAGGCATTATATGTAAAATGTATTACTTATATGTCTCTAGGTTACAGCAGCCTGGGAAAACAATGTTCAAGTACATTATATCATTTCTCTGATTAGTTACTGGAAAAGTCAAGAGTTAAATATGCCCACTTAGTCATAATTGCAGAATCTCAGCTCCAAAACTACCAACCTATTTCTTTTTCATTTTATTTTATTTTTTTTTAAAGCAAGGTCCTGCTCTGCAGCCCAGGCTGGAGTGTAGTGGCACCATCATATTTCACTGCAGCCTTGGCCTTCAGGGCTCAAATGATCCTCCCATCTCAGCCTCCTGAGTAACTGGGATTACAGGCACATGCCTTCACATCCAGCCTATATATATATATATATTTTTTTTTTTGAGATAGCGTCTAGCTGTGTCACCTAGGCTGCGGTGCAGTGGCATGATCTCAGTTCACTGCAACCTCCACCTCCCAGGTTCAAGCAATTCTCATGCTTGAACTACGGGCATGTGCCACCATGCCCAGCTAATTTTCTTTGTATTTTCAGTAGAGATAGGGCTTCACCATGTTGCCCAGGCTGGTCTTGAACTCCTGGGCTCAAGCAATCTGCCCTCCTTGGCCTCCCAAAGTGGTGGGATTACAGGCATGAGCCACCACACCCAGCCCCAGCCACTTTTTTTTTTTAAAGAATTGTGTAAGTTGGATTCCTAGGTATTTTATTCTCTTTGAAGCAATTGTGAATGGGAGTTCACTCATGATTTGGTTCTCTGTTTGTCTGTTATTGGTGTATAAGAATGCCTGTGATTTTTGCACATTGATTTTGCATCCTGAGACTGCTGAAGTTGCTTATGAGCTTAAGGAGATTTTGGGCTGAGATGATGGCATTTTCTAGATATACAATCATGTCATCTGCAAACAGGGACAGTTTGACTTCCTCTTTTCCTAATTGAATACCCTTTATTTCCTTCTCCTGCCTGATTGCCTTGGCCAGAACTTCCAACACTATGTTGAATAGGAGTGGTGAGAGAGGGCATCCCTGTCTTGTGCCAGAAGGACCTCTTCAAGGAGAACTACAAACCACTGCTCAATGAAATAAAAGAGGATACAAACAAATGGAAGAACATTCCATGATTATGGGTAGGAAGAATCAATATAGTGAAAATGGCCATACTGCCCAAGGTAATTTATAGATTCAATGCCATCCCCATGAAGCTACCAATGACTTTCTTCACAGAATTGAGAAAAACTACTTTAAAGTTCATATGGAACGAAAATGAGCCCACATTGCCAAGTCAATCCTAAGCCAAAAGAACAAAGCTGGAGGCATCACGCTACCTGACTTCAAACTATACTACAAGGCTACAGTAACCAAAAGAGCATGGTACTGGTACCAAAACAGAGATATAGACCAATGGAACAGAACAGAGCCCTCAGAAATAATACCACATATCTACAACTATCTGATCTTTGACAAACCTGACAAAAACAAGAAATGGGGAAAGGATTCCCTATTTAATAAATGGTGCTGGGAAAACTGGCTAGCCATATGGAGAAAGCTGAAACTGGATCCCTTCCTTACACCTTATACAAAAATTAATTCAAGATGGATTAAAGACTTAAATGTTAGACCTAAAACCATGAAAACCCTAGAAGAAAACCTAGGCAATACCATTCAGGACATAGGCATGGGCAAGGACTTCATGTCTAAAACACCAAAAGCAATGGCAACAAAAACCAAAATTGACAAATGGGATCTCATTAAACTAAAGAGCTTCTGCACAGCAAAAGAAACTACCATCAGAGTGAACAGGCAACCTACAGAATGGGAGAAAATATTTGCAATCTACTCATCTGACAAAGGGCTAATATCCAGAATCTACAATGAACTCAAACAAACTTACAAGAAAAAAATAAACAACCCCATCAACAAGTGGGCAAAGGATATGAACAGACACATCTCAAAAGAAGACATTTATGCAGCCAAAAGGCACATGAAAAGATGCTCATCATCACTGGCCATCAGAGAAATGCAAATCAAAACCACAATGAGATCTCACCTTACACCAGTTAGGATGGCAATCATTAAAAAGTCAGGAAACAACAGGTGCTGGAGAGGATGTGGAGAAAAAGGAACACTTTTACACTGTTGGTGGGACTGTAAACTAGTTCAACCATTGTGGAAGTCAGTGTGGTGATTCCTCAGGGATCTAGAACTAGAAATACCATTTGACCCAGCCATCCCATTACTGGGTATATACCCAAAGGATTATAAATCATGCTACTATAAAGACACATGCACACATATGTTTATTGTGGCACTATTCACAATAGCAAAGACTTGGAACCAACCCAAATGTCCAACAATGATAGACTGAATTAAGAAAATATGGCACATAGACACCGTGGAATACTATGCAGCCATAAAAAATGATGGGTTCATGTCCTTTGTAGGGACATGGATTAAACTGGAAACCATCATTCTCAGCAAACTATCACAAGGACAAAAAACCAAACACCACATGTTCTCACTCATAGGTGGGAACTGAACAATGAGAACACTTGAACACAGGAAGGGGAACATCACACACCGGGGCCTGTTGTGGGGTGGGGGAAGTGGGGAGGGATAGCGTTAGGGGATATACCTAATGCTAAATAACGAGTTGGTGGGTGCAGCACACCATGGCACATGTATACATATGTAACAAACCTGTACATTGTGCACATGTACCCTAAAACTTAAAGTATAATTAAAAAATATTTAAAAAATAAAAATAAAAGAATTGTGTAGAGATGGAGTCTAGCTGTGTTGGCCAGACTAATCTTGAACTCCTAGCTACAAACAATCCTCCCACTTTAACCTCCCAAAGTGCTGAGGTTATAGGCATGAGCCACATGCCTGGCCAAAAACTACCAATGTATTTCTAAAAGACCCGAAATATGTCTCAAATATACTCCCAACCCAATCTTCTCATTATCCATTCACTACTGAGGCTTCTACTACATTCAGATTTAAATAAAGGAAACAGCACTATAATTGGAAGCCAGTATTAAGCTTCTCCCTTGGCTGTGCAACTACTGGCATCCACTAACTTCACTGACCCGGCTGACCACCACTTAGATCATTGCTGGCTTAGCATTCTGAGCTGACCACATGTTTAAAGCTAGCCAAAGCCAGTGCTGCTCATGCCACTGCTTCCAGGGCTGAAAGTGAGGAGAACTCATAGTGAGGACTGCTCATGAGGTTACCCTGTGTAAGCCATTACCTGCTGCACATATGTGTAGGGCTAGTGGGTGGCCACATATTACCATTATTGATGAGCACTTAAACAATGAGGGGAAAATGAGTAGAATATAAAGAATTAAAAACATATTTTATTCATTTATTCCTTCTTTCATGCACTCAACAAATATTTTAGTGTCTTCTGACTGTGACAAGAAGTAATTCATTAATGTTCTCAAAGTGTTAGTACCTATAGAGCAGTTTTGGCATCCATTCATCATTCACCCCCATCTATACTGAGCACCTTCTATGTCACAGACAATGCATCTCTGTGTATGAACAAGACAGACAGTCCTCACCTATCCCAAAAGAAGAGTGAGGAAACAGATAATGAAACAGTTGGAATACAGAATGACAGGTTCAGTGTAGGGGAAGTAGAGGGTGCTAGAAGAGCAAAAAGATAATGAACCAATCCAGATTTAAAAACCAAGGAAGGCTCTTGGAGTAAGTAGTCTGTGAAGTCTCAGAAGCAAAGGAAAACATCATATATTCAGGGAATGAAAAGTTCAGGATGGCCAGAATGTATAATGTGAAATAGGAGGACAGGGGACATGTGAAGCTGAAGATTGGGGAATAGACCATGGAAAGTCATGTTGAGGATTTTGCAATTTATTCTCAGAGGGAAAAGAAGGCTATTTATGGCTTTAACCAGAAGCGTAAATCTATCAAATTTTCAGAGTGGTTACTCTGGAAACATTGTGGGAAATGAATTAGAAGGCAGCAAAGAAGAATCAGGAAGCCCTACTAAGAAGCTATTAAAATAACTCAAGCAAGAAATTATGGTTTCCTGGACTAGTGTGTGGTAGCAGCAATGATGAGGGAAAAGAAGGTGGGACAGATCTGAGAGACAGGGAAGGGGGGGGGAAATAGAATTGATAGCCCGTGATGATTGGCTGGCAGGGTAAAGGAAGTGGGAAGTCATCATTCTCAACCGATGAGTCAGGTCACATCGCTCCTCAGCTAAAAATCCTTTGGTGTTTCCCATCTCACTCAGAATGAAAGCCAAAGTCTGTACAGTGGGCTACAGGGACTGATGAAGCCTACACCAAACCCACCACCCTACTTACCCCTACCCCATTGCCTCCTGCAAGCTCACTCCACCTCACTCACACCAATCTCCTGGTGGTACCCAAGCATTTCTGGCACTATCTTGCCTCAGAGCCTTGCCCTTGCTATTTATTCCATCCAGATAACAATATGGTTCATACTCTTGCCTTCTTCAAGTCTTTGTTTAAATATCACCTTTTCACTGAGGCCTCTTCTGATTATACCACTAAAGATTTCAGCCTCCATGACAGTACTCCAAATTTTCTTTTTAATGCCTGTCACTCTTTGAATTATGATGTACAGTTTATTTATTTTGGTTATTAACTATCTCCCACTATTTGGATATAAGCTCCTTGAATTGAGGCAGAGTTGGATCTTGTTTTGTTCATTGCTGTATCCCCAGTTCTCAGCACAGTGGTTAGGATGTAGTAAGCATTCAATGTTTATGAAATGAATTAATGGGCCATCCCCATGTCTGTAGCCTGACCAACTAGTCAGATGGTGGTTCCAATCACTGAGATAGGAAAGATGAGTGGTAGGTAAGTTTCAAGTTCAGTTTAGGATCATTTGGGGAGTCCCCTTGCCAGTACCAAAACTAATATTATCAGCATGACACTGGTATTAGTCTGTTTGCATGCTGCTGATAAAGACATACTTGAGACTGGGCAATTTACAAACGATAGAGGTTTAATTGGACTTACAGTTCCACATGGCTGAGGAGGCCTCACCATCATGGCAGAAGGCAAGGAGGAGCAAGTCACATTTTACATGGATAGCGGCAGGCAAAGAGAAAGCCTGTGCAGGCAAACTCCCGTTTTTAAAACCATCAGATCTTGTGAGAGTCATTCACTATCACAAAAACAGCATAGGAAAGACCACCCCCATAATTCAATCACCTCCCACTGGGTTTCTCCCATGACATGTGGGAATTGTGGAGTTACAATTCAAGGTGAGATTTGGGTGGGGACACAGCCAAACCATGTCATTCTGCCTCTGACCCCTCCCAAATCTCATATTTTCATATTTCAAAACCAATCATGCCTTCCCAACAGTCTCCCAAAGTCTCAGCTCATTTCAGCATTAACCCAAAAGTCACTAAAAGAAAATTTCTCAGGACTTAAAAGTGTGAGTCTGTTGACTGAAATGGCTCATTCAGTGCTCCACTCATGAGATAAGGCTCACAGCAAGGCACATTAGTGTGAAAGTTCAGAACACCTGGTAAAACAGAAGATCCTAAAGTTTGACAGGAAAGTCAAAAAGTCACATAAAAAGGAAAAAGAAAGTGAAAATGGCATCTGAATTCTCACTAGCAACACAGCAAGTCAGAAAACAATAGAGCAAAGCCTTCAAAAATTGAAGTGAAAATAAATTTTAGTCTAAAATACTATACTGAGCTAATCAAGAATGTAGAATTTTTCAGGCATGCAATGATTCACAATATTTATCTCACTTGTGTGTCTCCTTTCCTATTATGCAACCAGAGTATGTGCTTCAACAAAGTTAAAGGGTAAATCAAGGACTAGGGAGACATGGCACTAGGAAGCAGTGGATCCAACACAGGAAAAGTGACAATGGAAGTTCTGGGATGACAACTGTGCAGCATGTCCAGAAAACTACCTGTCAGATTGTTGGGGCAGGAGGATGGATTGAGGTCTCTAGCAAAAAAGAAATGAAATAGTTGATCATCCCATGTTTGATTATCTGGAAAATATTATCAATAAGCAGTTGAAAGGTCTATCGCACAGGTCATAGGTAATAAAAACTAAGCAAATTTTTAAAAAATCAATTATTAACATTAGGAGAAAACAAAAAGTCACGTAAAAGAGGAAATATCATACACATAGTAGAGTGTATAGTTCAGCAATGAACAATATTTATCTTAGCATACAAACATGAATGTTCACTTTCATTTAAATTAAAATTTGCAAAAAGAGAATAGCTGACAGATTATATTGTATATGAAAAATTTGAGAAATAAACCACATTAAATAAAGTTTAAAAAATAATTGGAATTAATTTTACATCATTTGGTGGTTCTGTATTTAAATATTCAATTTTAGTGTTTATTTGATAATTTCCTCTGTGTCTCTGTGAAAATCCTATTAAGTAGATCCTGGAAGTCATGGATTAATAATTCAAATTTGTTATCTAGTCTTTCTTTCCCACCTGTTTTTTTCTTTATACTACTTTCTGCATCTTTATCTTCATACTCTTTATTTTTATTTTAAATTTTATTTAGTTAATTTAATAATCATTGTGTATTTTATATACTAATATTTCATTTCCAGGAGCTCTTTCTTCTTCTCTTTCACAGCATTCTTGTATATTTTTGAGATCATTAATTATAGTTCCTTGGATGTTCTCTACTGTTCTGTGTATTGTTTCTATTTCAGATAACTATTTTTTCATAATTTGGTTTCTCTTTTTCATCTGGAAATGTCAGCAAATCTCAAACATTAGCCTGCTTCACAATCCCCCAAAAGGCTTATTAAAACACAGATTACAGAGTTGCATCCCCAGAGTTTCTGATTCAGTAGGATGGGGTTGGCCAGAGAATTTGCATTTCTCACAAGTTCCCAGCAGATGCTACTGCTGCTCGTCCAGAGACTAAACTTTGAGGACTTACTGTCTGAGGCACTGTGGAGTTGTATACCTTGACAAGTAAAGGTGACTCATGCATGTAAAGATTAAAGACCTGCTTTGGGTTCTCTGTCCAGGCCCTTCCTCAGAAGAACCCCTAGGCTATGGTTTTAGCCAGAATGTAGGGTTTTGTGGATTGGGCTTAGGATGGACTCAGTTTGGATGGTAGCAATTTAAAAATTTTAAACATGTTGCACATCTTGGTAGAAAATTACTGTGCAAATAAAACATATAATGTATACAAGAGTATAACATTCTTATAATTCCAAAAGCTGTGCTTGCAAAATAGGTAGTTTTCATAGAAAAGAGCAGAGAATAAATTACAAAGATGTTTCCAGTAAAAGCTTAGGATGTAGGATGTCACTGTGACTTTAGCTATGGTAATATAAAAGAATGAGAAAATTGCATAATACATCCTGATTATTCTTTATTAGCTATTGAAATCTTCCTGCTGATGAGTGGAAATTTGAGAATTGAGCTGCAGCCTCCCAAGTGACAATGACATTGAACAACCTGTAAATTATGTATTTTCAGCAGTAAAAGGGCAATAAGTATATTCTTTAAGAGTGTCCATCTCATAAAAGATATTATCATTTATGGTTTTCCTTTTCATTGGTTCTAATTGTCTTGCAAATCCTAGCCTGCAATGGTTAAAAGTAAGACAAACAGCTCTGTCTAGTGGCAAATTTGATCATTGCAACCAAAGTCAAGAACAGTTCTCAAATCAAATTCTTTTTAAAAATCTGTCTAAAACTTGGCAAGCAAACATGACAGGAGGTAGCTGTTTTAATCCTTGCTCAGGAGACACAATGGGTAAACACTAAAAGCCATCAGTCATGTCGTCTCCATTTGGGACTTGTCTCAGCAGTTAAGAGAGACAGGCGCAAAACCCAGCTCAGTAATTTAATTGAAAGGGAAATACTTTGTGAAATTATGCTTTTCAGATAACTTTGTAAAACATAGGTGCAAATCTTAGCCTGTTCTTATCTTTACCCTCCTGTATTTTTTCCCTTTCCTCTCTCCTGCCTTTCAGAGAAATCTGGAATTCAACTATAAGTCAGAATCTGTCATTTTTCATATAGCGGAGATAAGCCACTGCATGGCAGCTGGGGTTCCCTGCCTTTGACAATTGTGTCCACAAAGCATTCCAGTATGTGAATAAAACACTATGTGGAGAAAATGAAGAACAGCAGCTATTACCTCCCAATTCCACCATGAAGCACTTGGAAAACGGCAGTCTTTTTCTTGTGAGCACTGGTACATCAGGACAAAAACTTACCTTTTTCCATGCCTTTCCACTTTTATAAAATAATGTGAAGCATCTTATGATAAATTTTAAAAAGGACAAATAAAATCAAGTTTTAAAAAAACAGGAGATGAGGAATCCAACTGGTGTAAAATTGGGTCCTGTGGTATTTCCAGATATATGGAATAGAGAAGATATTTGTTGAAGTGAATTAAAACTGGACAGGGAGAATAAAAATTTAGTTGCTTTTTTATGCATGATAGTTACAAGATAATAAGCCTATGGTTATGCTCCAAAGTAAAATGATCAAAGGGTCAAAATATTACATGTGTTTGATATTATAGTCAAGAAGGTAATTAACATTGAAGACGTCAATTAAAAATTAACATATATTCAAGAAACATTTCGGTGTTAAATTACTTAGTTTCTGAAAATAAGAGCAACAACATGCTTGTTAGTTAAAAACAAAAGTACCAAAAAATATAAAGAAGGTTAAAAAAATCCCATAATGCAAGATCTATATGTAGATAAGCACTGCTAACATTGAGTGTATATCCTTTAAGATTGTATTCCCATGGAAAAAGAAGCTATGTGCATTCTTAGGACAGCAATTATTCCTTTTTATACATTAATATTATGCATGTGGGTGAAGACTCATGGTGAACATAGAAAATAAGCTGATTCAATAGGAAATGCAGATAAGCATTTTAAAACACAATTTAAAACAGATTATTCATTAAATGTTTCAAAAGGATGAATTTGTGTAGACAATCCACGTTGTGAGATCAAAAAGGTAAATTTAGAGACCTGAAAGATGTGAATGATACCAATGCTGTCAATTTCATGGTTATAATGAGGCAGGAAGGGAAATAGATGTGTTCTCTCAAACTTTCCCTCAATGGCAACATTCTCCCTAAGTTTTTAAGTTATGTAATGATCACAATATAATATAAGCAACAAACTAAGAAGTCTAAGAATCCTGAGTATGATTTAGTGCTATAATCAAATAAAACCCACCACAAGACTAATGTGACACATATTTAATGATATGCATAATCACTGTAATATTACACGGCAATTTAGTATAAATGGC
Organism: Hylobates moloch; assembly: GCF_009828535.3. Classification (NCBI taxonomy): domain Eukaryota; kingdom Metazoa; phylum Chordata; class Mammalia; order Primates; family Hylobatidae; genus Hylobates; species Hylobates moloch. Next base: position 69,344,181 of record NW_026652288.1, read on the forward strand.
AAATGATTACTTAAATGACTGAAATTAGCATTACTTTCACACAGCCAAATTAAGCATTTCTAGGGTCAGCTGAGGAGAGAGATAACAAGACAGACTAAAAAGCAGCCACAAGACCCCGCCAAAGAAAACCAGGCAGCTGGGTTCCCCTGATGCTTGGGCGACAGCACAGTGCTGAGAAGGGGAAAGGGAAAAAAATATGGTAAGACTCCCACGAAGGCGCCAGGAGGGTACATTTTGTGCCTCCCAATTACTTTCTTTTGTTTTGTTCCATCTAGGAGTTTCTAGAATTCAAGACAATTTGATCTCCCCTACCAGATAAGTGGTAGGACCCTACTACCACTAGACTCCTGGAGTTAAAGACAAGGAAGTCTTCGAAGTCACACAGAGAGGTTTGTCTGGTTTCAATCTCTGCCCACTACTGACCTCCACTCTCTAGGTTAGCCTCAACAAGAACAGTTTTGACTACATATGTGACTTAAGGGAAACTCTTGCACTTACTGCTACTGTCACCTCCATCACCATCAACCATGTAGAACCACTGTATAAGGTCTGAAATATCAGCCATTTCTTCCAGTTAATAAATAAGCAGACCTGCAATGTTTAGCAGATGGATGCTCATATCTGAACAGAGAAAGAGCACCGGGTGTTTTTTTATTTCTGGGAAGAGGGGTTACATGAGGAGAGAATAAAGATAGTATAAAAATTAAAGAAAGAAAAGACAAAATTTCACCTTTCTCAAAAATTTACCCAGAGCTAACCCTGCCTATTAATTCATCAGAAAATGAAAAGAACATAGTATTTGAAGACTTTGAAAAGTTCGTATAGTGTTTGTACCACAGCTGTGTGAGCTTAGATAAGTGACTTAACCTCTCTGAGCCTTCGTTTCTTTATCTAAAAAAGTAAGTAAATGATAGGAGTATACCTACTTAGTTCACAGAAATGTAAACTGATTAATATACATCATGCTTCTTACACGCTTCCACCAAAGATCCCCACAGTGACTGAGAGTGCATCCACACCTATGCAGATTCTGGGAGCAGGGCCAGTCATAAGAAATCCAACTCATGCAAAATGTATTTTTAGTTTTATACTTTAACTTCAATATTAACACATACATCATATTCTACTCTGTATGCATGTGATTTAAAGAAAAATAAATATTTCAGAATTTTTACCATCAAGTAAAATTGATGCTATATGTTTACCTTCTGGTTTAGTGCAACTCTGGCCCACTCTCCAGTTTAAGAAGCCCAAATTTATGTAAAAGCACAAATGGAGTGTATTCTAGTGCACAACAGATGCTAGTAAGTATTCATTTTCTCTTTCATTTCTCTCACGTTGTCTCAGAAGCCAAAAGCAGATTTCATGTCACCTACAGCTTTCTCTCTCCCTCTTCCTGCCTGAAAAGCACATAGGAGAGTAGAAAATAAACTAGCTGTCGGGAAGTCCTCAATCAGGGACAATTTTGATTCCCAAGGGCACAGTTGGCAATGTTGAGACATTTTTCATTGTCACAACTAGGGAAGTGTAGCACAGGATACTGGTATCTACTGGATAGAGGCCAGGGATGCTGCTAAATATTCCTATAATGCACAGACTAGGCTCTCACAACAAAGAATTATCCAGCCTGAAATGTCTATCATGCTGAAATTATGAAACCTTGAGCTATAAGTAACTGGCCCCAATGTGACCCTCCACAGCAGAGACCCAAGCTAAGTGATCTATGCAGGAGTGCTTTATTCTTTGCCAGGCTGTAGGCACTCCCCACGCTTCATGGACCTAAATTTAAACTTGAGCTAGTTGAAAACTAGTTCAAAGTCTATACTAGATTCTGATTTTGTTCAGAAATGAAAAGCTTACTTTTCCAAAGAGTTTAAAATAGAATTCTGCCAAATAGTCAGTGGTATTAGTTTCTTTATACTATATTCCATATTCCATATTCCCCTGCAGAATACTAAAATAAAAACCTATAAACTAATTCATTTACATTCTAAGGGCTAATTGTGACTTGTATTCTAACCTTATGCTTTCTGCAAAAAGTGTGAAAGATCAAAATACTCAGTTTGATGCCAATGCTTGATCCAAGAAGATACACACACACCCATAGATTCTTCAGGGGATTTAAATAATGCTCTTCACCCTCAGCCAGGAAGTGGGATGTGCCATTTCACAATGTGGTTGCCGAAGAATAAACTCCTAAATGAATCTGCCCTTCTCACTCTCCTCTTTCCTCAACCTGGCATTCATGGCCTGCTTGTTGACATATATATCATGCCAAATGGTGCTCAGAAGTCACAGCACCAGTGGGGACTGAGCTGAGAAGTGTTTCAGAAATAAGAATATCCTTGAGAGGGGAAAGATGGAAAATTAATAGGAGTGAGACAAGTTGTAATGGAAATTTAGTAAATATTTACCTGTGAACATGACAAAATGTGTGTTAAATCACATTAATTATATTTTTATATACCAAAGAGCACTGCCGCCCAGACTCCATATGTGCCACAGTACAGACAATTTTTTTTAAAGCCTGGTCGACTTTTCCATATTTGGTTTCTTCTCATCTCTGGGCACAAGAAACACTGAACTTAATGGTCAGTACATGGAAACTAAGAAGGAAAACTCTTGGAACCCGATATAAGCCAAAAATGGCCAAAAAACTTGAGAGTCAACCAACGAAGTACTCGTGCTTTCCAAAGAGCTTTGGTCTGCTAGAAACTCTCAGTGACAAGAATGCCTAGTTTCATTTGACAGGGTTCAGAGTCAAGCACTACCCTTAGACCTGGACAGGAGGCTGCCCTGCCCTAATCCCATGCTCTCGAGTGATCCCCACTCTAAGGGATGAGGAGCCAACAGGACCAGAACTGCCCAGCTGCCCAAAGGCCATGCTCTGGAGGCTCAGAACCTGTAATTCCTGCTCAAACAGCCCCAAAACTTCCTCTAAGAGCCACATAAGCCTTTCCCAGGTTTGTTCTTTCTTTCCAACAGAGCACCTGGGCTTGAGGAGTGAGCAAAAGGCATTTGTACATGGTGTTTTTAAAAAGGTATGGGGAATGGAGCTTGGGAATACACCCTAGGTAGGGTACCCACACTTAGTAAGCCAGGCCCTCGTGGTGCAGAACAGAGCAAGGGATGGAAGAGAAGGGCTGAAGGCAAGGTGAGAAGAACAGAGGTCAAGGGCCCAGGACCATGAACATTCAACTCTTTGAATACTGCCACAATCTGGCTAACTTCAAAAAGTTTAAGAGGCTGGACAAGGTGGCTCATTCCTGTAATACCAGCACTTTAGGAGGCCAGTGTGGGAGGGTCCCCTAAGCCAAGGAGTTTGAGAACAGCCCTGGCAACACGGGGAGACCACATCTCTCCAAAAATAAAAATTAGCTGGGCATAGTGGCACACACCTGTAGTCCCAGCTACTCAGGAGGCTTATGTGGGAGAATCACTTGAGCCAGGGAGGTCAAAGCTACAGTAAGCTATGATTGTGCCACTGCACTCCAGCCTTGGTGACAGAGGAAGACCCTGTTTCAAAAAAAAAAAAAAATTAAGAATTCTAAATGGGAATCTGATTTTTTATGTCTTTAAGAAGGTGTTTTCTCAAGATGGGTAAATAGAACATTTTATTTAACAGTCTGGTAGCTTAATTTATAACTTTTAAATATTTAACCATGAGAAATGTGGGCTTCCATTTGTTCTCTTACTCCATTTCTGAAAATAAAACAATGTGAGAGTTGTTCCTCATCAAAGTCTTGCCTCCCATAATAGCTTTTGCCATATCTGGTTCACTGGAGGTGGTTTTGCTCTTAACTTCACTGTATCTTAACTATGTTTCCCCTGCCTCTTAGAGTTTGGATGGCACCATGTATTCCAATTTGTTGGGCATTTTTTATCCACAATCTGCTCTCTGACAATCTGCTAACGAGACCTTTGTTTCTAGGTAGCTTCTTGAACTGGATTTAACCTTGTATTTTTGACTCTTTCCTTATCCTTCTCACCCTCCTCTGTCCCAGGCAGGCACCCACATTCATGCTTTATTGTTCCCTCCCCTGTAACTCCTTTTATAAAGTCTGACTCATTTCAGGCCCTTTGTGTGTTCCTTCCTGGCTTCATCTATCGTGACTGCCTGCCAATTTCTCACAATCTCTGCTCCTCCGCTCAGCATCATTTCTGGCTGCTTCTCAGTTCTCATTCTTTAGCAATTTCAATTGCTTACACCCAATGAGCATTTGCCTTCTTCCTTTGCTTCTTGTATCTTTATGGGAGATAGGAAATTGTTTATTCCCAATTTTGGTATTCTTCCTCTCAATGCCTCCCAGACATTGAGTCTCCACCCCACTGGGGGGTAAGAATAACAATAACAATAATTTTAAAAATTGCTTTTGTAAGAATGGAAAGGGAGCGATCCCATTCCTCCCCATCATAAAGGTCACGGCTGGCACTACTCAAAGACAAGTTCAGAAGAGAAAAGCATGACAGACTTATTTGATCAGAGTTTTATGTAACACAGGATTTATGCTTAGGTTGAACGGAGTATGGACAGCCATGTAAAAATATGATAGGACAAAACAGGTATAATCTAATGCCAAGAGACTTGAGTGTGGAAACTCAGCAAGACCTGTCCAAAAGAAATTTTGGACTTTCTGTGCAGCATTTTTTCCTCTTGGATACGGGGTAGGACCCCTCTGAAATGGGGTCTTAATTTCTTTATGACCAGCTGTTATACAGAAAGGCAGTTTGCTGGGAGCTGAGAGTAATATTTTTAGGTTTTATTGCTGGCTTTGGGGAAAAAATGGCTCTGGTTTCTCTGACCTGCTTAGGGGAAGAGAGATTCTCATTTCTATGCCTTGCCTCAGGGGAGAATGAGGGGGAAGAGACAAGAAGATAGGAGAAGGTCAGACAGAGACTTTGCTTCTAAGCCTGTTCCTTAGGCCTTTCGTTGAGTAGATTGCAGCTGGCTTTTGAAGCCGGGATACTGCCATATTCACCAGTGACTTTCCAATCATTGCTTTGCTTTCATTTCCTCTCAATTTCTTTTTTCTCTTTTAATAAAAGTTGCCAAGCAAATTTATAAAGTGACTATAAATATAGGAAAGTCAAAATCCTGTACCAAGTCCGCTTTATATATCTAAATATGAGTTACGAAGGCGGCTGAGAGGCTCTCTTGTGCTTATGTGTTTATGTGGCTTTGAGATTATGTGTTTTATTTTATAGATAAGATTAGTGATTATTTAGGTTGATAAAATGACATGAAGCTTTTTGAAAATTTATCATGGAGGCCAGGCATGGTGGCTCATGCCTGTAATCCCAGCACTTTGGGAGGCAGAGGCAGGCAGATCACCTGAGGTCAGGAGTTAAAATCCAGCCTGGCTAACATAGTGAAACGCTGTCTCTACTAAAAATGCAAGAATTAGCTGGGCCTGGTGGCAGGCACCTGTAATCCCACCTGCTTGGGAGGCTGAGGTGGGAGAATCGCTTGAACCTGGGAGGTAGAGTTTGCAGTGAGCAGAGATCACGCCACTGAACTCCAGCCTGGGCAACAAGAGTGAAACTCCGTCTCAAAAAAAAAAAGAAAAAAAAATTACCCTGGAATTGCAAGACTCACTATGCTGGAAAGAACCTTAGAGATTATCCAGCCCCAATCCCTTGTTTACTAGTAGAGAGACTTGGAACAGAAATTTAAGCAGTTCACCAAATAATAAATTATAGCTATTATTTATAGCTTATGTGCTGAGGACCTCATCTAATACTTAAAGCAAGTCATTCCTATAGCAAATATACTATTTTATGGTAAAATTTTAGAAATATTCCTATTAAAACCAGGAACAAGGCAATGATGACTTTTATTAAGGAACACTTAGAAATATTTAGATGGCCATAAAGTAAAAGATGGATAGTTTGAATCCCATGAAAAATTAGAATTTTTATGTTTAAAAAAGTGACAATGCAAACAAAGTTAAGAAACAAATGAAAAATGGGGAAAATATTTGGAGTCTACATGGAGACACAAGATTACTATGTACAGTATGTAAATCAGTTAAAAAGAATTAAATACCAAGAGAAAAATGGGCCAAAAAATATAAACAGAAGATGAAATTCAAAGGGCCAATAAATGTGAAGCATCGTACTAGCATCAGCTCTGAGGTAAATGAGAAAAAAAAAAAGTTGGTTGTATAAAGCCACCAAAATCATACTGTAGTAAATTTTGTATTAAATCTCCTGACAAGTCATCATCATGGCAGATGGGAGGCAGGAATAGATTGTAGCTCCAACTCAGACGGACAGAGCAGCATGCAGAGGCTCACATCGTAACTGCAAGCACAAACCAGCAATCCCAAGAGGACCCACAGACCCTCTGAAGGAAGCAGACTGCTCCTGCAGGACCCAGGAGACACCCCAAACACTGTGAGCGCCCCAACTGCAGAAGTGGGAAAGGGAGAGCCTCCTCTCCAGAACACACACCCCACTGGAGAAACCGAAGGTCTGTTTGCGGGAGAAGTTTCCGACCTTACCTGGAGCTGAGTCAATTTAGAGAACCAAGCAAAACACAGGGGTAGAGAAAGCAGCAGAAAGCTCCTGGGAGCTCACCAGATCCCCAGGCAGGCCACTCCTGCATGGCACCACAGGGATCCACTGAGAGGGTGGACAGAGGAGTCAGAGGGCACGGGTGAACACCACAGGGAGAAGGAAATCTCCAGATAACAATTTGAACTGGGTGAGAAGCCTCCTGGCCAGAACTCAGAGGAGGGTACAAATCCAGTGTGCAGACTCCACAGGCAGGAGAAGAACTAAGCCCTTTTCTTTTGCTAGCAGTCTATCAATTTTGTGATCTTTTCAAAAAATCAGCTCCTGGATTCATTGATGTTTTGAAGGATGTTTTGTGTCTCTATCTCCTTCAGTTCTACTCTGATCTTAGTTATTTCTTGCTTTCTGCTAGCTTTTGAATGTGTTTGCTCTTGCTTCTCTAGTTCTTTTAATTGTGATATTAGGGTGTCAATTTTAGATCTTTCCTGCTTTCTCTTGTGGGCATTTAGTGCTATAAATTTCCCTCTACACACTGCCTTAAATATGTCCCAGAGATTCTGGTATGTTGTGTCTTTGTTCTCGTTGGTTTCAAAGAACATCTTTATTTCTGCCTTCATTTTGTTATGTACCCAGTAGTCATTTGTGAGCAGGTTGTTCAGTTTCCATGTAGTTGAGCGGTTTGGAGTGAGTTTCTTCATTCTGAGTTCTAGTTTGATTGCACTGTGGTCTGAGAGACAGTTTGTTATAATTTCTGTTCTTTTACATTTGTTGAGGAGTGCTTTACTTCCAACTATGTGGTCAATTTTCGAATAAGTTTGATGTGGTGCTGAGAAGAATGTATATTCTGTTGATTTGGGGTGGAGAGTTCTGTAGATGTCTGTTAGGTCTGCTTGGTGCAGAGCTGAGTTCAATTCCTGGGTATCCTTGTTAACTTTCTGTCTCGTTGATCTGTCTAATGTTGACAGTGGGGTGTTAAAGTCTCCCATTATTATTGTGTGGGAGTTTAAGTCTCATTGTAGGTCTCTAAGAACTTGCTTTGTGAATCTGGGTGCTCCTGCATTGGGTGCATATATATTTAGGATAGTTAGCCCTTCTTGTTGAATTGATCCCTTTACCATTATGTAATGGCCTTCTTTGTCTCTTTTGATCTTTGTTGGTTTAAAGTCTGTTTTATCAGAGACTAGGATTGCAACCCCTGCCTTTTTTTGTTTTCCATTTGCTTGGTGGATCTTCCTCCATCCCTTTATTTTGAACCTATGTGTGTCTCTGCACATGAGATGGGTCTACTGAATACAGCACACTGATGGGTCTTGACTCTTTATCCAATTTCCAGTCTGTGTCTTTTAATTGGAGCATTTAGCCTATTTACATTTAAGGTTAATATTGTTATGTGTGAATTTGATCCTGTCATTATGATGTTAGCTGGTTATTTTGCTCATTATTTGATGCAGTTTCTTTCTAGCATTGATGGTCTTTACCATTTGGCATGTTTTTGCAGTGGCTGGTACCGGTTTTTCCTTTCCATGTTTAGTGCTTCCTTCAGGAGCTCTTTTAGGGCAGGCCTGGTGGTGACAAAATCTCTCAGCATTTGCTTGTCTGTAAAGTATTTTATTTCTCCTTCACTTACGACGCTTAGTTTGGCTGGATATGAAATTCTGGGTTGAAAATTCTTTTCTTTAAGAAGGTTGAATATTGGCCCCCACTCTCTTCTGGCTTATAGAGCTTCTGACAGATCAGCTGTTAGTCTGATGGGCTTCCCTTTATGGGTAACCTGACCTTTCTCTCTGGCTGCCCTTAACATTTTTTCCCTCCTTTCAACTTTGGTGAATCTGACAATTATGTGTCTTGGAGTTGCTCTTCTCAAGGAGTATCTTTGTGGTGTTCTCTGTATTTCCTGAATTTGGATGTTGGCCTGCTTTGCTAGATTGGGGAAGTTCTCCTGGATAATATCCTGCAGAGTGTTTTCCAACTTGGTTCCATTCTCCCCAATACACCAATCAGACATAGATTTGGTCTTTTCACATAGTCGCTTATTTCTTGGAGGCTTTGTTTATTTCTTTTTACTCTTTTTTCTCTAAACTTCTCTTCTCTCTTCATTTCATTCATTTGATCTTCAATCACTGACACACTTTCTTCCAGTTGATCAAATTGGCTACTGAAGCTTGTGCATTCATCGCGTAGTTCTCGTGCCATGGTTTTCAGCTAAGTCAGGTCATTTAAGGACTTCTCTACACTGGTTATTCTAGTTAGCCATTCATCCAATCTTTTTTCAAAGTTTTTAACTTCTTTGTAATGAGTTCAAACTTTCTCCTTTAGCTCAGAGAAGTTTGATCGTCTGAAGCCTTCTTCTCTCAACTCGTCAAGGTAATTCTCCATCCAGCTTTGTTCCATTGCTGGCAAGGAGCTGCATTCCTTTGGAGGGGGAGAGGTGCTCTGATTTGTAGAATTTTCAGATTTTTTGCTCTGCTTTTTCCCCATCTTTGTGGTTTTTTTTTTTTTGAGACGGAGTCTCGCTCTGTCACCCAGGCTGGAGTGCAGTGGTGCAATCTCGGCTCACTGCAAGCTCCGCCTCCCGGGTTCACGCCATTCTCCTGCCTCAGCCTCTCCAAGTAGCTGGGACTACAGGTGCCCGCCACCACGCCCGGCTAATTTTTTGTATTTTTAGTAGAGGCGGGGTTTCACCGTGGTCTCGATCTCCTGACCTTGTGATCCGCCCGCCTCGGCCTCCCAAAGTGCTGGGATTACAAGCGTGAGCCACCGCGCCCAGTCTCTTTGTGGTTTTATCTACCTTTGGTCTTTGATGATGGTGATGTACAGATGGGGTTTTGGTGTGGATGTCCTTTCTGTTTGTTAGTTTTCCTTCTAACAGTCAGGACCCTCAGCTGCAGGTCTCTTGGAGTTTGCGGGAAGTCCACTCCAGACCCTGTTTGCCTGGGTATCAGCAGCAGAGGCTGCAGGACAGTGAATATTGCTGAACAGCAAATGTTGCTGCCAGATTGTTCCTCTGGAAGCTTCATCTCAGAGGGGTACCCTGCCATGTGGGGTGTCAGTCTGCCCCTACTGGGGGGTGCCTCCCAGTTAGGCTACTCAGGGGCCAGGGACCCACTTGAGGAGGCAGTCTGTCCATTCTTAGATCTCAAACTCCGTGCTGGGAGAACCACTACTCTCTTCAAAGCTGTCAGACAGGGACATTTAAGTCTGCAGAGGTTTCTGCTGCCTTTTGTTCAGCTATGCCCTGCCTCCAGAGGTGGTGTCTATAGAGACAGGCAGGCCTCCTTGAGCAGTGGTGGGCTCCACCCAGTTCGAACTTCCCTGCCACTTTGTTTACCTGCTCAAGCCTTAGCAATGGTGGGCTCCCCTCCCCTAGCCTCGCTGCCACCTTGCAGTTTGATCTCAGATTGCTGTGCTAGCAATAAGCAAGGGTCCGTGGGCATGGGACCCTCCGAGCCAGGTGCATGATATAATTTCCCAGTGTGCCGTTTGCTAAGACTGTTGGAAAAGTGCAGTATTAGGGTGGGAATGACGCAATTTTCCAGATGCCATCTGTCACAACTTCCCTTGGCTAGGAAAGGGAATTCCCTGACCCCTTGTACTTCCCAGGTGAGGCGATGCCTCACCCTGCTTTGGCTCACGCTCGGTGGGCTGCACCCACTGTCCTGCAGCCACTGTCCGACAAGCCCTAGTGAGATGAACCTGGTAACCTCAGTTGGAAATGCAGAAATCACCTGTCCTCTGCATTGCTTATGCTGTGAGCTGTAGATTGGAGCTGTTCCTATTTGGCCATCTGAAATGGTAATTTAAAAATTACCAACAAAAAAAATCCCAGGAGGAGATGGATTCACAGTAGAATTCTACCAGACATTCAAAGAAGAATTGGTACCAATCCTATTGACACTATTCCACAAGATAGAAAAAGAAGGAACCCTCCCTGATTCATTCTATGAAGCCAGCATCACCCTAGTGTCAAAACCAGGAAATGACATAACCAAAAAAGAAAACTACAGACTGATATCCTTGAAGAACATAGATGGTAAAATCCTTAACAAAATACTAGCTAACTGAATCCAACAACATATCAAAAAGATAATCCACCATAATCAAGTGGGTTTCATACCAGGGATGCAGAGATGGTTTAACATACACAAGTCAATAAATGTGATACACCACATAAGCAGAATTAAAAACAAAAATTACATGATCATCTCAATAAATGCAGAAAAATATTTGACAAAATCCACTATCCCATTATGATTAAAACTCTCAGCAAAATTGGCATACAAGGGACATACTTCAATGTAATAAAAGCCATCTATGACAAATCCATAACCAACATAATACTGAATGGGGAAAAGTTGAAAGCATTCCCTCTGAGAACTGGAATAAGACAAGGATGCCCACTCTCACCACTCCTCTTCAGCACAGTACTGGAAGTCCTAGCCAGAGCAATCAGATAAGAGAAAGAAATAATGGGCATCCAAATCAGTAAAGAGGAAGTCAAACTGTCACAATTTGCTGACAATATGATCATATATCTCAAAAATCCTAAAGACTCCTCCAGAAAGCTTCCAGAAATGATAAAAGAATTCAGCAAAGTTTCTGGATATAAGATTAATTTACACAAATCAGTAGCTCTTCTATACACCAACAGTGACCAAGTGAAGAATCAAATCCCGAACTCAACACCTTTCACAATAACTGTAAAAAATAAAAATGGTTGGGTATTCCCAAGTACCTAACCAAGGAGTCAAAAGACCTCTACAAGGAAAACTTAAAAATGCTGCTGAAAGAAATAGATGACACAAACAAATGGAAACACATCCCATGCTCATGGATGGGTAGAATCAATATTGTGAAAATGACCATACTGCCAAAAGCAATCTAAAAATTCAATGCAATCCTCATCAAAATACCACCATCATTATTCACAGAATTAGAAAAAACAATTCTAAAATTCATATGGAACCAGAAAAGAGCCAGCCCACATAGCCAAAGCATGACTAAGCAAAAAGAACAAATCTGGAGGCATCACACTACCCTGATTTCAAACCATACGATAGGCCATCATCACCAAAACAGCATTTTATGCATATAAAAATAGGTATATAGACCAATGGAACAGAATAGAGAACCCAGAAATAAACCCAAATACTTACAGCCAACTGATTTTCAACAAAGCAAACAAAAACCTAAAGTGGGGAAAAGACACCCTTTTCAACAAACGGTGCTAGGATAATGGGCTAGCCACATGTAGAATGAAACTGAATCCCCATCACTCTTCTTATACAAAAATCAACTCAAGATGGATTAAAGACTTAAATCTAAGACCTGAAACTATAAAAATTCTAGAAGATAACATTGGAAAAACCTTTCTAGATGTTGGTTTAGGCAAAGATTCCATGACCAAGAACCCAAAAGCAAATGCAATGAAAACAAAGATAAGTAGTTGCGACTTAATTAAACTAAAGGGCTTTTGCGAGGCAAAAGGAACAGCCAGCAGAGTAAACAGACAACCCACATAGTGGTAGAAAATCTTCACAATCTATACATCTGACAAAGGACTAATATCCAGAATCTACAATGAACTCAAACAAATCAATAAGAAAAAAACAAAAATCCCATCAAAAAGTGGGCTAATGACATGAACAGACAATTCTCAGAAGATATACAAATGGCCAATGATACCGTTTGGCTCTGTGTCCCCACCTAAATCTCATCTTGAATTGCCCTCCCATAATTCCGGTGTTAAGGGAGAGACCCAGTGGGAGATAACTTGAATCATGGGGGCGGTTTCCCCCATACCATTCTCATGGTAGTGAATGAGTCTCACAAGATCTGATGGTCTTTTCAAGGGATTCTGCTTTTGCATCTTCCTCATTTTTCCTCTCGCTGCCACCATGTAGGAAGTACTTCTCACCTCCCACCATGATTCTAAGGCCTCCACAGCCATGTGGAACTGTAAGCCCAATTAAACCTATTTTTCTTCCCAGTCTTGGGTATGTCTTTATTAGCAGCGTGAAAATTGACTAATACAGTAAATTGGTACCAATAGAGTGGGGTGTTGCTGAAAAGATACCCGAAAATGTGGAAGCAAATTTGAAACTGGGTATCAGGCAGAGGTTGGAACAGTTTGGGGAGCTCAGAAGAAGACAGGAAAATGTGGAAAAGTTTGGAACCTCCTAGAGACTTGTTGAATGGCTTTGACAAAAATACTCGTAGTGATATGAACAATAAGGTCCAGGCTGAGGTGGTCTCAGATGGAGATGAAGAACTTGTTGGGAACTGGAGCAAAGGCAACTCTTGTTATGTTTAACAGAGACTGGTGGCATTTTGCCCCTGTCCTAGAAATTTGTAGAACTTTGAACTTGAGAGAGATGATTTAGGGTATCTGGTGGAAGAAATTTCTAAGCAGCAAAGCATTCAAAAGGTGACCTGAGTGCTGTTAAAAGCATTCCATTTTAAAAGGGTAACAGCATAAAAGTTCAGAAAATTTGCAACTTGATGATGCAGTAGAAAAGAAAAACCCATTTTTTGAGGAGATATTCAAGCTGGCTGCAGAAATTTGCATAAGTAACAAGGAGCCATATGTCCTCAAGAAAATGGGGAAAATGTCTCCAGAGCATGTCATAGGTCTTCATGGCAGCCTCTCCCATCACACACCCAGAAGCCTTGGAGGAAAAAATGGTTTCATAGGCCTGGCTCAGGGTCCCCATGTTATGTGCAGCCTAGTGACTTGGTGCCCTGCATCCCAGCCACTCCAGCCATTGCTAAGGGGCCAAAGTACAGATCGGTCCATGGTTTCAGAGGGTGCAAGCCCCAAACCTTGGCAGCTTCCACATGGTGTTGGGTCTGTGGGTACACAGAAATCAAGAATTGAGGTTTGGGAACCTCCACCTAGATTTCAGAAAAAGTATGGAAACCCCTGGATGCCCAGGCAAAAGGTTGCTACAGGGGTGGGGCCCTCATGGAGAACCTCTGCTAGGGCAGTGCAGAAGGGAAATATGGGGTCAGAGCCCCTACACAGAGTCCTTACAGGGACACTGCCTAGTGGAGCTGGAGAAGAAGGCCACCATCCTCCTGACCTCAGATCTACTGACAGCTTGCACCATGCACCTGGAAAAGCCACAGACACTCAACACCAGCCTGTGAAAGCAGGCAGGAGGCAGGCTATATCCTGCAAAGCCACAAAGGCGGAGCTGCCCAAGACTGTGGGAACCTACTTCTTGCAACAGCGTGACCTGGATATGAGACATGGTGTCAAAGGAGATTATTCTGGAGCTTTAGAATTTGACTCCTCCACTGGATTTCGGACTTATATGGGCCCTGTAGCCCCTTTGTTTTGGCCAATGTCTCCCATTTGGAATGGCTGTATTTACCCAATGTCTGTACCCCCCTTGTATCTAGGAAGTAACTAGCTTGTTATAGATTTAACAGGATCGTAGGAGGAAGAGGCTTGCCTTGTCTCAGATGATACTTCGGACTGTGGACTTTTGGGTTAATGCTGAAATGAGTTAAGGCTTTGGGGGGACGTTGGGAAGGCATGACTGTTTTGAAATGTAAGGACATGAGATTTGGAGGGGCCCGGGGCATAGTGATATGATTTGGCTCTGTGTTCCCACCCAAATCTCATCTTGAATTGTACTCCCATAATTCTCATGTGTTGTGGGAGGGACTTGGTGGGAGATATTTTGAATCATGGGGACAGCTCCCCCATACTGTTCTCATGGTAGTGAATAAGTCTCACGAGATCCAATGGTTTTATCAGGGGATTCCGTTTTTGCATCTTCCTCATTTTTTCTCTTGCCACCACCATGTAAGGAGTGACTTTCACCTCCTGCCATGATTCTGAGGCCTTCCCAGCCATATGGAACTGTAAGTCCATTTAAACCTCTTTTTCTTCCCAGTCTCTGGTATGTCTTTATCAGTAGCATGAAAACGGATTAATACAGCCAACAAACATATGCAAAAATGCTCAGCATCACTAATGATCAGGGAAATGCAAATTAAAACCACAATGCAATACCATCTTATGCCTGCAAGAATGGCCATAATCGAAAAATTAAAAAAAAGTAGATGTTGGCGTGGATGCGGTGATCAGGAAACACTTCTACACTGCGTGGGAATGTAAACTAGCACAGCCGCTAGGGAAAACAGTGTGGAGATTCCTTAAAGAACTAAAAGTAGAACTACCATTTGATACAGCAATCCCACTACTGGGTATCTACCCAGAGGAAAAGAAGTCATTTTATGAAAAGGATACTTGCACACACATGTTTATAGCAGCACAATTCACAATTGCAAAATCGTGGAACCAACCCAAATGCCCATCAATCAATGAGTAGACAAAGAAACAATTATATATATATTTTTTCGTTATATATATATATACATATATATATGTATACATATGTGTATATATATACGTATATATACATATATATACATATATATATACACATATATATACACGTATATATATGTGTATATATATAATGGGATACTACTAGGTCATAAAAAGGAATGAATTAACAGCATTTGCAGCGACCTGGATGAGACTGGCGACTATTATTCTAAGTAAAGTAACTCAGGAATGGAAAATCAAACATCGTATGTTCTCACTGATATATGGGAGCTATGCTACGAGGATGCAAAGGCATAAGAATGATACAATGGACTGTGGGGACCTGGGGGGAAGAGTGGGAGGGGGGCGAGGAATAAAAGACTACAAACATGGTGCAGTGTACACTGCTCAGCTGATGGGTACACCAAAATCTCACAAATCACCACTAAAAAACTTACTCATGTAACCAAATACCACCGGTATCCCAATAACTTAAGGGAAAAATAAAAATTAAATTAAATTAAAACAAATAAATAAAAATTAAAATAAATAAATCTCCAATAGTCACAGCTTTTTAATACCAGACTCATGTCTCATTATCTATCTGCTTCTTTTGAGAACAATATTCCAGAAACTACAACTTTGGGTCTTTTTGTGATGTCATTAGTCTGTACTTATTTTCTCCCTTACCCACGTGAGGTTTTTGGTGGGTTTTTGTTTGTTTGTTTTTTCTTTGTATATTTGTTTGTTTTTAACTTGGTGGCTGCTACGTTGAAGTTGCTGGGCTACTATGGGGAGACCAAATTCTCTATCTAATCTTTTCCCTGAAGCTTTTTAGGCACCTGAGAGGTTTTCAGGGTGTTGATTTCTGAAGGCTTGCTTAAATATCTCTTTAATCTAGGATCTCAAAGCAGTTGGCTTCTCCATCACTGCAAGGTCCTGAATTCCCTCTATTCACTACAATGCTTTACTCATTTCACCTCTTTTCTTATATCTTGCTGAAAGTCACCCATAGCACCCAGTACACATAGTTAATGTTCTCTTTTCCAACTACTTCCTTACACTTGCTAGCCTTCTATATTACCAAAGGTAGTAGTGTTAATATATTTTTACTCTGTATAACATAGATCACCATTTCCCCGGACTCCAGTAAAGTCTCCCTGCTACCCACTACCTGACAGTGCAGCCAACGAAAGATATTTCAGCTTTTGTTATGATAGCATCCCTCTTCTTATGCCAAATTTTGTATAATCAGAGTAGCAATGTTTTGCTATCTTAAAAAATGAATCTTGTGACCCTGAGAAAAGTGTATTTCCTACTCACACAATGTCCAATGTGAATTTTTTCAGTCCTCAAGAGCAGCTGTCTCAGATCTAGCACCTTGTGCTCCACCATCTGAATGCAGGACCTTGCTCATTGCTGTCACAGGTAAAAAGATACTGCTAGAAGTTATATTCTGACTCATCTATAGCTCAGACCAGAAATAACATAAGTATTTCTGCTCACAGCCAGGAGTATTACTGGTTTTATAGCTCCAGCAAGCTGCTTGGGGGCTGGAGAATATGGGAGAGCATGTGGCTATTTGTGAGTACTCCATGACTTTCCCAAACCTCATTTGTAACAAATGTTTTGTGATACCCTCTTAACTTGCTTGAAAGCGGTAAGTACAGACAATTTCACCTGCCTACAGATATAATACCTGTATTAGTTTGCTAGGCCTGCCATAACAAAATATCACAGCCTGGTTGGCTTAAACAGCAGAAATTTATTTTCCCACAGTTCTGAAGGCTGGAAGTCCAAGATCAAGATATCAGTTCACTTGGTTTCTCCTGAGGCCTTTCTTCTTGGCTTGCAGAAGGCCTCCCTCTCACTGTGTCTTCACATGGTCTTTTCTCTAGGTGTGCCCATCCCTAGTGAGTCTTCCCCTTCTTAAGAAGCCATCAGTCATATTGGATTAGGGCCCTGCCCTGATGGTGTCACCTAACCCTTTAATTACCTCTTTAAAGGCCCTATCACACTGGGGGTTGTACTAGAGTTAGAACTTTAACATATGAATTTGAGGGGAAAACAAAATTCAGTCCACAAAAACATCAAAATAATCAGTATAATGTCCTAATTATAGTATAAAAGGAAAATTTTAAAAAGTAAATTTATGATAAAATCACATGTATTCCAATATATAATTTCTCAGACATCACTACAGTAGAAGACATTTTGAAGTAGTCAGGTGATTGCATCTACTTATAATGAGAATAAGAAAAGAAAGATGATCAGAAGCCAACTATTCAAGGTAGCTGGAAGAAGAAAAGAACAGCAACATGAATAGCACTAGAATAAAACCTGGTAAGATACATATTAATACACCAAAATTGTTTGTGTAAGATAAGGGAAAGAGAAAAATAACATCAAATAAAGTAAGAATAAATGCCAAGATTAGTTACATGCTTTCAAAGTGGAAGAAATGAGTGAAAGTAGGATACCCTCACAAAGATACTCTCACAAATAAGCTAAGCTGTATTTATAAGTGTAGTGTTAAAAGCATCCTTTTGTTATGACATGAGACAGTGCAAAAATATTATCATCTCTCCTGAAATCTCCCTACATGTTGAAGCATGCATTTAGTCTCAAAATTTACAAAGACTCTAGAAATCATAGCTTTTAATAGATAAAAATAAAGGGTCATTTTTAAAAAAGGAATTTCTGTACAAAAGACTAAAGAGAACTAGTGTGCTAGGCCTTTGGAGACAGTATTAGAGTAATGTTGAAAAGCAACAGGATCCCAAAAGCAATAACTAATTTCATTATGCAATTTCCAATATATATATTTATCAGTGTCACTAAAAAAGATAAAAAATATATGTGATGACTACAATATGATCAATAATAATTTCATATTATTAACACTATCTCCTCAAACAGAAGTCCTGATCCACCAGTTTCATAATATGAAACTCTCTTAAGAAACATTAAAATTTAGCGAAATCCTCATTCTTCATGTGATTTCATTAAATAATATTCAATTTTAAGTTTATTCAAAAGAATTTATTTTCTCCATTGTGAATGAACATCACAGATAACAAAATAGTCCAGATTTGTTATTATGGTAATTTAATACCATAATCACTGTTGCTGTCAGTGAAATGATTTTCTGAAATGGTGACTAATTCATGGTGAAGTTCCAAACAAAAAAAGCGTAATCTTCACTGAATTAATATTGCAGTTTTCCTGGAAAATTCAGTATATAATAAAATCTTGTGAAAAATACATAGTATTAACTTGTAAAATAGGTTTGCACTTAAATGATTTTAAATAGGTGCTTCACCCATATGAGTGTCTGCCTGGGACATTTGAAAGTCATTCAGGACATACAAGACTGTTGAACAGGACTGTCCTGCACATTCCTGGAAATTAACCATGCCTGGACCTTACCTGCTAAATATCAGAAGCTTCCCACCACAACCGTGACAACCAAAAATACTACTATCAATTTCCAAAACACCCCCTGGGGGGCAGTGTAGCCCTGTTGAGAACCACTATTCATCTCCAATTGGATACTGTTTTTGAAATCTCTGGAATTTATCTCTTTCTCCTCCATTATTCTTGTCACAGAAAACGCTCTTATCTTTTTCAGGAAAAAGACCTAAAATATCTCAGAAAGGAACTCATGTCTTAGGCCTCAATGCCCTCTAGCCTACTATACTTATTTCAGACTTACCTTTCTAAAATATAAGTCTGAACTTCTGGTCAAGATGATATATGATTTCACATAGAAGACCACCTTTCCGCCTCTTGCCTTCACTCCAAAATAGCAAAGATATAATACAAGAAAATATGCAAACACATACTTTTCCTCACACACAAATGACTCCAGAGGGAGAAAAAAAAATACAGGGATATAAGCAGGATATAAGCAGTAGCTCTGAAATCCAAAACAGGCAGACAGTTTTCACCTCTACTATGACAACAAGGATGAAAGTCCCTAATCATTGTGGGGAAAGAGAGCAGACAGGCCCACTGAGTCAAGCCAGATTGTCCTGCCATGAGGGCTTCCCCAACCCATTAACCAAAGTCAGTGCATCATCACTATTGGAGGCCTTCACAGAGTCATTGCCTAGAGTGGCCAAGAAGGAACAACAGGAACTGGACCAAATTTCTTATTACTGATCAGCACTAGCTCCTCAAACAAAAGTCCTGATCCACCAATATAAAATTGTTTTTGAATGGGGAACCCTGCTGAAACCCATGGAAGCACCAGACACCAAGAGTCAGGAAGATGACAGAAAGGTGGGGAAGAAACTTCTGCATAAGATGAACTTGCAAACTAAAATTCCAGAACACTGTCAAGCATGGTGGCTGACACCTGTAATCCCAGCACTTGGGGAGGCCAAGGTGGGCAGATAGCTTGAGGCCAGGAGTTTGGGAGCAGCCTGGCCACAAGGTGAAACCCTATCTCTACTAAAAATACAAAAATTAGCTGAGTGTGGTAGTGTATACCTGTAATCCAGCTACTCGGGTGGGTAAGTCGTGAGAATCGCTTGAACCCAAGAAGCAGAGGTTGCAGTAAGCCAAGATCACACCATTGCACTACAGCCTGAGTAAGAGTGATACTTTTCTCAAAAATGAACAAAAAAATCAGAACACATAACAGAATAAGATGAAAGATGGCCAAAATAATTGTAAAACATTCAACAAACGGGAAGACCCAATTCCAAGCAAATAAAAAATAATATAAAAGTCTTCTAGAAAAATAAATGTCCTTAAAATTCTCAAAAGTTTTAAAAATGGAATAACATCCCAAAAAGCCAAAATAAAAACTACATACAACTTAAGTAGCTATGCATCAAAGACAGGAGAGATTTTGAAAAAGCAATGAGAAAGAAGAAAAGGAGAAAGAGAGGATATGAAGGGAGGAGAAGCAGCCCTTAGTAATCCTAGGAATTAAAATTTTAATCATTATTATTAAAAAATTATAGATTATATAAATCCTAGCCAGAGTATTAATGAATTGGAGGAGAATATAGAAAAATTAAATCAAAGCCAGCATAAAATATGAAGATTGTTTTTAAATATGAAAAGTATTTAAGAGTCCTGGAGGATAGACTAAAATGCTCCAACATGATGCTTATCAGCATTCCAGACATGGAGATCAGTGAGAATGAATAAGTCACAGCTGAAAATACACTGCTGTTGATTTTTCCGAATTGCAGAAAAAGGTAATCCTCACATATAAAGAACATACTAATTACCGAATAGTATAGTTAAAAAGT
Source organism: Hylobates moloch (assembly GCF_009828535.3). Lineage (NCBI taxonomy): Eukaryota > Metazoa > Chordata > Mammalia > Primates > Hylobatidae > Hylobates > Hylobates moloch. Next base: position 69,364,302 of record NW_026652288.1, read on the forward strand.
AAATACACACCTGGACATGCCTGGTACCCAGACAGACAAGTAGAGCAGTGAAACAGATAGAAAGGGTCTCCAAGCAACCCCATTCCTACATGGGCACTCAGTACGTGATACAAGGAGTGGTACAGATTAGCCAATTGTTTTCAGCTTTGATAGTTTAGTGACAGCTGTATGAAAAGAACTCTCACTTCATATTTTAATACATTTATATTTAGGGATTTTTTTGACAATTAAAAGTGAAAATAAATTGCACTATTACTCCCCTACAGTTTCCCTGTAATCCGCACTATGTGAGTCTCTAAAATGACTTATGAAATAGCCATTCTAAAATTTTTCACATCAATAAACGCTTTGGGCCATTTGAGGAAAACCATCCCATTTTTAATGCAGTGATAAAATAGAGAGCATGATGCCTGGATACAACTGACAGACTAACAGAAGAATATTTTATGGCGAACATGGTGAAACCCCCCGTCTCTACTCAAAAAAAAAAAAAATTAGTTGGGCGTGGTGGCATGCACCTGTAATCCCAGCTACTGGGGGCGCTGAGGCAGGAGAATCTCTTGAACTCGGGAGGCAGGTGTTGCAGTGAGCCGAGATCACGCCATTGCACTCCAACCCAGGCAGTGAAACTCCATCTCAAAAAAAAAAAAAAAAAAACAAAAAAAAAAAACAGAAGATAAAGCCCACTCTATGATTTGTGGAAATTTATTATAATTACTAAAAAAAGACATAAAAAAGATAAAGGACAATCCACATGAGAAAACTTAAGTCCCAACTAAAATAAATAGTACATTTAAAAAAATAATCAGGGGACCAATTTATGATGTTAAAGAGAAAAAAGACACTTTTTTTTTTTTTTTTTTTACAAACTGTAAATGAAATAGAACTGAAATGTCTCAGGCAACTCTAACAAAACTGTTTTTGACTCTCTTATTTCTCTGCATTTTTTAACTTAAAATCAATTTTAAACATTATTATACAATGAAATAGAGCATCAGCATAGTTATGGCTTATCTGTGGTTGAATGAAAGGAATTTCAACCAGACCCCTCCTTAGGAGAAATTTCCATACCTGGAGATGGGTGCTTGGTTTAGGTACTGGAACACAGGGTATCAGACTTTCCACAGACCAACACATTTGAAAGAAACCAAATATTTCACCCTAAAATATTTTTTGATGTATTTCAAGATGACTATTGAGAGGGCTGGAAATACAAGAATAGCTGAAAAGCTGTCTTTTATGGGAGATTTGCATCTTAGAGAAAGTCTGCACTGCTGCAGCCAGGCTTTATCTGAGGACCTTTCCTGGTTTGATCTGGGAAAGATTAACTGAGGTCTGAAAGAAACATTTATTTTGTTTCAGGGCTGCTTCCTGTGAGGTTTTGTCTGCATAACAAGACCACATTTGCTAGTCAGGCCTCCTTTTCTCTCCCTTCAATAACCTGTTTTGCTATGACCCAAACCCCTATCTTTTCTATAATCTCAAGGTGATGTAAAGGTGTCAACAATCTTCCTTTTCTCTGAGATCTTATACTGAGATTTCATAAAGTCCTCCTGTACATGTTAATAAATTTGTATGCCTTTTCTCCTATTAAACTGCCTTTGGTGAGTTGATTTTCAGTGAACCTTTACAGAGTAAAGGAAAAGTTTTCCCTTGGTCCTGACACGTTTTACAGGGAAGAAGAGAAATTAGACAAGCTTCTAGAAGATAGTGTGGGCCAGCCAAATGGGGAAACCTGGAAGAAATGCAATCACACTCACACAAAAAATGTATTTGTTCCCAAAATTCACCTTCTTTCTCACAGTCATAGAGCAGTGGAGAGGAGTCTGGAATCATAGTTCTACATACTCACACGGTGATTGGATTCCCGGAACACAGTTGGAGTGAGTATAACGACAAAGTTGAAAAATCAAAAACTGCAGCTCAGCCCCTTCCCAGCTCAAACATAGCTAAGATTAAGAAAAAAAAAAAGGCAGCTGTACTAGATATTGGAAGTTGGGCTAGTCGCAGATGAACTCAATCTAGTTAAAGCTGTGGCCCAATCTGGAACAACTCAACTATGAAAGGAATCTGAGCAATCACCTTGTCTGAGAGATGAAACGCCTCTATTGCTCTTCTTATCACACTGCCTGGAACACAAACAGCCAATGGAAGCAGAACTACAGATGATCCCATTACCTAAGGAGCAGATAGAACTTTAAAACAATTATTATTAATATATTAAATAATAATATAGTAGGTAAAGAGCATTTAAAGAGAGAAGAATCACGTAGACTTCTACAACCAAAAAAAACAATACTGTACTGTATTTTACATTTCAAAATGTACTGGATAAGATTAACAGCAAATTGCACACACATAGTACATAAAAGACTAAGTGAACTTGAAGACAGGCCAATCAAAATTACATAAACTGTAGAAAAAAATAAAATAGTTTGTAAGGAGAGAATCATCTGCATTCTGTAAGATATATTTAAATAGTCTAACACATGTATAATTAAAGTCACAGAAGAGAAAGGGAATAAAACAAAAATATTTGGAAGAAATTGTACTATTTTGCACATTTGATGGGCAAAACCTCAAGTCACAGATGCAAGAAGCCCAACAAATCCCGAGCAAAATAAATATTTTAACAGAAACCACAACTACAAACATCATAATTAAATTGCTAAATATGAAAAATAAAGTTTTTAGAAGCAGCTACAGAAGAAAGTCACAGTGCATATAGAAAAACAATGATAAGAAGAATCGATGATTTTTCATAAGAAACAATGGCAGCCAGAAGACAATAAAATGACCTCTATAAAGTACTGGGGGAAAAACTATTTGCCTAAAATTCCATATCCATCAAAAATATATGTTAGAAACCAAGGTGAAATAAAAGTATTTGCAGATGAAGGAAAGCTAAAATAATGTTTGCCAACACTTTCATTTTACAAGTACCTTAAAAAGTTATTTAATTTGAAGGGAAATTAAGCTATATGAAAACTTGGAATTACAGGGAAGTGAAAAGCAGTAGAAACAGTAAATATGAAGGCAAATTAAAAATAATCTCTTATTTAATTTTTTCAAAAATAATTGTTTAAAGTAAAAACTACAAGACTGCATTATGGGGTTTATAATATAGATGGAAGAGTTATATATAATAAAACAAAGGAGAGTAGGTTCTTAGATTGTGTGTGAAGTGGTATAATATTAATTCAATGTAGACTGTGTTAAAGATGCATATTGTAATACATCTTTATTGTAATGTAACCATTTATGAAGGGTTCCTAGAGCAAGCATTAATACATTTAAAAGAGGTATAGCTAAAAAGCTAATAAAGGAAATAAAATGGAACTTTTAAAAGCATTAGATTAAAAGTACTTTAAAAAGTATGTAAAAGTACTTTTATAGTATTGAAAGTACTTTTAAAAGCAGTACACCTAACTCTTACTGAGGATATCAGTTATAATTGGTTTATAAAACTAATTATTATCAGTCTTCCATCACTGCTGTAACGAATTACCTCAAAAACATAAATGTATTATCTTACACTTCTGTACGTTGACACAGTTTTCACTGGGCTAAAATTAAGATGTCAGCAGGACTGCATTCCTCTCTGAAGTTTATGGGAGAATTTGTTTTATTTTTCCAGCTTCTAGAAACCATCCATCATTTCTTGGCTCTTGAGCCCCTGCCTTCATTTTCAAAGACAGCAACTCTCTGACCCTTTTTCTGGTCATCACATTTATCTCTGACTGACTACAGCTAGAAAAGTTTCTCTGGTTTTAAGGGTTTATGCGATCAGATTGGACCACCTTGATAATCTCCCCATATCAAGTCCTTAACCTTAATCACATCTACAAAAGTCTATTTTCCTCATAAGGTAGCATATTCCTAGGTTCTAAGGATTAGGATTAGGATCTGCACATCTTTGGGAGCCATTATTCTGCCTACCACAGTTGGCAAGGTAGTAGGACACAAACACAGGCCCAAGTCTAGAAATAGAACTAAGCCAATAGCTGGCTTGGTGATTGGATCTGCAATATCACCAAAATTGTATCAGTGTAGAGACACCAAAATACATTAAAACACTTGGTTCTCACTGGCGACCTGGAGCCTATGTGGAAACAAAAAAAAAACCACTTATTAGAGAGGATCAAGCAGAGAAGGAGATAAAAGGGGGAAAGAAACTACCATTCAAAATGAGGCTAAAAATCAAAATACTAGGACCACATCTAAAGCTCAGAAAGACAACCAGAAAAAATATATAATCAGAATGTTAATATACTGAAGATAAAATTAATTTTATTAAAAAACTGACAAAGAATTTATAATCAATATTTACAGTATTTAAATTGACAAGTGAATCATATCCATGAAAAAAGAATTAAAATCTAAGAAATTCAACTTGCAAAAATAAAATAAAGACATGGTATTACTTAAAAGAAGTAATTACATTTTTAAGTGACACAGAGGTGAAAGTGTGTCCAATGTAAATCTCACAGGAATATAATAAAAGCATGAAGGAAACAATGCAGAAGTAATATTTAAAGAGATAACTATTCAAAAGAGTAAAATCATAATAGAACTGTAATTGTCAAGGATGAAGAGTCCTAAAAGCTGAAATAAATAACCAATTACCTTTGAGATGAACACAATTAAACTCACAATGAGCATTGAATTTGCATTACTAAACTAGATAAGGGCAATCCAAGAAAAGAAAATTATAGAATAATTACACTCATGAACACAGATGCAAAAATTCTTTTAAAATATAGCAAACAATAAAATTTAGCACTGTGTTTTTATTTATTTATTTTTTAAGAAGTGTCAGGTAAGAGCATTCGGGATGTTGCAAGTCCTGATTACACAGAAACGTTAATCACATATTATGCGAACCCCAATCATCATGTTCTAATCTGCCCTGCAAAAGGAGGAACATGTACGAATTCTCCCACCTGACGATCAGCACAATGTTCTTAAAAGGACATCGTAAACAAACAGGGTTCACCGAAGGAGTGCAAAAATGAAGTGTCTTTAGGAAGTCTATTAAATTTAATATACCACATTAACAGAATAAAAGGGAAATAATATGTACAATTCTCAGTTGTTCACATACAGTAACTCAATAACAAAAGTGATTTGGTAAAATGTAATCTCACTATATTAAAACAAAAAACAAAAAAAGCAAACCAACAAAACCATTAGCAAACAAAGAAGGGACTGGAACTTTTCTAATCTGATGTATTATTGGGGTCCAGTCAATAAGATAGATCCCATACCAAGTTGTCCTGTTTAAGGAATTTAACATAAGGAACTAGTTACAGAGGTGTAGAGAGAGTGCAAAGTCCTAAAAGGTGACAGACATTAATGAAGCAGGAAGCTATAACATTCCTAATGTGAGGTACAAAAGGAGGAGGTAATGTAGGTAGATGCCAAGACCTAAGGCTACCAGGCAAGGGCTGGATGTATATAAAGACTCTGGCATGAACAAGGACCATGGAAAGAGGAACTGTCTCTGGGAGATGGAACTCCTGTCAGATTCTACCTGAAGAAGCATCAAGAGTAGGAGAGAAACTTCCCAACTTCACTTTTTCTTCCACTCCTGTCTCCTAACAGTGCATTCTATTGGCCAAACATAGCAGAAACCCAGTTGGGAGTGTCTGGGAGATGTAGTTTGCAAGAAAAAGGCAAAGATCTAAGAACAAAGAGTAATGACCAACATAACTTGATAAGGGATATCTATCAACAAGCCAAATAAACTTTGAAGACATTTCTTTAACATTAGAAACAAGACAAGAATATATTCATCATGACTTCCATTCAACAGCCTATTGGAAGACCTAGAAAAACAAATGAAAAGATAGTAGTAATAGGAAAGGAATATAAAAAACAGCACTTATATCTTGACAATATAATTGTCCACACAGAAAATCCAAGATAATTCTTAAAGCTACTATTCAAATTAATGACAGAGTTAGGGATTGCTGAATATATAATAAAGTCAATGAACAAAAATAGGCCTTCTGGGGGGTATGGCTAATGCATACAAAAAAAAAATAGAAAGAATAAATATGACCTAGAATTTGCTAGCACAACAGGATGACTATACTAAAAATAATTGAATTGCTCTTCTTAAAATAACTAAAAAGATATTAATATAAATGCTTGAGGTGATGGATACCCATTTACCCTGATGTGATTATTACACATTGCATGCCTGCATCAAAATATCTCATGTAGCCCATAAATATATATACCTACTATGTACCCACAAAAGATAAAATTTTTTAAAAAACAGCCCTTCTATTACCATTAATAAGCAATTACAAAATGTAAAAGGAAAAGATACCATTCTCTATAGCAATACATCAAAGGGTACTTAAAATTAACACAAACTATGCAAGACTTTTATAGAGAACTTTAGAAGACGTTATTGAAGATCTGATTAAAAGAATAGTGATACTATATTTATGAATCTCAGGGATCAACACCTTAAAAATGTCAAATGTCCCCAAGTTAATATAAAAGTTTAATGTAATTCCAATCAAAATCCTAACAAGGTCTTCCATGCAATTTGATAAGTTTATCCTAAGAAAATGTGAAAGATCAAATGGGCAAAAATAATGAAGAAAAAATTAATGAATAAGAACTAAAGACCGGATATGAAGACATTTATTGTAAGGTTTTGTCATTCAAACTAGGAGAGCATTGGCAGAGATAAACTAGCAGACCAGGAACAGAATAGAATCCAGCAAATAGACACAAGAATATGTAGACTAGATATATGAGAGAAGTGGCATTGTCAATAATTCAGTAAATGGGGCTATGATAATTGGTTATCCAAAGGTAAAACATTAAATAATATGCCTATCCTATGCCATACTCCAAAATAAATCCCAAGGAATTAAAGCCAAAATGTTAAAAACAAAATTTTTTAATGTTTAAAAGAGAATATAGAATATGTTTATAACCTTGTTATAAAAAAGAATTTCTTAAACAATACAAATTACATAAACCACAAAGGAAGATATGAATAAAGTGGACTTTAATACAGCAAAGGGTAAAGTCTGAAAGAAGGTATTTGCAACACGTCACTGAAAAACAACTAGTACCTAAAATAAATGCAAGAATTCCTGAAAATTAATAAGAATAAAGTTCACAACCAAATTTTAAAATAGGTATGGAATTGGAACATATTCAAGTCACAGAATAGGAAATCTAGATGGTTAACAAACATATGAGAAGATAATCAAACTGACCAACAACCAGAAAAACACAAAATAAAAGAGTAACATTTACCATTTCCCACCCATAAAATTAACGAAAATGTGGCGACCTGCCAATACCAAGGTTTGGCAAGTATGTTGAGAAGCAATCACAGAATTATAAAATTGGTGCAAATACCTTGAGAAGCAACTTGTCAATATCTAATAAAGTTGGTTTACATACCCCGCATAACAAACTACTCTAATAGCCAGTGATGTAAAGCAGTAATTATGCTCACAGCTCAGTTAGAAAATGGATGAATGTTACCATATATTCATATAAAGGCCTACTATGTGATACTTTAAATGAATGAGCTAAAGCTATATGTATCAACATAAATAAATCTCTAACATATATTTGGAGGGAAATAAGTTGCAAAAGAACTGTATTTAATATAATACCATTTATATAAATTATAGAACCGTGAAAAACAGTGTTCCAGGTTGCTTAAGATTAAATACTTGCATGGTAAAAAGTCATGCACAAGAGAAATAAACACTAAATTCAGGATAATGGTTACCTTTGAAGAAGAAACAAGAAAAATAAAACTAAAGAAGGGCATACCGGTTATAGGGGATCTTAACCCTACAATGTTTAATTTATTTCTTTATGATGTTTTTGAAAAAAAGATAGCTGAAGAAAACATGCCAGTATCTTAAGATTTGTTAAAGCTTAGTTATATATGTACATCAGCTCATAATATTATTTTGTAAATTTGAAATATTTCTTAATTTTAAAAAAGAACTAAGATATATAAGTATAGCCTACAACTAAAATGCTAAAAACTTATACATACTCAGGTAACAAGAGCTTTACAAGAATATGAGAAAATGTAAGCAGAGCTATTGAGGGAATATTTTGCCGTTTTAATTTTCATTGGTGTTGTTATAATACATTTTTACAATAAATAGTTATATAAAAGATCTACAGAACTTAGACGGGTAAACTGAAAAAAGTTAAAAGATCATTGGGGTTCACGGTTGTTTTGGTTTTTATCCTCCCCTAAAAATATTTAATCGAAATATAATACATTGCAGTAGATTTAGATCAATTTTAGATAATACTTTATCTGATCAATTAATTTAAGTAATCAACATAGATTAGTCTAAGTAGAAGACAATCTTTTTTAAAAACACCTGCAATATATTATATCTTTTTTGATTAGACTACCTATACATACTCTTTAGTCTATAATCTACGGATGCAGTCTTTTTTCCATAGAATATTAAATAAAATTTTAAATTTGAACCAAATATGGCAAGAGCATTTTCATGGCCCTGTGTATTTATTATAATAGCCTGTCAGACAAGCAGATTAGCTGACACAAAAACACCACTTCCAGAAAAGTTATTTTGGGAAAGCCCATGGATATTCCGATGGTTTCAAATTCCACAGTAGTCCCTCTAGACAGTTAATCGGCAACATATTCTATGTCACTCCTTCAGGCATCTGTGCTAGAACCTGTATCAGCCAAAAGTCTATTTGCTTATATAAAAACCTAAGTAATAGTTTGAGGTCATGCTGGGAAAACTCAGAGCCAATAAGTTCAGCCCCACTGTACTTATGTCATGGCCTGCAGATGAGGGTGCTGGCCCGAGGTGCCCATTTACGGTCCAACTGTACAATAGACATATGAGAAAACACCGCAAAACTTAAAAATACCCATTCTGCTATGTGTTTTCTTATGACACTGTCACCACACTTGGAAGAGTCAACCATATTGTCAAGAGGAGACTGGCTTGGCTTGAGACAAGAACTGGGTGTGCCCAGCAGCGCCAGGCTGCCACCAGATGGGAAGCCGTAGTTGACTTCAGAAAAATATGTATCAGGAGTCAAGTATAACCCCAGCCACAGAGTGAGGTTCAAGGGCACAGCTTAAAGCCTTAGTGATATAGTAGACTGAGAAGAAAAACGCCGGAACACAGGAGAAAAATAAATTTAGCAACAACCAGTTTGTAAGGCAGGACCTGGGGCACAGGGATCAAGTCATTCAGGTATCAATTGTGAAATAGACCTTTACTGAGGGCCACTGTGTGCCAGGCTCTGTGCTGGGTGCTGGACACAAGGACCTACTTTTTTTTTTTTTCTTTTACCAGGGCCTAAGAATTACTATATTTTTATATGCAGGTAAGGTTATTGAAAGTCTACAAGATAGTGGTAACAGAGATTGTTGCTGGTGAATTAAAGGTAAGAATTAGGCACTAGTGAAAAAAACAGGTATATTTTACCTTTGCAATCTTCAGTAATACTTCACTTTATTACTATGAGCTTATATTAGTTTAAGTGTAATTGATAATTACATCGTTTCTTTAAAATAAAATGATTGCTACACAATCACATATTCAGATGTGTGAACTGAGGCCTAGAGACATGAAGTGACATAAATTTACATGTCAAATTAGTGCTACAGCCAATGGTAGAACTTGGGCTCCCTTGTTCCAACTAGTGTTTTGTTTTATGTTTTTTGTGTTTGTTCTGTTTATGTTTACACCTTTTGATTAAGATATATACTGTAAATATAAATATATTCAACTGGATGTGGGCAGATTCCAGGAAACATTTTCTTAAATTTTGAGAATTAAGGAAGGAAGGAAACTATTTGATCTATTATAAATTACTTTTAAGGCATATTTTCATAATGTTCTATTTTAAAGACCAAACACCTGTGTTGGTTTTAATAATCACATTTATGTCTGAATTCTATAAATACTACAAAGAAATGGGAACAGTATGCAGCCAATATTGCAGAAACATAGTATTTAAGATTTGGTAGAGAGCTTCCATTTTATAAGAACACAAACAACAACATTAAAGCCTTGCTCAAGAAAAATTTGTTCAAGCTTCTTCAAAAATTGTCTCTAAAATGTCAGAAACAAGTCTAATTTACCAAGTCCTGCTGTCCAGCTGGGACGTTGCATCATTCTTTCCCGTCATGTTGTTCCTGAGCCACATCAACCTTCACTCTCCCACTGCGTTTGCCACTAGATTTCCTCAGCTGATTTCAGTCAATAATGATTGCATTCAAGGAGCCCAGCCCACATGCAGCTTTCAGGAATACTTACTGATTTGACATTCTCGTTTTTGCTTTTGCTTTAAATCCTCAGCCTTAATTTGTCTATGTTTTTATCTTCTATCTAATCTTATTTCTTGATGATTACATTTATTCAGATAAATTGTAATTTGATAGGCTGTATTTAAGATTCACAAAAATGTCATTACATTTTTCTTTCCATTTTTCTTTTACTTAATGTTGGTCAAAATTAAGTGGCAGCTGGGTGCGGTGGCTCACACCTGTAATCCCAGCACTTTGGGAGGCTGAGGCAGGCGGATCACCTGAGGTCAGGCATTCAAGAGTAGCCTGGCCAACGTGGTGAAACCCTGTCTCTACTAAAAATACAAAAATTAGCTGAGTGTGGTAGCACACACCTGTAATCCCAGCTATCACTTGAGAATCACTTGAACCTGGGAGGGGGAGGTTGCAGTGAGCGGAGATGATACCACTGCACTCCAGCCTGGGAGACAAAGCAAGACTCCGTTTCCCCCTGCCCAAAAAAAATTAAGTGGGGATACTGGAAATGACTAAAGTGTATAGACTCCTAGATTCAATGCAGGCAATCAGGAAAACTCCTAGCAAGGTCATGAGATGACATCAAGGGAGCATGGCAAGAGGCAACAAGTGGGAAATCCAGCAAGTGGGTAAGATTCAGTATTCAAAAGCAGGAAATAGAATAAGCAATGGACAAGAAAGGAAGGCTGTCAGAGAGGTCCAGTAGCAATCACACTAAAGATATGAGTAATATATAGGAAATAATGATTATCAATGTTCACTGCCTATCTGATGTCTGTTTCCGCTCCCTTTCTTTGCAAAAAGAAAAAAGAAAAAAGAAAAGGAAGAAAAGGAAGAGGGGAAGGAAGAAGAGAATTAGGAGAAAGAAGAAAGAAAAAAGAAGAAAGGTAGGAAATAAATAAGCGTTATCTCAATAGTGATGTCCCAGGTAAACGTTTTTATTTTTCAGCCTTTCTTATAGCAAGACATGGTTGTGTGGCACTGCCTGCCTGGAAAATTGCATTAAAGGCCCAAACTCTTCACTCTTCCTGTGGCCATGTGGTTTGTCATGGAAATTTGCTGTGCTCTCCAACTCTGACTCTGAGTTCATCCATGTAATTTGTTTTGGCCAACCGAATGATCCTTGCCAATTCTAAGCCTTGGCTTTCAAGAGGTTTCAAGAGGCTTTGCATACATATATTTGCTTAATCTTGCACCTCTGCTCTGCTGGGATAGTCTCCCGGTTCCAGGAAGAGGAAAAGAAAACGATGATGCAGAGCTGACACTTGAATAAAGGTGCCTCAACCAAACCCAGCTTCATCCAGCCTACAGCACAGCTTCAGCTAACGTGCAAATGCTTAAGGGAGCTCAGCAGAACTCAGCAGACCCACTCCCATTAGCTCGGCCCTGATTAGCTGAATCCCAGATAATAATGTATAAGTGTTTATTGTTGTATGCTATCGAAGCTTTGTAGTTGTTTGTTATGCATCAAAAACTAACTAATATACTGATAAATAAGACACATAGAAATCCGATAGCAGAGGAAGGAGAGATATTAAGAAAGCCTTTGTTCCCTAAAACAAGAGTACTGCATTTACTCTTTCCTCATCTCGCTGCCTTAAATCAGACTTAATATCTGAAGGTGCAACAGTCATCTTGCGATCAAGTGTATATAAATAAAGATGCTAAAGATGGTGGGGTAAAAAGACAGAAAAGCTCTGGTCTCTGATGGCATTGTGATGCAATGTACAAGTCCTGGTTTATCTAATTCTGGATTAGGTATGAGAAATGGAATATAAAACTCTGATTTGTTGAGCTACTGTATTCAAAGTTTCTGTTACAGATAGCAAAAAAACATCCTTAACACAAGAATCAAAGCGTGACTCCATTTCTGGATGGGGCATATGGTGGAAACAAACAGAAATATACTAGTGAGTGAAAACAAATAGCAAAGTATAGAACAAGGACCAGAGGAGACCTGATATCAGACCACAGTTCCTACTGTTTTAGAATTCATCATTTCCAGTTCATAGTGATGGGACTGAGCCCAGAGAAAGGGAAGAGTGAAGCACAACTGTAGAATCCTACAGAAATAGGGACACAAACAAATAATTATATTAACATTATCAGGTTTAATTTATCAATTGGCCACATGTTTTAGGACCTTAGGCTATTTGGAACCTCAACCTTTTTCATTTCTTCTTTTAAAAACGTTTCATTACTCTTTTTTTCCCTAATACTTTTTCTTTCCCTTGTTCTTTTGATATCTGTATCCCTTTGAATTAGCATTGTTTTCATGGCTTTTTTTAAATCTGTCAGTCCCATTATCTGTTAAATACAACTCTTTGTGCAATGAAATATGTACTTTTACAAATAGAATTTAATTATTTAAAGTAGCACAGAAATGGCATAGCATGTTTTCATGACAAATTGTAAAAACTGAATAATAACTTATAGTAACCAAAGAAAAGATAAATTCTTCCTAAAACCAGCTGAAATTTCACATAAAATCTTTCTGTGATTTATAGCACAAAAGAATTGTTATGAGTTTCTTTAAGCAATTTTAAAAAACCAATGTGGTATAAATGTGTGAAAATACAAATCAAATGTGGGCAAACATTTGAGAAATGACACAATGTAAAGCCTTTCCTGTCCCTTTTGCCAACATACTTTCCTGTAACTAGCTTGCCCTCAGGCTACTGGACAAGTAGCTCCGACTTTCAAAAACTATACTAGTTCTTCAACCTGCCAGATGATTTAATAATGTTCTCTCCAAACGTGGTTAATGTACAATAAGACAAAGAGTTGATATTCAGATCCTTTTGTTGTTGTTGTTATTCAAACCTAATGTTTGGGATTTCATTAACACAAACAGAAGAATATATTGAATATGCTCTGTGTGTTCACATTTGAGCCACAGCAGGAAAGAAAAACAGCAACGTCCATGTGATTTCTTCTTGCTGCCTTGGGACATTGGGGCCTTTGAGGATAATAACACGATAAATGTAGGATAATTCTAATGGGTATAGAATTGAATTTCTACACAGTTAAATGGATGTATCAATTAGGTTTCTTTGGCTGCAGGCAACAGGAAGTAATTCTTGGTAACTTGTTTGGGGAGAAAGATACTAAAAATCTATGAGGATAGGCCAGGCATGGTGGCTCAGGCCTGTAATCCCAGCATTTTGGGAGGCCAAGGCCAAGAGTTCACAACCCGCCTTGCCAGCATTGTGAAACCTCGTCTGTACTAAAAATACAGAATTAGATGAGCGCAGTGGTGCATGCCTATAATCCCAGCTACTCAGGAGGCTGAGGCAGGAAAATCACTTGAACCCGGGAGGTGGAGGTTGTAGTGAGCTGAGATGGCATCATTGCACTCCTGCCTGGGAGACAGACTGAGTGAGACTCTGTCTAAAAAAAAAAAAAAAAAGTCTATAAGGATAGTTAAAAAAATGGAATAAAAGCTACATAGAACAAGGCTTCAGGAAGGGCAGGAACTGAGGAAGCTCCAGGGATCTTAGTAACAGTAATTAATATGCTATTTCTTGAGAGTATAACTACCAAGTATAAATCAGTTCCAACTGGTCGTTCAGGAAAACAGCATCCAATGCCGAGGGGAAGACTAAGGTACCACTCGCGAAAGGATTGAGGGAGTTTCCCCAAAGGAAAGTTAAGGACTATTTCAAAAATAACAACCCAAGAATGTTGAGCAAAATCAAGAATGTCACCATAATGAAAAAATTACAAAGGCCCAGATTTCCCGAGGTACCAGTTAGGAGAACAGAATGTTACAGAGAGATCTAAGATCAAAACAGAGTTTTTTTTTTTTGTTTTTTTCTTTTGAGTCTCGCTCTGTTGTCCAGGCTGGAGTGCAGTGGGCAATCTGGGGGCTCACTGAAACCTATGGCTCCCTAGTTCAAGCGATTCTCCTTCCTCAGCCTCCCGAGTAGCTGGGCTTACTGGGCATGTGCCACCATGCCTGGCTAATTTTTGTATTTTTAGTAGAGATGGGGTTTCACCATGTTGGCCAAGCTGATCTCGAACTCCTCACCTCAAATGATCTACCCACCTCAGCTTCCAAAAATACTGGGGTTGCAGGTGTGAGCCACTGTGTCTGGCCAGGAGTTTGCATTCTATTCAAGGAATTCACCTACTTTATTCCTCCTGATATAAAGGACAGGAAGTAATATGTGTAAAAGAATTTCCAATTTCAAAATTAGCATAAATCATCTTCATCTTTAGAGAGGAAAGGGATACAGTGAAGCTTCTGCAATTGTTCTTCCTTGGAAGTACAATACTGGTTTTTAAAACTTTTCTCCTTTGAATACAGAATGCTCATATAACATTCACATTGGAAATGGATAGTTTTATTATATCATCTATATCATAAGACAATTTCTAAACCTTTATTATAAGTATAAGCTAAAATGCAAAATGGGCTGCATTTTATAAAAGCAAAGTTATTATTGCATTTCATTAAACTGATGGGAGATAATTAAATGCAGAGATTAGCACAATTAGAATAAATTAATAATTGTTTTAATATTCTTCTGGATCCAAATCAGTATTTCCATATAATAACAGTGGAATGCACAATCAGGTATTAAATGCTAAGTCAATTAATCATGTTAAAGGTGTTGATTTAAATGCCGAAAGAATTAACATGACCTTTCATTTATCAAGAACTGCTGGCATTTTGAAAAGATTTAGAAAACACTGTTTTGAAAATGCTACAAGACTCTTACGAATCATTTGAACTTGTTTCTTTTAAAGATAGTCTTCTCCTCTAATGAAACATTGCAGAAAGAGCTAAATGTTTTTATGGCGGAACATTTAAGCATCCCTCCAAATTGAATCATGTTAACAGTCAAAAGCTGTTTTGAAGATGGACTCTGTGTGTGTGTGTGTGTGTGTGTGTGTGTGTGTATAAGTGTCTCAACTACAACATAATTTAAAATTCTGTTACATCTGGACATAAACTTCAAGGGAGGGAAGAAGTTTCACCAGAAACCTACTTTTTCGGAAATGTTTAAGAGCTAACTCATCCTAAGGTGGCAAAGTGAAATGAGCAGGGCCATGGCAGGCATGATTCTAAGGCAGCCCCTGAAGACTGTCTGCCCTGATTCTTGGACCTCTGAGTACAATGAGCTAACATGTCTGGATTATGTTATCTTATTCGGCAAAGGGATTCTGTAGAGATAAAGTTACTAATCAGTTGACTTTGAGTTAATCAAATGCAAAGTTATTCGAGTGGGCCTAATCTAATCACACAAACCCTTGAGAGGCAAAAAAAATTGTTTGGCTGGTGGCAGAAAAAGAAATCAGAGAGTCAAAGCACAAAAAGAAATCTATACACTATTGCCAGCTGTGAGGATGGAGGGACCATGGTCAAAAACTGGAGGGAGACCATGAGGAGTGACAGTGACCCCTGGTGGACAGCCAACAAGGGAGTGTGGATCTCAGTCCTACAGTCACAAGGATGCTAAATTCTGCCAACAATTTGAATGATCTTAGAAGCAGATTCTTCCTCAAAACTTGCAGATATCAGCCCAGCCTGGGTTATCTTTGTTTTGGCCTTGTGAGACCTATGCATAGAACCCGGTCCAGGGTGCCTAGATCTATAGAACTGTGAAATAATAAATGAGCATTGTTTTAAGTTGCTGAATTTGTGGTAATTTGTTATACAACAATTGAAACTTGTACATGGGCATAAAGTGAAAGTGTTCTTTATCAAAGAGGATGGCATGAGACTGTCATTTCAGTTTGTCTCCCAGTGCAAATGAGTCTCTGGATTCCTGTTTGAGTCCTATGGAGAAAAGGAGGATATTTGGGGTTAAATAGCTGCTGACACCATTACATGGTATAGATAGGACAAACATAAGCCAAAAAACTGAACTGCTTTGCATACAATATGCCATAAAATAATCCATGAAAAAAGTTGGAAGAGGGATGAAACAAGATTACCAAATTTTTGATAATAGTTTAATATATGTTTAAAGTTTCTGTATGATAACATGATATATTTTCCATATAACATATTTCTATAAAGAATATAAATTTGAACATCAAAAAAATTATGACTATGATAGAAACATATCAAGTATATAAAAATTCATGAGTTCATAATAAAACTCCAAAATCCTTGCCTAACAATTTTTAGAGGTTGTTAGGACATGAATTTTTTTTTTTTTTTTCAGAAAACTGAAATCAGTGAAATAATTAGCATTTATCTTTTCTGTAACAACTATTCAGAGGGATCAAAAAGTTGATAAGGGATGGGTTCTCCTCTGTAAAACAATATCTATTAGAAAAGAAACACTTTTGCACCCCTAATAATTAATATTATAGTATCCATTAATGGCTGCTAATATTACTGATAAGGATCTTTATGATGACTGGATAGGCAGAGAATACCTGAATCCATCAGTGGATCCTAAGATCACGAAGACAGAAAGAACTACTTTTGTATTACAAACCTAGCCCCACTTATGTATTAATCTTGCAAAAACTTAAAATTACCTGAAGCCCATCAACAGTAGACTGTATAAATAAATTATGGCATAGTGATACAACAAAGTATTACATAACAATGAGAATGAATAAACTACAACTATGTGTAACAGTACAGATGAATCTCACCGACATAATGTCAGCAAGAAAAACAGAGCCAAAGAAAAATAAATACCACATAACTCCATGTATATAAAATTCAAGAACAGGAGAAACTAATCTCTTATGTTAGAAGCCAGGATAATGGTTATCTTGGGGAAAGGAGTTAGAACTGGAAGAGGGCCCAAGGAGGCCTCCGGGATGCTACTAATATTCTGCTTTTTGTTTTGGGTGTGAAAAATCATCAAACTATATGATTTCTTGCCTTGAAATCAAGAAAAATGTCAAATATTAAGGGAACTCCTGAAAATTAGAACTTACAAAAAATGTAGAACTTCCATATGGATAGAGGTGAAAATAGAATGATTGGCCAACCCAGTAAGAAGTAGAAAAGAAAACATCAAGGAATGGAAAGGATGGTAAATTGAGCACAAAAAAAAGAAATGACAAAATAAGTCCAAAGTTACCAGTAATTCCCCCCAAAAGTGAATGCTTTAAATTTACCTCATAAAAGGCAGAAATTCTCAGATACTATACTATTTATATGATATAAAGACTCATTTAAACAAAATAACACAAAATATTTAAGATTCCAAGTGCAATAAAAACCAACAAGGAAATATTAGTTTAAAAAAATCTGATATACTAGTATTTTTAATAGCAAAAAAAGTAGATTTCAAAATATTGAAAATGACAAAAAGGAGTATTTCAAATTTATGAAGGGAATAATTCACCAAGAAAGAACAACAGCCAAGTATAGCTGCAATATATATAAATAGAGAGATTGACAAATACAAAATCATGTGAAGAAACTTCCTATGGGAATTCTCAAACAGAAAATATACTTTTTTGTTAAGAGGCAGGGTCTTGCTCTGTTGCCCAGGGTGGAGTACAGTGACACAATCATAGCTCACTGCAGCCTGAAACTCCTGGGATCAAGCAGTCCTCCCACCTAAAGCCTCCTGAGTAGCTGCAACTATAGGCATGCACCACCAAGCCCAGCTAAATTTTTTTATTTTTATTTTTGTAGAGATGAGGTCTTACTATGCTGTCCAGGCTGGTGTCAAACTCCTGGCCTCAAGCAATCCTCCCGTCTCAGCTTCCCAAAGTGCTGGGATTACAGGCCTAAGCCACCAGGCCTGGCTAAAAATATACATTTTATTCAAATATCAGTGGAACACTTACAAAATATAATTATATACCACATAATTTTATTTCAAATCATTAAAAAATAAAATTTAAAACTCTTTATCGAAGATAAGCCAAATCATCATATAATTATAGGTGTCTGTCTCAATCATGAGTGAATAATTCATTACCATGATAAGTAGATTTTTTTCCGTCATAACTGCAATCTTGTTTATTAAAGAATAAAATTCTGTAAGACAATGATAACACTCTAATTATTGCTAAAATCTGTGTGAAAAATTACGTGAATGAAAAGAGATATGACCTAGGTCTCACAAATTTTCTGAATAAGTAGCCTTGTAAGAGAATCTTGGACTACATTGGTTTGCATGTCAATCTTAGAAATCTCTAAATTCAGTAACTTTTGACATGTAAACTCTGGGGCAGAAGAGAGAAATTTCAGTATTATATTTTGAAAGCTATTTAGGCATAATGGATGCTAATGTTAGCTAATTCAGATACATAACTACTCAGGCAGCATATTTGTGCAACTCACAGCTCCACCACCAATATTGACTCTACTTTTCCTGTGTGTGTGTGTGTGTGTGTGTGTGTGTGTGTGTGTGTGTGTATTGAGTACAATAAAGGCTCTTGTAACTGGTAACAATGTAAGTAACAGTATTCAGAGCAGCATGCCTTGGGGCTAATTCTATACTGATAGAACACCACAGTTCTCTTGCTTTGCCAAGAAGCATTGCCTAACATTAAACAGAACTTGAGTTTAAGTTTGGGCTCCTTATTTTTTGAGGCAAGAGGAAGAATCTTGTAAAAAATTTCCCCTAAAAAAAAGACAGTTGCTCAGTTGTAAATGGAGTCCTTATTTATTAAAATAAAAAAAGTATTCATTTTCACCGAACATGTTTTTGATTGTCGAGAAAATCTAGAACTGTACGTTCTGAAACCAATTCATACATTTTCTACAAGACATTCATCTTTGATCCAGACTTCATTTTATTCTCCCAAGAATATAATACATTCAATTCACAACAACTTTACAAAAAATTGTAATAGGCAATTTGATATTAATCATTGAATTTCTTCCTCCTAATCATATAAACTTTATTGCGAGAGAGAGAGAGGAGAGAAAGAGAGAGAGAGGAGAGAAAGAGAGAGAGAGACTTTGAGTACATAGGTAGTAGTGTACTGGTTAATGTTTAACATCTGGCTTCTCCCTGGAGGGGAAAAAAAAAGTGCTGGTTTGTAACATTTGCTGGTTTCCATGGTGTAAATACTCCTTCTATGACTGATTTCAAGCTGCCAACATGATTCCTAAAAATCCAACAATCAGCTGTTATAAGCCAGTGCAGGCCAGTTTCAGCACACCAGCGGGGGAAAATGCTTTTAAACCATCAAAATTGAATTGATGAAAGTGTCTGCATTTTGCTACTCTGATTATGCAGTTTAGGGTATGTAATTTATGATAAATGTAATCTTTTATATTCAGTTATTTTTTTTACTTAGGTAAAATATTTGGCAACATAAATTATCATCCTTTTATACCATCAGATCTCAGAGAGAGAAGGTTGAATATAATTACACATGCACAAATCAACAATATAAAAATTAATAACTTCAGAATAAAAGCTACAAAAATATCCCTTTCAGCCAGAACCACCATCTTCCAGTAATTCACCAAAATGATGAACACAAAGGGAAACAGGAGAGTCACCTGATAATTGTTCTCTTGGCCTTCTAGAAAACATACAATTGTTCCTTTGGCCACATACGTGGGAATCTACAAGAAAGGCTATATTGTAGACATCAAGGGAATGAATACTGTTCAAAAAGGAATGCCCCACAAGTGCTACCATGGCAAACCTGGAAGAGTCTACAGTGTTACCCAGCATGCTGTTGGCATTGTTCTAAACAAACAAGGACAGGATTCTTGCCAAGAGAATTAATGTGCATACTGAGCACATTAAGCACTCTAAGACCCGAAATAGCTTCCTGAAACGTGTGAAGGAAAATGATCAGAAAAAAAGGAAGCCAAAGACAAAGGTACTTGGTGTAAGCCAGCTCCACCCAGAGAAGCACACTTTGGAGAACCAAGGAGAGGAGCCTGAGCTGCTGGAAACTATTCCCTGTGAATTCATGGCATAATAGGTATAGAAAGGTAAAAGACCGCTGAACTATAAAAAATATATATAATTTATTTAAAACATATATAATATATATGTATGTACACATACATAAAGGGCACTTTTTAAAAATTTATTTATTCATTTATTTATTTATACTTTAAGTTCTGGGATACATGTGCAGAACATGCAGGTTTATTACATAGGTATACATATGCCATGGTGGTTTGCTGCACCCATTAACCTGTCATTTACATTAGGTATTTCTCCTAATGCTATCCCTCCCCTAGCCCCCGGCCCCCACAGCAGGCTCAGTGTGTGATGTCCCCTCTCTGTGTCCATGTTTTCTCATTGTTCAGCTCCCACTTATGAGTGAGAACATGCAGTGTTTGATTTTCTGTTCTTGTTTGCTGAGAATGGTGGTTTCCAGCTTTGTCCATGTTCCTGCAAAGGACATGAACTCATCCATTATTATGGTTGCATAGTATTCCATGGTGTGTATGTGCCACAATTTTTTTATCCAGTCTATCATTGATGGGCATTTGGGTTGGTTCCAAGTCTTTGCTATTGTGAACAGTGCTGCAATAAACATACGTGTGCATGTGTCTTTATAATAGAATGATTTGATTTATAATCCTTTGGATATATACCCAGTAATGGGATTGCTGGGTCAAATGGTATTTCTGATCCTAGATCCTTGGGGAATCGCCATACTGACTTCCACAATGGTTGAACTAATTTACACTCCCACTAACAGTGTAAAAGCGTTCATAAAGGGCACTTTTGAAAGTAGAGCCTAAAGATAGTAAGTAGTTTTCTGTGGTGGTTTCTTTCTTTTTTTTTTTTTTAATATGAGTAGATAATAACCATTACCTTCATGCTCTGTTCAACCCTGAGAAGAGCTTTTCAAGCCGTATTCCAGAAATGCAACATTAAAGTCATGCTGAGAGCTTTTCCTTTTAAAGCAGGTGACAGCTTATTATATAGATGTGGGGAGATATCATTTAGCTACACTCCTGGCCTGAGTCACTCTGACAAGCTTTGTATGATTTTCAAATAGGAGAAATTATCTTACTGACACTTTCTTCCAACCTACAATGGGCTCCTTTTAATTAGGAAACTAGAAGATATGAAACCTCATTTTTCCCCTAACTTATTGTACCATGTATCTGCTACTGACATTTTTGAAAAAAGACATCATTTTCCACATGTTGGGAAATTTTGTTATAGTCAGCTTTATAAGTTATACAGCTTAATTATCCCTTATCCAAAATGCTTGGAACCACAAGCATTTCAGATTTCAATTTTATTCAGATTTTGGAATATTTGCATTCTATATTTTACCCTGGTTAAATATCCCAAATCCAAAAATCCAAAATCTGAAATGCTCCAATGAGCTTTTCCTTTGAACGTCATATCAGCACTCAAAAGAGTTGAATTTTAGAAACATTTCAGATTTCGAATTTTCAGATTTGAGATGCTCAGTCTGTACCAAACAAAACACATACACATAAAATGTTAGAAATTTTTCTATTCACATTAACTTTCCAAAAACTGCATTTTAAAATAGAATTTTAAGAATAAAAGGAATTCAGATGCTGCCTCAAACATTAAATGACACCTGCCTGTTCAACTGACACTGCCAAGGGCATCAAAAATACTTGGGTTTGGTGTCATGAAATGTTTATATCCTTTTCTCCCGATGTAAGACTTAAAAGAGAGTGTTGGATATTGCAGCAAATTAGTAATTTTAAAGCATAAGTTAGTGTATTAACTTAGGAGCAAAATAAATGATGTACATTGATTACTCAGTTGAGTTTGATACATTAACTAGAAATGCATAAATGTATGATTACATTTCAAATGGACCATAAGAATTAAAATGTTTTAGGTATGTTGAAATATGTTTAACTAAATGTCAATTACACCATTAATATCATTAAAATATCATAGTTTCCAAATAAATGATCATCATTGACCTTTTCTTCTTATTTCTGAGCTTAGTCATTTAATGTATTTTATTTCTGCTGTAATCAAAATGCTATTCATAAGTAAATAACAACAGAAAAATATATAAGTATGTAGATAACAAGAAGGTTTACGTCTACAATTTTCCAACTGAGATATAATCCTGAGGCTACCTAACACTTTCCATGGGATATAAAGACAAAGATAGTTTCATGGAAATAGATTTAGTTAAAATAATTCCTTTTAACAATTTCCCTTCTTCTGCTTCACAAAAGAAAGAAAACTACCTTAGGGGCATAAAAATCTCTGGGGCATTAGAGACGCTACTTGAAATGTTGATGGAGGTATTAAGAAAATTAAGATTGTGTCCAGGAAATGCAGTACCTAAAAAAAGAAAAGAAAATTAAGATTAGGTAACAAATTTTTTTTTTCAATTGAGGGGTACTCAATTATTTTTCTTAAAAAAAATTGTAAAGAGTCTAATTCAATTGTCAATGATAAGTCACTAAAAGTACTTTTGATATGAGACTCCTAGTTAGGATTCTTCAGATAAACAGAGCCGATAGGAGACAGAGATAAAGATATAGATAGATACAGAGACAGAGATAGAAATACAGAGAGATAGAGAGATAGAGGGGGGGATAGAGATAGAGATAAAGATAGAGAAGGGTGATAGAGATAGAAACAGAGATAGAGATAGAGAGAGAGAGAGAGAGAGATAGAGATGGAGATACATAGAGACCTATCTTAAGGAATTGGCTCTTGCAGTGGGGCTAACAAGTCTGAAGTTTGTAAGACTGGCTGGCAGGCTGGAAATTCAAGTAAGAGTTGATATTGCAGTCTTGAAACCAAAATCTACAGAGCAGCCAGTAGGCTGTAGACTCAGGCAGGGTTTCTATGCTGGCTGCAGTCTTAAGGTAGAATTGCTTCTTTTTTGGGAAACCTCAGTCTTTGCTCTTAAGGCCTCCAATAGAATAAATGAGGCTTAGCCACAATATTGTAGGCAATTTGCTTTACTCAAAGTGTATTGGTTGTGAATGTTAATCACCTCTACAAATACCTTCACAGCAACATCTAGACTAGTGTTTGACCAAATAACTGGGCGCCATAGCCTTGCCAAGGTGACACATAAAGTTAACCATGACAGAGATATATGTGTTTTTTGCATATGACTCGAATCAATAAAACTGACTGACATTAGTGTAGCAAAACTTTCATTCTCATCTACTTATTTAAGTGAACATAAGCTTTTCATCTCTAAGGAGGAGAAATAAAGCAAAGTTGACGCTCAACCCTGCCTAACGATTAGTAATATTCATCCATGACTACAATAAACTAATTGTTTAAAAAAATTATATCTA
The DNA here is from genome assembly GCF_009828535.3 of Hylobates moloch. NCBI lineage: Eukaryota > Metazoa > Chordata > Mammalia > Primates > Hylobatidae > Hylobates > Hylobates moloch. Next base: position 69,387,806 of record NW_026652288.1, read on the forward strand.
TTCCCCTAAGAAATTCATTTGCTTAATAATTATGTATCAAAATGTGTAATACATTCATGCCATTTAGTCCAATTTTGTACTAATAACTAATGAAAACTCAATCCAAAAGAAACATTTGAACAGTTAGAACCTATGGACATGAATTTTAAAAATTAGTTCCCAAATGAGTACTCATGTATTTATTGCTGAGTAATATGATTAATAAGGGATTTTTAAGCATAAAAATCAATTAGGCTATAATTCAGAGGCAGAAATGCAAGTACAAAGAAAACTACAAGTAAAACAATAGAAGATTTTTAAGTATAGAAATATATTGAATTAAGAAACAATTCTGTGGGGGGATGGAATGGAAATAAAAGAACAAAGAAAACTACAAATAAAATTTCTGGTTTGAAAAGCATGGTCACCTAGTTTTGAATGGGTTATAGCTAGTAACACATTGCTATGGTTTTTGTTATATTGAGTGCTTTTAAAATGGCTTTATTCTAAAAGGTCAATATTTACATTATACTGAAAATTACATCCCTTATCATTGTTTACAGTGATGAAAAGAAATTTTAATGTCCCTTTAAATGTGCAGGAGGGTATATAGCTTTTTAGAATTCTTTTAGCAGGTGTGTAAGAAAAAAATTAGGAGACTACTGTCATATACCGATATGCCTTAAGAATACAAAAGACATTTCTGTCTAGAAATAACTGTGCTAAGTGGAGGAAATTTTTCAAGTTCTCAACTCTACAGAATATATTGCTACAACACAACCGAACCTTAGAGATCATCTTGTGCAGCTTCATTGTGAGAAAATTGGGCCCAGAAAAGGTAATAAGAGGGTCTCTTCACCCACTCCAATATCTTTGCCAACATCGTGATGTAGAGACCTCTTGCTGAGATGATTTGGCACAGCATCCTGCTATGTAGACAAGAATGTAAGGGCAAATATACAGTATCAGAATGGTACATGTGAACATTGTAATGGAATTTTATTAAGAAATTTTATTTCCTTAGCACCTCCAAGTTTATCATTTTTTGCTTAGGATAGATTAAAAGTTTGTCCCTGAACTTTCAGAATTTAACAGATATTAATATGGACCTATTTGACAGTCTGATCCTGGCATATAAACTCCTGAAGTATAAAGAACTGGCTACCGAAGATCATGGCCCTCAGATCCCAAAAGCTAGAATCAAAGGGGAAGCTGAGTGCTGCACCCGAGGTAAAGTGCTTAATATAATCATGACTAAGCTTTCTAAAAGAAAATATGGAGAGAAAATACCAAAGTAGTATTGTATTCATTTGTATCAGTTTATATTAGGGTAATAATGTTGTAGGTGATTTTTTTCTTTTTTTTTTTACAAATTTTGTTTAATGGGAAACAAACTCTGAATATTTCTCAAAACAACAGAAGATTGTTTTCGGAAATATTCAGAGTTTCTAAGTTTCTTCACATTCACAAAATTTGGGAAGTTTAGACTGAAAAGCAGTATCAGGAGGAGAAGAAAAATAATTTTAGAGCTTTAAATAGAGATCTACTAAGGAATATAAGGACTGATAACAAATAAATATCAAGGCATTTATGCCTTTATATTTTCTATTTAATACAATTATTTCATGTAATCAATTGAAAAAGAGATAAAACCCCACCCTGTTGGGTTGTGACACATCAGACTTAGCCCCAGAGTAGTATCACTGTCAATGAGGCACAATCCAAACAGGCAAAAAAGGTTTCAGTGGAATTTCATTCCTTAGTTAAACCTCTGTAAAGACAGTAAAGGGAATCTATTTCTAGGCACTCAGCAAAATGTCAAAGTTAGTGCATCTTGTTTTCTCTTCTCTTCTCCAGTGCTCTCAAATTCCACATCCACCAGAGCCTTTCATTTGCCAAAACCAAGGTAAGAGGCCACAAAGAAAAGAAAAAAGAAATAAATAGATGAATAAAAACTTTCTCTGCAATCCCCAGTCTGAAACTGTTTCTTTCCCAACTCATTGATTTGCTGAGATTCAACCACTTTGCTGGGTCCTCCTCCCTTTCCCTTTCTCAAGCTGGTGATGAATATGGGTTGGATTGGGAGAGTGGGAGTGGGCTGCAAGTTACAGGATTCCTGAATCATCTTGCTTCATCTTTACCTTTATAAAATTTGTGAAAAATTAAACATTTACTCACAAAATCATAACAGATACACTGTATCATTTTCTGCAACATCAACAACAACAACAAAAAATCAAAATTTGTAGTGAACGTCCACTTTCTTTTTTTTTATTATTATACTTTAGGTTCTAGGGTACATGTGCACAACGTGAAGGTACTTCTCCACTTTCTTTTAAAAATGACACTGACAAAAACTCTCAGTCATTGAAACCCTGTGAAGTGTGTACTTCAGGGAAATCTGTGTTGATATGCATATGTGCCATGTCAGAATCACTCACTACAGGAATACAGATTGCAGTGTCTGCAGAAGCGTACAGAAGCCACATAGCACTGCTTGGAAAGATCCGTCAGCACCAGCCATTTGCTTTTTCTCATCTTTGCCTAGAAAATTTCTCTTCCAGCCACCACAAGTGGGATATCTCCTGCTCAGTGGTAAATCACTTTTATTTCATAAAATGGCCTCTTAGAGCAATTTTTAATCTATTTTACTACCATGATGATCTGCCTGATCGCGCTGATGTCTTCAAGGTGACAGCACCCACTGCATAATTCTCAGCCTCCTGGATCACACCACAGCCCCTCACTGCCTTCACTGCTGCAACAAAGCAAAAAGCAAATCATTCTTGAATTGCTGAAAAAAAGTATGAATAAATTTAAAAAAACATTCAAAACAATTCCAAAAAAGCATGAATAAATTTTATCATACTTTCAAGACAATTTCATTGTTTGATATTTATTTTCTAGATAATTGATCTACATAATTTAACCATTGTTTCCTCCACCCAAATAAAACACAGAAAGAAGAAATGATATGAAAGGGATATAACTCTGGAGAAAGAAACACAGTCAAGACACTCTATAGATTGGCCCCTTGAAAATATATTCTCACACTCTGCCTGAATTGTCACATTGAATTAGCCAGACTACATAAAACTCCACTGTTGGAGATATTTTGGGTTAACATATATCTTCCTTTGAAGCACAAACAATCTTGGAGTCTTATGTTTAAATCAGCTTATTTTCATACTAAAAGGTGATTAGGGAGAGTTCATAAAAGATGGATTTTATTTGAGAGGTATGAAGGGTTTTTGTAGGGGAGAAACAGTAATATTGGAGCAAGGAGGCCTTCCATGAGAAGGGCAAGTTCAAAGATTATACTTATAAACCTAGGAAAGCACTGAAGAGAGCGTCTAAAGAGGTTGGAAAGTATGAGTAGAGAGTTATGATACAAAAGATGCTCTGCGAGCATTATAATTTCACCCAGGGCAGTGTTTTGCCCTGGAAAAGAGAAGGAAATGTCTTCTAGCACTGAATACTACCCACAGACCCTCTTCATGGACGAGCCCTCCTCCCTGTCTAGCTTCTATTCAGTTACTCACTTAAGCAACATTTATTAATAATCCTCTGTTTATAAATTACAAGAAGAGTTAGATGGGGATTTGGAGGACTGGTGGATAAGCTAGCTATCATCTACAGCTCTACTTCATGGGGAAATGTGCACCAAGTACCCCAATATATGAACTCAACTTATTGTGAGAAAAGCATATAAGAAACAAGTCAGAATATTTTTAGAAAGCATGCAGAAAGAGGAAAAAATTTAGCTACTTATAAGTATCTAAATAGAATGCATACATTTTATTGTCCTACTGAAACAATATATATTTTTTAGTCATTTATACAATAATATAAATTAGTTTAACACAATTGATTTTTTCCTAATTCTTAAGCTGATACTATTGCCAGGAAGGGGAATTTTTATTTTGGTTTGAGATCTAGGCAGAAAACATCATTTTGTAGAGGTTGTACAGGCTGAGATACAGAGATGAAGAAAAACAAACAAACAAACAAACAAACAAAAACTTAGAGCAGTTTAAATCTAAAGGTCTGCTGAAAACCCAGTAGGAACTCAAAAATGTTTTTGGACAAATAGGCTATATATGATCAACTCAGGAGTGAAACATTAAGTAGAGAGATATTTCTTCTCATTTGTATTTATTAGGGACTACTCTACAGAAAAAGAAGGGAAGATTGCTGGTTGATGAGTTTGAGAAGGTGCCACAATCCAGCATATCCTACCTGATATATTAACTCAGTCAGAACAAAAGACGCAGAGGGGAGAGGGTTCTTATGGAGTTATAAAAAGTAATTCAATGCTAGCATTAAGTCTTTAAAGGAGTTTGTTGTTAAAAGGAATGAGGAACTGAGGCTTAAAATGACTCTACAAAATACATTTCACACCCTGAACTAGGCCCTCTATTTTAGACCAGTTGTACATCTCTCAGTTTGTCTCCATTTATAGACAGAAAAACACACTGAATTAGCTCATTAACAAGACACACACAATGCACTGTCTTCTCAGTATAAGCAACCATAAAAATTCATTCTGGGGAAAAGTAAACCTGCCCTTCAACATTTCAGTTGTTGAAGGTTGTGCTGAATTAGATTGCAAAGATTACATAATGTCTCTGGGGGTTGCAGGCCTTTCATCCCCTCCGCTGGCATGAAAACTGCTAGGTGCTCTCAAACAGCACTAGAATTAATATGTGCGCATGTCCTATCACTTCGTTTATACAACACATCCTTGGCTTTTAAGAAATGAACTTGATTAGCCTTCCTCCAAGTAATGTTCTGTCATTGTCCAAGACTAGGGGAATAGGTTCTGACTTTAAGAGATTTTAATCCCTGTAAAGAAGAGCTCTTAAAACGATCAGAATTGTAGAATATCAGAGTTCAATAGATCTTAGAGTATTTTTTAGACTAAACCCCTCTTTTTATAGATGAAGCCACTGAAGATCAGAAAATTATTTGTCCAGAATCACACACCTAGCTAATAGAAGAAGAGACACCAGGTCTTTGCCTATTGAGATTCAGGTTTAGATACTTAAATACTAAAACTATGCTGTACAGTCTCCAGGGAACTCTTTAAAAGTGAAATTCCCATATGCCACTCCAGACAAATCATCAAAATCTCTGGGTGAGGAAACTTAGCTTCTGTATTTTTGTAAGTTTCCCAGGCAATTCTAATGTGGAACCAGTTTGGAAACCACTAGTCTAGGAAAAGAGTCTATCATCTTTGGCAAAGACAAACAAATACCTCCCTTTCTCTAGCATGTTCTTGGGTCTTGGTGTTCTTGTTCTTGGTGTTCTTGGACCTATTGTCCCAGGTCTAACTGTTGATAGAAACCCCTTTCACACTCAGAAATGTCCCAGTATGCATGTCCCAAGCTACATCCTATCTTTAATCTATCTAACTTTTAGGCATTGAAATGACATCTCCCATGGCAAATGCAAAAGTCCCCCTAAAGAGTTAAAAAGTTAAAGCTATGAGTCATGGTGCCAAAAAATAATACAATTTATCAGCTATTCTGGAATTCTCCCCCTAAGAAAGAGATATTTCTATGTCTATATTGAATTTTGGCTTCCTAAGCTTAAGGTGACAATGTAGCCAGGTTTTCAAAGACTTTGGGAAGGCTAACTTCCTGGGATCTCCCTAAATTTAATATTACAGGAGTTCCCTACTTCCCTTAACAACAAATAGCAATTTATTAATGTTAGATGCAAGAGGAATAAAGGAATCCTGACACAAAACCAAGTTATTAATGAACATGCCTATACCTGTGACATATCCAGAAAACTCATTCGTACCATTGAAGGAATTGTTAACTTCCTGCATGTTTTTTTTTAATCTCCATTTCTATTTGTTGTTATTGTTTATTTTAGTCAGGATGTTTTCAGTTTGAAATAACAGAAATGCAATTCAACTAGCATGTGGTAAAAATTAATTTATTGACTATGTAATAGGGAAGGAAAGGAATGGTCCCAGCATCAAACATTTTGCACCAACTAATATATTCAGGACCAGATCACCAAGATCCTTTCCCCTTGGAACATCACAGTGTACTCCATATAAATGTACAACTATTACATGTCAATTAAAAACAAAATTTTAAAAATTAGCCTTTTCCAGGCCAAGACAGGCGGATCACGAGGTCAAGAGATCGAGACCATCCTGGCTAACACAGTGAAACCCCGTCTCTACTAAAAATACAAAAAAATCAGCTGGGCGTGGTGGCGGGCGCCTGTAGTCCCAGCTACTCGGGAGGCTGAGGCAGGAGAATGGCATGAACCCGGGAGGCAAAGCTTGCAGTGAGCCGAGATTGCGCCACTGCACTCCAGCCTGGACGACAGAGCAAGACTCCGTCTCAAAAACAAAAATAATAATTAGCCTTTTCCTCACGTTTCAGCTCTGTGTCTTTCTACGTGTGGGCCTCATTCTCTCGTATTGTTGCCTGGCTGTAGCCACATGACGAGTAGGATAGTTTCTAGTGGTCTTAGGTTCCTATCCTTCCAGTAAGGGAACCACAGAGGCAAGAAACAATTTTTCACCCTCGTCCCAATAGAAATATCCCAAGGAGTCTGATTGATTGACTGATGTCATTAAACTACCTCTCAACCAATGTATGCAGCCAGGATAATGAGTGCTTCAGTTGGCCACAACTGTTATTCCCATCCACTAATACTGGGGTATATAAGGAAGGGGCCTATTATATAAGTAGGAAGGTGCATATGGGAAAACTTGTTGTGCAGTTTAAAACAATAACTACCACATAATAATACCACCATCCTCATAGAGCCTCAAACAATAAGCACTTCAATTCAATAGATTAGTAGAGAAAATCTCAAAACATATTTAGGGGTAGACCTGCTTGCTTCTAAATTAAAGGTAAGAGGAATGCTGGATGAAAAATATAAAGCTTATTCTTCTAAATGCACTGTTCCAAATTCATTGAAATGGAGTGAGAATGTCCTTTCTTCACATAAGCACCTGAACCTCTATTGGGAAGTTGCCATTAGAAATGCAGTTACATACGAGCGAAAAAGCAGCTGAAATCTCTCTTTTATTCTAATAGGATTCTGAGTGCAGATGGAGGAGCATTAAATTACACAGGAAGTCTAGAGAAGAATGAAATCCAGACCCAGGATGTCCTAACCCTTCCCTGACCCTTAAAAACAAAAACTGTGCAATTGGCACTTTAATGCTTTATATTCACTTATCAGGTGGTAGCAAGAATTTGTGGATTACTGAAATGGAGCCTGAAGAAAACAGGTCAAAAAAGGGAGGCATATGAATAGGTATTTAATTGTTTCTCTGATAAATTTTAGAATATATTTCTTAGACCTTTGTCTCTGAGTTGGAACTACATTCAAATGTGAAAAGAAATATTGATTGAACACAGCTGGTGAGCATTTTAATATCAGTCCAAGAGGATGAAGCAGGAGCCTGTGAACTCCTCTCCAGTATAATCTCTGTTTATTATCAGATGCTTTCATACATTCGATTCTGCTCCAGGAATGCCTTTCAACACTTCATAAATAAGAAATAGTAAATGTAAATGAATCCGTAATTAATTTACAAAGAATAAAACGGAGGCATGAAGAAGTTGGTCTCCTTCTGAGAATTCCCGTAAATTATCATGGAGTCTAAAAACCAATTGCTGAAGGAGGATGTGGTCAGTGCATTCGCAATGTTAGAGAAGGAAATATTTTTCCAAACTCAGCTGCTAACTACTGTACTCATTTCTATGCTTCAGGGAGCAACTTGTGATTCTTTAGATCAATATTTCTCCAAGTTTCAAGTGTTAGTATAAATGCACATTGTTGGCTATCACCCCATCTTTGCTGATTTAGTATCTGTGAAGAAAGGGCCTGTCCTAGAACCTTTATTTTAATAAGCATCCTCACATATTTCTTAAGCAAGCTAAACTTTGAGAACTACTGTTTTACTATTTATTAATTACCAGTACACTATTTTCCACCTCTAGTATATGATTTATTTTTCTCTTTATATTTAACTTTGAATAAAAACATTTGATCAGTATTGCCTTTTGCTCCTTAAGGAACTTAGGAAAGCATTCCTTAAGCACAATTCAAGGTATATCTAGCCTACCTGAGATATATAAACAAAAGTTCTCTATTATTCATTCAACAAATATTTACTGAATAATTACTTTGTGACAAACTCCACTCTCTGTACTGGAGACAGAACAATCACCAAATAGACAAAAATCACTGCCTCCACGGAATTTATATTCTAGGTGAAAGAGAGGTTTCTCATAAGACTTAAAAGATGAAACTATACAATATGTTAGATAATAATACTTTCTAAGGAAAAAAAATGAAACAGAATATAGCAATAGGTAGCACATAGGTGCTATGGTTTGAATGTATCCCCTCCAAAATTTATGTGTTAGAAACTTGTTCCCCAGTGCAGCAGTGTTGAGGCCTAATGAGAGCCATTTAGATCATGAAGCTTCTGCCATGCCACTAGAAAAAGTACTCATGGGAGTCGGTTCTCTTTTGCTTTTCTGCCATGTGAGGACACAACATTCCTTCTCTCTGGAGGAAGCAGCGTGTGAGGTACCATCTTGGAACCAGAGAGACCAGGCTCTAACCTGACGGCACCTTAATCTTGAACTTCCCAGTATACAGGACTGTGAAAGAATAAATTTCCATTCCTTATAAATTATCCAGTCTGTGGAATTCTGTTATAGCAACACAAAACAAACCAAGACAATAGGTGAAAGGAAAACAGTATTTGAAATTTTAGACAGGGCAGTCAGGGAAGTTTCCACTAAAAAGGGAACATTTAATTTCAAGCCTTAGAAGGTAAATAAGTGTGGATATTTGGGAAAGGAGAATTTCTGGCACAGAGACCAGCAAATGCAAAGATCCTGAAGGAGCAAAAGCATGCGTGGTATGTTAGATGAAGATGAAAGAGATCAGTGTGCTTGGAGCAAAGTGAATAAGAGAGCAGTGGAAAATAAGATCAGAGAGCTGGAGAAAGGCAGATCAAGTAGTATCTTACAGGTTCTTCTAAAGACTTTGGTTACATTATGAATGAGACGGGAAGCAATGGGGAACTAAAGATTCTGAACACTGTTCTTTTTACTCAGAAAGCAAAAGTAAGAGAGGGCGTATAATAGCATGGCTTAGAATGCAAATCCCTGACTGTGGAGGATTTTACTTCCAGCAATACCTAGTTCAGTGCTTTGGGCCAAACCTGCTAAAGATAATAAAAAAGACTAGCTAATATTTTTTTAACTTCCTAAATGCATTAAAGAACTAACAATGCAATTAGGAATTATCAAATTTAGGAGAAATTTGGAAGAAAACAGGAATCCAAAGAGATGAGCCTAACATTCAAAACCACCCCACCAGTGGGCATTTGTAAATCCAAAAAGGGATGATTAAGAGGTTGTGCAACACTTTTTACAACGTCACTTGAATAGGAACATATAAGTAGGGGTCAAAGTTGGGGAAAATAGAAAACTCCCTATTTAATTTGGGGCTCAGAAGGGCTGCAAACTGCATTCCATGAATAAGTGAACTGGAAATAATCAAAGAACTATATGGACTGCAGCATCTCTCTGCCATCAGATTCTCTGGGTAACACAGAATATCTCAAATCCTAAAATTAGATTTAGGAGATCCTAGATTAGTACTGCCACCAGGCACATAAAAGAAACAAGAGTAAATCTTCCCTGGAGGAATTCACATCATCTTAGGCCTCAAATTATTTCTACAAATAATTTTTTCAAATACACTATGCAGCACCTAATCAAAGATAACAAGAAACATGAGGAAACAAGATAAAATGAACAAGATCTGGTACAAATAACAGTCAGCAGAAACATCCATAACTTCTTCAGTTAGTAAAGTTGTCAGAAACAGAACATAAAACAATTACCATGTCTATGAAGTGAAGCTAAAAGGCCAACTTTTAAGTTTCCAAAATGAACTGGAAACTGTAAAAAGTAAACATTGCTTATTTTAAAAAGAACTAATTTGATAGTGAACATTCCCAACACAAAGAAATGATAAATGTTTGAGATGACAGAAATGCTGATTACCCTAATCTGATCGCTATAAATTATATGTATGGAAACATCACTAGTACTCCCACGAATACGTACAATTATTACCTGTCAATTAATAAAAATAAAATAAAACAAACAAAAAGGAAATTCTACCATATTGGCCAGGCTGGTCTTGAACTCCTGACCTTGCAATCAGCTCCCCCGACCCCCCTTTGCCTCCCAGAGTGCTGGGATTACAGGAGTGAGCATAAAAAGGAAATTCTAAAACTGAAAGTACAAATAAGCTAAATTAATAACTCAGTGGATGAGTTTAAGAACAGATTAAAGAAAGATGGAAGATCGGTCAGGAAGAACTACTCACAATGATACATAGAGAGACAAAAATTTGAAAAATACAGTAAGGAGGGTTTGATTCATTGAGAAAACAATGAAAGATCTAGCATACATTTAATTGTAGTTGTAATAAAAGATAAGAGAGTTGGACAAAAATATTTACATAATATTGGCTGACAATTTTCCAAAATTAATAAAAGAAGCAAGCCACAGCTTCAAGAGGCTACAGGGCAGATTAAAGGAAATTTACACATAGATACATCATAGCAAAACATATGATCAAATAAAAAACGAACGACCTTAAAAGCATCCAAGGGAAAAATAAAATATAAATTATTTTCGAAAGAGCAACAGACTAACAGATGACTTTCCAAGAGCACCAATGAATGAAAACTTACAGTGTAAAATATCTTTAACATACCAGTAGAAACACAACTTTCCACTTAGATTTTTATACTCAGCAGTATCATTCTTCAAAACTGAAAGTGAAATATATACATTTTCAGATAATAAAAAATTGATATTCAGTTAATTCAAAATCAACTTCCAGTGATAGTAGGAGATAAGTGGCCCTGCAAACCTGCAGCAGATAGCAATTATAAAACATGAAAGCCATTAAAAACAAAACTGCCTAAAGTTACTTAGAAGTATCTAAAAGCATAAATAAAAATACAAAAACTGCGTGGAAGAGCTAAGAATTGTGAGCTCACAATATAAAAACCACAGAGACCCAAATGCAGAATCTGAACTACTTAAATGCCTGATTGATAACTATTCGTATATTTTAAGGCTCCAGGAGACACCACAGAGAAGTAGGCAGAGGGAAGATAATGTGTATTCTATAAAAATATAGTGATATTGAGCAGAATCTATGAATTGGATGCTTTTCTTGAAAAAGCATGTTCCCAGTTATGAAAAGTTCAAGTAACAGAAAACCTAAAGGTCAGAATACAGATCCCAAAGCAAACAAACCTGCAAGAAATTACTTGTATCTTAGAACCATTCCATGCTCTTTTTGCCCTGTTCTATCTTCGCACTGCTTTTAAAACCTGGTTTTCTGTGGGTTTTCCCTATGCTAAAAAACTTGGTAGTTAGTTAAGTATTTTGGCACATGTGGCACTCACTTCAGAGATAGTTATAACGTCTACAAAAATATTCAAAGAATTGGCCAGGCATGGTGGATCACGCCTATAATCCCAGCACTTTGGGAGGCTGCGGTGGGTGGATCACCTGAGATCAGGAGTTTGAGACCAACCTGGCCAACATGGTGAAACCCTATCTCTACTAAAAATACAAAAATTAGCTGAGCATGGTGGTGCGTACCTGTAATCCCAGCTACTGGGGGGCTGAAACAGGAGGATCGCTTGAACCTGGAGGTGGAGGTTGCAGTGAGTCAAGATGGTGCCACTGCACTCCAGCCTGGGCAACAAGAGTAAGACTCCATCTCAAATTAAAAAAAAAAAAAAATTCAAAGAATTGAAGAAAAATACGGTGTCAATGAAAATAGGCATTTTATAGTTTTAACATTTATACTTCTTTGGCTTTAGAATTATTACTTAACAATTTTTATTTCAGTCAAGAAATAATATTTCTTAATATAATACAATATTATAATAATAGTAATATAATAAATTATTATGGTAATATTTATACTATTATAAATATAATATTTATTTCAAACAAGAAATAAATATTATTGTTAAATAATAATTGTAAAGCTGAAGAAGTACAAATGATAAAACTACAAAATCTCCTAGATGTACAAAACAACACATCAGAGATGCCAAAAACCACAGAGAATTAGTCAACTGAATTGGTTGAACTAGTCAAATAAGAAAAAAGGGAAGAATAAAAAGGTTAAAATTGATGAATTGAACTACATTAAAATGAAGAACTTCTATTAATCAAAAACACTATTACTGAGTATTCTCACTTATAAACAACTCTAAACAACAAGAACACATGGACGCAAAGGGGAAAAACAGACACTGCAGCCTCCTTGAGGGTGGAGTTGGAGAGGAGACAGAGGATCAAAAAGCTGCCTATGGAGTATGATGCCTATCACCTGAGTGATGAAATAATCTGTACACCAAACCTCTGTGACATGCAGTTTACCTATATATAACAAATCTGCATGTATGCCCCTAAACCTAAAATAAAAATTAAATTAACAAAAAGAAAAAAGAAATCTGTTGAGGATGTGGAGAAATTGGAACTCCTCCACACTGTTGGTGGGAAAAAAATGATGCGGCCACTATGAAAAACTGTGGAGATTTGTCAAAAATTAAAAATGAGAATTATTATCCAGCAATCCCATTTCTGAGGACACATCTAAAGTATGCAGTGCAGGCCCTGGAAGAGATAGTTGCACACCCATGTTTATTGCTGCATTATTCATAAAAGCCACAAGGTGGAAGCAACCCAAATGTCCCTTGACATGAACAGTTAAAGAAAATGTGGCACATACATAGAATGGAATATTATTCAACCTTAAAAAAGAAACCTTGTCACATTCTATGATAAAGATAAACCTTGAGAATATTATATTAACGGAACTAAGCCAATAACAAAGTAATAATCACTGTAGGATTTTACTTATATGAAATAATCTTAAGTAGCCAGTCTCATAGAAACAGAAAGTAGAATGATGTTTGTCAAGGGTTAGGGATTGGGTAAAATGGGCAGTTGTTACTTAAAGCGTATTGAGTTTTAGTTTGCACGATATAAAAGTTCTAGAGATCTTTTGCATAACAATATGAATATAGTTAACACTATTGAACTGTACACTTTAAAAGATTTAAAATGGTAAATTTTATGTTGTGTGTATTTACCAAAATTAAACACAAAAACATGTAACTAAAAAACGCTATAAAAGAGTAAAATGTGAGTCATAGAATGAGAGAAAACATAACTGAAATCTCATATCAGGACTACATTAAAAACTTCTGCAAACTAATATGAAGGAGAGATGACTATGGTAAAAAGTAAAAAAGAATGGACAGGAAACTTGAAAAGAGAATTCAAAAGAGACATCCAAATGACTCGTAAACAGAAAAAGATTCTCAACCTCATTAGTAACCAAGAAAATGCAAATTAAAGACAAAATATGTTCTCACTACATATTTATCAGAATGACTAAAATTAAAACAATGAAAATTCTCACACTCTGCTGGTGGGAATATAAATTGGTCAAGAATTTGGAAAATTATTTGACATTAACTGCCAAAGTTGAACATACACAGATCCTATCCTCAGCAATTCAGCTTCTAAGTATGTCCCCTGCATGTGCAACAGGGGACATGTACCAAGTGTTCATAGTAACATATTTACAACAACCAAATATTGAAAACAACCTAAAGGTTCATAAAAGTGGAAGAATAAGTTGTAATATCCTCATTCAATTGAATACCAAAAAACAATGAAAACGAACAACTATAGAAACAATTAGGAGTAAATGAACTAAAATTCCAGAGACTTAATAGTCCTTCCTAGATGAGATGTTGATCATGATCGCCAGCTGTTTTCTTCTCTGGGGGCATTTGCTGATTTCTCTTCTGCTGGTTTCTTTCTGCTTACATTTTTGGCATTAAAATCTCTAGTTGAGACTTTGTTCTCAGCTCATACCAGGAATTGGCAGAGTTTTGGTGGCTTTGAGGAGCTCCTACAATAGATTAAAAAATACAAAAGCCCAATTTTTTGTAATTTTCTTTTCTTTTTTCTTTAAGAGACAAGGTCTCCCTCTGTCACTCTGGCTGAAGCACAGTGGCACTATCATAGCTCACTGCAGCGTCCTCAAATTCCTGGGCTGAAGTAATCCTTCCACCTCAGCCTCTTGAGTAGCTAGCACTACAGGCGTGACACTATACCCAGCTAAGCTTTTTTATTTTTTGTAGAGACAGGGTCTCTCTGTATTGCCCAGGATTACCTCAAACTCCTGGCTTCCAGTGATCCTTCCACCTTGGCCTCTCAATGTGCTGGAATCACAGGCATGAGCTGCTGTGCCTAGCAATTTTCTTTTACTGTAGCATCCTGCTCTGATTTTAGTTTTAGAGTTTACTAGACTGGTAAGGTGAGTTGAAGAGTATTCATTCTTTTTATATTCTACAGAAAAGTTTTAAAGCATTGAAATTAACTCCTTTATGAAGGCTTGATAGAACTCACTAGTCAAATTGTTGGTGTCTAGTGTTTTCTTTCTGAGGGTATTTTTACTGCTTTAATTTCTTTAGTAGTTATGTGAGTACTAAAAATTCTTATTCTTGATTGAGTTTTGCTAAGTTATGCTTTTCTAGGAAATTGTTCATTTGTCTATGATTTTTTTATTCATTGGCATAAATTTGTTCACAGAGATCTCTTGCTCTTTTCTAAACGTCTGTTAATTCTCCAGTGATACCATTTGTCTTTGATTTACCATTTTATTATGGATATTTTCAAACATACTCAAAAGCAGAGAGATTAAAGCAAACCAGGATAGTAAGTCACTTTATAACTATTTTCTATTTTTCTGTTTTGACTCTTTGGATCACTCTGCACCTGAGATTTTTCTTGGAGATTACATACTAGACTTTTGACTTTTAATCCAATCTATCTCTGTCTTCTAAGTGGAGAGCTCAGATTCTTCTTACCAATTCTTTTTTTCATAAGTTTAAGTTTCTAATTCCATTTTTTTCTATAGTTCTGAAGATTACATACTCTATTTCTATTCATTTACTGGTTAACTTTAAGATTTTAATATGCAAACTTCTTTGATCCAAAATTTTTCAACATTTCAAACTTTCTCCCAAATACAAATATTTTACATTTAACTCTTTTCATACCCCCTCATCATACATGTTAATTTTTCTAAATATTTATGTTCTATCACAATTTAACTACCCAAATCAAATATGGCATTTATACCATCCAATTTTTCTTCAGATTTACCTACATATTTCCCAGATATCTTGCTCACCAGTCCTTCTTGCATGTCTGAATTCCAACTTACTTTCTTCTTAGAGAACATCATATAAATGTTGAGATATAATTTACATACTATATTAGTTTCCTAGGACTTCTATAACAGATTACCATAAACTTAGTGACTTCAAACAGTAGAAATTTACTCTCTCACAGTTGCAGAGTCCAGAAGTTCAAAATCAAGTTGCTGTTAGGGCCAGCCTCCCTCCAGAGGCTCTACGGGAGAATCCTTGCTTGCCTCTTCTAGCTTCTGATGACTTCTAGCATTCTTTGGCTTGTGGCAGCATAATTCCAAACTCTGCCTCCATCTTCACAACAGTCTTTTCTCTGCGTCTCTCAGTGTCTTTTCATTTTATAAGGGCAGCAGTCACCGAATCTGAGGTGCTAAATCCAGAATAATCTCTTTAGATCTTTATCTAATTGCATCTGCAATGACCCTATTTCCAAATAAGGTCAGATTCTGGGATTCTAGGTGGGCATGAATTTTTGCGGGGACACTATTCAACCTCTACATGTGCTGTACAATTCACCAATTTGTACACAGTAAAATGTAAAATTCATTTTTTTGTATATTTAGAATTCTGTAACCATCTCCACAATCAATTTCAGAACATTTTCGTTGTCCCCAATAGGAACCCTGTACTGTCAAATACATCTTTTAAACTTTTCTTTAGTGAGAAACTTAGTGGTTGCAAATTTTTTCAGTTTTCGAAGTCTGAAAATGTCTTTATTTTGTATTCGTTCTTAAAAATAAACAAAAATTCATCATTGGAGGTTGACATTTATTTTCCCTCAGCAGTTTAAATAAAATTCCACCATTTTCTGGATCTGTTATTGCTATTGAGAAGTCTGCCATTAGTCTAATTGTCATTTCTTTGTAGCATCTGTCCTCTTTCTTTGTTTTTAAAATCTTCCCTTTATTTTTAGACTTCTGCAGTTTCACTATGATATGTTCAAGTGTGATTAGAATTTGTTGTAATTATCAAATCTTTAGATTTGTATATTTCATATTTAAAAAATTAGCCATTATATTTTCACAAATCCCTTCTTTTTATTTTTTTTACTCTCCCCTTCTGGAGATAGACCCTGGTATTGGGGAATCAGATTCCAGTTAGCTTAGCAGATTGCTCTGTTCTGGTCCCATTTTCAGCAGAGGGGTTGTACTGTACAATTCTGTGACTGACAGTCAAGCCAACTCAGAGAATCGTGCTATTAGTCACAGAAGAAGCTGTGGAGAAGCATGAGTTCCTCAGTATAAAGCCATTTCCATGCCATCTGAGGGAAAATTCAAAGCCCATGCCTTACTGAGAATAGTGGGTACGTTAAGCCATCTTTCCAGATTAAGAACTGTGTTGCTATATTATAAATGAAGAGAAATGTTCCTTGGAACTATTGCTTGGCCTATAGATAAATATTTGAGTTTAGCAACTGATCTCTATTGGTTTTTTTCCCTAATCTTCCAGAGTAAAAGTGTTATAGAAATCCCATCAATCATATTTTGCTGTTTCAAAGAAAACACACAATATTGAGCAATTATTGTAGCTGATATCCCAGTATGTAATTCTAGTTAATTACTGCCAGTTATTATGGTTTTTTTTCACAATATTTATCTTTCAGTGAGCAAAACTCAGTCTCGGAATAAGACATTATCTTATTCATTATGCCAGAAATGAATTTCTAAAATACATTATTAAAATAAACTATTACAAATCCAACTGTCTAAATGGAAGCTGTGTCTTTGTCATAAAGCTTACTCAGGATACTTGGAAACTATAATTTGAAAAACAGAAATAAAATATGTCCCAGGGCTATGGTCCATTCGTCAGAACACGTCCACGTGCACACTTTAATTTGATCTCTCTACATAATAAAAGATATTTACATATGTTTGGCAGAAGTTCTTGCTATATTAATGTGTTTTTCTTCTCTTTTTTCCAAGAAGGTAGACAGTGTCTTTCTAATATCCTCTCCTCAGTGTGGTGGCCACTGCCAGGCCTGCCCACGGAAAGCCCTTAAGTAGACTTAAATGGAAAACTCAGATAAGGAAAGACTGTCCCTGTGCTAGCAAAGCAACAATTTCACGGCCTGGAACCCAGATTTTTGGTCTGGTTCACATGCTTCCTAGAGAAGGTTAAGTATTACCTTTCAAGGCAATATGTTATTTCTGGGTGCTGATGTGGCTGGAAATACAAAGAACAGCAAGTTCATCCCCAACCTGGCAGGCATTCCCCTTTTCAGGGGCTGCCAAGACCCCTGAGATTGGCTGTGCCTCTGCCTGATATGAGGGGGAAAGCGAGGAGCTGCACCTACGTATTTGTGTCCCTGTCTTTATGTGTTTCTGCTCTGCTACTGTGATGCCTCAGGAGTAAGCTGAGTCCAAGTTATAGTTCTTACCAATCCTCAAACCCAAATCAGATTCCATTGTCCAGTCCAGATGCTCAGGGATATTTGTAGGGCATGAAGCAAAAACTGCTCAAAGGTAATCTTTTGTGAAAGTCTGTATCCATTGGAGATATTATGCTAGTTGTCCTGGGGTTTCTTTGAGGGTGAACGTGTGAGTCTGTGTCTTTGTTGGAGAGTGGGACATGGATGGTCTTGGACAACTGAACGGGAAGAAAGTTCTAGAAGATCTACATCTTGCTCCCTGGGAAGCCCAGGATGGGTAGCAAGCCCACAGAGGAGTTTTGCTCTACACATGGCACTGAAAACACCGAACTATTGAATTTCAAGAATCTGTGGGTGTTTGTGCCATGAACAGCAACCACATAGGGCTAGAAATTTGAGACCCTGCCTTCCTTTCCTAAGCACCACATACATCCTCTGTATCGTCCTAGATGCAGGAAAGAGCCGTGGTCAGGATTAATACCTTATTTCTCATCCACTTCTCACAATAGAGAAACCAGGTCAGGGTTCAAGCTGATTTAGAGAAAATAAAGTAATGGATTATTTCCTCCAGATCTGACTATGTGGCTTATGATTAATACTATATACCATACATATTTACAATTTATCTTTCAAGCTCAGTAAAATTTCAAAAATATTATCTATCACTTACTCGTAGTATACACACATACACACACACACACAAATGCACACATAGGTATGTACACACACAATGGAACACATTTTTCCTTATTCCATTTCTCTTTTGTGTGTTATTTTTCATTTTCCAAACTCCTAGACTTGTATGGTCTTCCTCCCCATGATTGTGATTCTCCTATGTTTTTCTCTTCTTTTGTAATAGAATCCTTAAAAATCTTTTGCAGATGCCTCTTTTCCACCCTGTCCTTCATCTTCACCTTCTTCACCTATCAAGAACCATTGATAACTGGCTCCACTATCATTATCTTTGGCTGTGGGATAGCACTGCTGTGCCTTCCCCTTCTGCATTATTTTCTTTTCTTTTGAGGTGATACACTCTTCTTTCCTGCTTTGAAACTTTATTTAACTGCTGGACTGAAAAGATGTAGACTTCTTTTGCAAGAAGCTTAGTAGTAAAATGAAAGAAACAGGCTGGGCGCAGTGGCTCACACCTGTAATCCGAGCACTTTGGGAGGCTGAGGCAGACGGATCACTTGAGGTTAGGAGTTCGAGACCAGCCTGACCAACATGGTGAAACCCCATCTCTACTAAATACCAAAAATTAGCCCGGCGTGTCGTGCACGACTGTAGTCCTAGCTACTCAGGAAGCTGAAGCAGGAGAATTGCCTGAACCTAAAAGGCAGAGGTTGCAGTGAGCCGAGATCATACCACTGCACTCCAGCCTGGGGGACAGAGTGAGACCCTGTCTCAAAAAAACAAACAAATAAATAAATAAGTATATAGTTCATTGTAATAGCAAATTGAGAAACAAGATATGTTCAGCACAGGAAAGACATGAAAATGCTTCTCCTCAGAAGGAAAGAAGTGAATAGAGCAGGAGGCACTAAGAGAAAGAAATGGATAATTAAAGAGCCAATTCCTATGAGAGGCAAGAGGGAGTAATATCAAAGGTAACTTGAAAAAGAAGGGACATTTTAAAATTAGAATAAAGATGAGAATTATTAAATATACAAAAAATATTAAATATACATTCTTAAATATACAGAAATATTAAATGTACAAAAAATGTGATGTAAAATTGAAGCAAGTTAATGGGGTTCCTATCACACTTGTCCCACTGCTCTCAACAGAGTAGGAGATATTGTCACTGGCTAAGAATGAGCTCGGACCTTAGCAAGTGGAAAAGGTTTGAAATAACTGGGGAATTCTGAAGAAGTAACAAAATAATAACAGTAGCCACAACAATAAAGATAATAATGGCATTGTAATATAATTGTAGTCTTCTCTTTTGTCCCTCCAGTTAACCTCAACTTCTGCAATATCCTTCACTTCCTCCACTTGTGTTCTTACTTTTAGGGTCTTTGTTCTGTCTGCTGCAAGCCTATTGGCCCCATTCGCTTTCCTCTTTCCATCCCTTGGTTCCTCTATACTCTTTTCCCTCTTTCTTTCCTCCTCTACTCACAAAGCCGAGTTCTACTGATTCCTTTTATCTGCAAGAGCTTTCTTCTCCTTATGTTCTTGCTATACCTCACATTTAATTTCATCTTCATTTTTCCCCACATCCATTCCAAAATCTGTAACTTCCTTGTATTAATTCCTGAAGCCAAATCTACTGATTTTTCCCTTCCTTTCCAGTCCCAAGGACTTTCTCTTTATTATTTGGTAGCCGTTTCCATCTCAGTTATTTTACTTTACCTTCCCTTTTCTACTGCTAGAGATAGGCCAGCTCTTCCTACCTCCTCTGCTCCTCCCAGGGCAACCATGAGCATTTTCATAGCTAGTTTTCCTTTCTCAGAGGTTATCACAGTCTCATCTTCTAAAGAAGATACTGTCGAGCTCTTTCTTCCATCCCAAAAGCTCAATACTTGACAAGTAGACAATTTCCCAAGCCACAGTAAAAGTATATTTTAACCTTAAACTTCTTCTGCCCTTGCCACAATAGCTTAATTCAAACTGGTTTCCCACCTTTTTTGAAACTAGTGATTTCTTTAAACGAACGCTAGCAGTTCTTATATTCAGGCTTTGCTTCCCAAAGATAAAGAACAACCTTCATACTTGGTTGACTAAGTGAATTGCTCCATAAATCCTCTAGCATTCTGTAATTTCCTCACCTCTGAAACTTGAGAGGAAAAATATAAATCTAGCCTTCAACCCATTTGTGCTTGCTACCTGTGCTCTAACAGACTATTTTCTTAGCCAGATCTGTGGCAGAATACAGATGACCTCAGATTCTCCAGTACTCTTCTCATCAAGAGATGATTGGATCTATGTCCACATCCTTAGAATGTGAGTAAGTTCTGTTCTTGTTTTGACCAATAGCATGTGGAGGAAATGACGCTGTTTCAGTTTCTGGGCCCAGGCCTTAAAAGACTGACAGCTTCCACTTTCTTTCTATTGGAAGAGTCACTCTTGGCACCCTCAGCCACTGTAAAAATGTCAATCAACTGATAGAGAGACCAAGTGGAAAAGCCTGAGGCCACCTGGAAAAGAAGGGTTCAACTGAGCCTAGACTTCTAGCCATACCCAGGAAGGCCTCAGACATGTTAGTAAAGCCTCCAGGCCAGATCAGCCACTCATAACACCGAGTAACCCCAGTCAGTGCCATGTGGAGAAGAATCACCCAGCCACTTACCTATAAATTTCCAAACAACAAAGGCATATGTATGTGTAAAATTGCATATGTATTTGCATATGTATACATAATGTCTATATGCAAAACTATTATTGTCTGAAACCACAGTTTGGGGGATAATTTGTTATGTAATAATAGATGAAGGAGGAAGGTCTTATGGGCACACACAAAGGAATGCCACTCATGCACAAACAGATAAAGTTCATTCGTTCCTAAATGACCTTAGAATAGAGTATTATCCTCATTTCACAGATCGAGAAAATAGTAAGTGCAGTGTAGAATCCGTATAGTATAAGGTTAAGAGGGTGAAGTTTAGAATTAGAGCATCTGGTATCAAAGCCCGCCATTGTCACTTACCAGTTGTATAACTTTCTGAAACCGAATCGAGCTTCAGACAGTGTCCAAATGAGTATGTTACGTTGAGTTATATACCATTAAAAGTAGAAGGCATCTTATTCATTCTATTTGATAGCACAATAGGGTGACTATAGTCAATAGCTTAATTGTACATTTCAAAATAACTGAAAGAGCGTAATTGGATTGTTTATAACACAAAGAGTGAGTGCCTGAGGGGGCACATATCCCATTCTCTATAATGTGATTATTTCACATTGCATGCCCATATCAAAACATCTCAGGTACCCCATAAATATATATATATACTATGTACCCACAAAAACTAAAAATTAAAAATCTTGTAAAAAGTAGAAGGGATCTTCGGATCATCTAGTCTAGTGGTTCTAAAATCATGCTGCTTCAGAAACTTTTGTGTAAAATACAAAACCGAGGATGCATGCCAGTCACCTGGAGCCAGATTCTAGAACAAAGAGTAGCAGGAAAGGAAGACCCCTTCTGTGACACTCAAAAAAGTATGTGGAGGGGGGCAGGTGGAGGGTTGGCAAGGAGAATTCTTCATGCCCCATCTCCCGACAGGCCCCAGTGTGTGTTGTTCTCTTCCTCCGTGTGTCCATGTGTTCTCATCATTCAACTCATATTTGTAAGTAAGAAAATCTGGTGTTCGGTTTTCTGTTCCTGTGTTCATTTGCTGAGGATATGGCTTCCAATTCCATCCATGTGCCTGCAAAGGACACGATCTTGTTCTGTGTTATGGTTGCATGGTGTTCCATGGTGTATATGTACCACATGTCTTTATCCATTCTATCATTGGTGGGCATTTGGTTGATTCCATGTCTTTGCTATTGTTGCAGCACTATTCACAATCGGAATTTTCTTAAAAATTATTGCTGCTAAAACAAAATAAACTAAAATACTAATATTTACTGTATCTATATTTTAAACTAGTACCCAAACTCCTAATTTCAAAAATGAGGAGAGTGTCAAGGGAAGTGACTTTTGCCTAGAATACTCTTGCCCAGAATACTTTTGCCCATTCTCTTCAGAAATTCCTGCTCATCCCTCAATTCTCAGACAAGACTTCAATTCCTTCAGAAATATTCCGTCTACTTTGCATGTTCATTTCTGTGACTGTTTCTTTTTCAACTTTTTAATCAAAGTGCTCGCTGCTACATTTCACCAATTCTAAGATTCACAGTTTTCGTATTTTAATATTGCAAAAATGAGGGTGCATGATTTAATTGATAATATCACCAACGAGTCATGACACAGTTGTGTAAAAACTTTCTACTGGGACATCAGTAAAAGCTTCTGGTGACATCAAAAAAAGCATCAAAGCATCAGAGATTCATTAAAATGCAGGTTATTTGTGACATAATGATATCCTTAAATATTTGTTTCTTCTACTGGACTAGAAGCTACAAAAATGCAGCCGTGTCTTTCTCATTCATTGGTAAAACTCCAATCTCTGACACATAATACATTCTCAGTGAGCATATATGGCATTGTCCAAGTAGATTTTACTTTCTATTCTCAGAATGAAGAAGTTGATAAAACATTTAAATACAAATGACAACAACAATTTTCTTTATATTTAAGTTCTTCATTTCCAATAAGTAAAAGTGTTTTTATACATTAGACACAATTACTTTAAGGTCATTTTAGTATTTGACAGAGATAAACACACTAGCACGGAGAGACTGGTATCTTCAAACACTGCAAGTGGTTTTGTAGATTGGTACCAACTTTTAGAAAGCAATTTTCCAAATTTTATTAATAAGGACTGTTAGTATTGTTTGTTAAAATCTGATTCTGATTAACTTAAGCAAAAAGAAAGATTAAAGGGATCACTGTTGAAGAAATAATTGAACTACCAAAGGGCTATTCTGTGTGAAAATCAAGGACGGAGGATGCATGCCAGAGTCACCTGGAACCAGATTCTGGAGCACAGTGCTGCTCACACAGAGTGGCAAGGGAGAAAGAGCCCTTCTGTGACACTCAAAACAGCGTGGAGGACATGGAGAATTCTCCTTTAGTGAATGCCAGCTAATAGAGAAGGAATGGTAAGAATTAGAAAATCACCATTTTATAAACCACAGTTTATAAATTGCTTCAGGCAGGAATCCTCAATTGTTACTACAACAATTCCTTGTGATCCTCTTGGAGAAGTCTATATTCATAGATCTAAAGTGTCATCCCCATAAATTCCTTACTAACTATAGAAAAAGAAAATATCTTTACAATGGGAAAGTGTGGCAGTAGCACCTTTAGCAGGTAATCAAACCTAGCTTCACCAGTAATGGGACACTAAATATTACTTACCTTTTGATATGATAGAATAAGAAATACAAAACATTACCTATGGAGTATTTGTAACAAAAATGTTATTTTGCTTTTATAGTGAAAACAATTTAAGTAGAAAAGGAACTAAAAATGCACATTTCTCTTTACTTTAAAGTTGCACTAGTCATTACAATATGAAGATTTTCAGTAATTTTACATATTTCCTCCCTGAAAATACATTAACATCTGAAAATATTTGTCTTCTCTGGCACTTTTCCTCCAAATTCCGTTATTCATCATTATCTGCATATATGCTTTGGAAAAATGTTTGAAACAAAATCCAATTGGCACTAAACTAGCCACTTTTACTTTAATAAATAGCAGATAACTACATAATTTATTGATGTTAAATGTTCATCTCAAATTACAGTATTTATTTTAGAATGATAGATGTGTGTATTGCAGATTCAATGTCTAAATAGTTTGATAAAATTTTTTCTTAAAATGCACCACATGGAGCAATAACTAACCAAGTTATTTTGCACTAATATACCCACTGATAACAACTTAAAAAAAAACTAAATTAAGTATAAAACATGTTTTTATGAGGCATCAAACAACTAACAAGCCAGTAATAAATTGCAGAGACAAAACCTAGGATTGAAAGAAAGCTCAGAGAGGTAAGTCTGACATTTGAGACTACTCTTTTCTTATAGGAGTCTGCTGACTTTAAAAGTGGCAGCTAAGAGTCTGAGAAGCTGAGCATAGCTTTGAGCAGACTACAGAGGCTGCTGGGACAGAAGTTGGGATTCTGGGATTTACCAAGGAAAGATAACCATGACAAAAATAAAACAGGGATTTGACTGGGACATGTAAGGGTTGCATCTGGGAGTTAGGGTGAACAAAAAATAGACCAGCACTAACAGAGACTGAAGCCCAGTTTTGAGTCATTACTGCACCTAACTGAATGAATGTTCAGCTAGGACTGCTAGTTCTGACGACTTTTCAGAAATAAAACTAAATCTCTAAAAGAAGATAACATCTCCCACAATCTTAAAATAGCTCTACAAATTTTTACTTATACTGTCTGGGACTCAGTAAAAAATAACTGAACACATGAGAAGGCAACAATTGATAATAAGAAACCAAAAGAAAAAAAGAAGGCAGACTCCAGATAATGGATTTATTAGATGTAGTTGAAAATAAGTATGAGTAGTGTTTTCAAGGAATTACAAGTTCAGACTAAGAATTTTAGTAAAAATTTTAAAACTATATAAAAAAGAATCTAATAAATGGATTTAAGAACATATTAGACAAAGGTAAAAAGAGAATTAGTGAACTGAAAAGTAAGTAAAATGTTTCTTATTTTAAATATAGAATATATGAAATACAGAGGCTCCCCAACCTACAATGGGGTTATGTCCCAATAAACGTATCATAAGTTAAAACAACTGTAAGTCAAAAATGCATTTAATACAACTAACATACTGAACATCATAGCATAATTTAGTCCACTATAAATGTGCTCAGAATACTCGCATTAACCCCACAGTTGGGCAAAATCATCTAACACAAAACCTATTTTATAATAAAGTCATGTTGAATACTGTACACAGTGTATTAATCAGTTCTTGTACTGCTATAAAGAAATACCTGAGACTGCGTAATTTATAAAGAAAAGAGGTTTATTGGCTCATGGTTCTTCAGGCTGTACAGGAAGCATGGCAGCATCTTCTTGGCTTCTGGGGAGGCCTCAGGAAACTTAAATTATGGCTGAAGGCAAAGTGGGAGCAGGTGTCTTACATGGCAAGAGCAGGACCACGAGAGAGTGGGGTGGTGCTACATACTTTTAAACAACTGGATCTTTCAATAACTCACTCACTCACTATCACAAGAACAGCACTGCGGGGATGGTGCTAAACCGTACCCATGATCCAATCACTTCTCACCAGACCCTCCAACATTGAGGATTACAATTCGACATGAGATTTGGGCAGGGACACAGATCCAAACCATATTACACAGATAAGCATTCTGTAGATATGATGGGATGCAAAAACACAACATTCAAAAAAAGCTGGGGATGCAGTACACACTTGTTCACCCTTTCTATCATATGGCTTACTGGGAGCCACAGCTTGCTGCCAATGCCCAGCAACATGAGAAAGTATCATACCACATATGACTAGACCAGTATCGCTTTTACACCATTGTAAAGTCAAAAAACCATTAAGTCAAACCATCCTAAATTGGGGAGGATCTGTGTGTGTATCAGCAATGTCTACCTTATGATTATTTATAATTTCATTAAAAAGGGAGGAGCTAATCTAGCAGAAGCAATATTTGAAGACATAATGACTAAAAATTATCCAAAATTGACAAAACACATAAGGTCTTTAAAATAGAGCCTGGGAATACTCTAACTTTATTTACTTTAGTAAACTTATATGCTATTTTTTTATGTATTTTAAATTCCACATGTATTTCCAGCTCCAGAAAACATTATCTTCATTATAATTTTATTATTTATTCAGTTAATATTTATTTAAATGTACCCACATTATTTCTCCTCTCCACTACTCTTTATTTCTTTGCATATTTTCAAGTTTACATCTGAAATCACTTATTTCAAAAAAGACTTTCTTTTATATTTCCTTTGGGTGCTGTGCTGGTGATTAATTCTAATTTTTGTGTGCCTGAAAAGTCCTTATTTCCTCCTTACTTAATTCCTTGCCAAGATTTAAGAATCCTTACAAATCCCAAGCAGGAAAATAAAAAAGAAAGCTAGACATATGTATATAAGTATAAAACTACAAGAAAATACATACAACATGAAAATCTTTAAAGCAGTAAGAAAAGGTCAGATTACCATCAAAGAAACAACAATGGGAGTGGTAACTGATTTTTCAGTGAAAACAATGGTAGCCTGGAGGCAATGGAATGATATCTCCAAAATGCTTTCTTAAAAATGTGGACAACCTAGATAACCAACAAATATATCCTTCAAAAGTGGATAGAGCTGGGCACAGTGGTGTGTGCCTATAGTCTCATCTACTGAGGAGGCAGTGGTGGGAGAATTCCTTGAGCCCAGGAGTTTGAGGCTGAAGTGTACTATAATCACACTTGTGAATAGCCACTGCACTCTATCCTGGGCAGCATAGCAAGACTGTCTCAAAAGAGAAAAAGTAAAGAGGAAATAAGGACTTCTCAAACACACAAACACTAGAATTAATTACGAGCAAACCACCCAAAAAGAAATACTAAAGAAAGCCTTTCTTGAAAAAAAGTGATTCCAGATGGAAACTTGAAAATATGGGAAGATATAAACAGTAGTGGAGGAGATATATGTGAACATATTTAAATGATTATTAACTGAATAAATAATAAAATTAAGTAAAAATAATGCTCTATGGGGTTCCAAATACATAGGGAATTAAAGTACATAAAACAATAGCATATAAATTATGACTGAAGTAAGTGAAGTTAGAGTATTCCAAGGCTCTTGCATTGTTTAGAAAGTGGCAAAAGAACTAATTTATAATAGAAATTAATAATCAAAGATGTATATTGTGATCTCTAAGGTAACCACTAAAAGACCAGTAAAAGAATTTATAACTATAAAGATGGCAAAGGGAGAAATGGAATAATAGAAAAATAATTTATCAGAGAGAAGGCAAAAAAATTGAAAAAGAAAAATAGGACAGATGGGAAATGGGACAAAAAGTAAATTGTAATACAGTGAACTTAACCTCAAATAAATCAGTAATTATATTAAATATAAACAAAGTAAATATTCTAATTAAAAGATAAAGATTGTCAGAGTGGATTAAGAGGGGAAAAAACACTCTAAGCTACCTGCAAGAAACTAACCTTATATATAAATATATAGACATGTTAAAAGTAAAAGAATGGAAAAATATATACCATGCAAACACTAACAAAAAAATTAATACAGGTAAAGAGGAAATTTAATAATGACAAAAGTTTCAATTCACTAAGAAGATACAATAATTCTAATTTTTATATACTTATAAAAAGCCCTCAAAATATATAAAACTATTAAACAATAAAAGGTTTTAGAAAATGCAGTTTATTAAAATCAGTCAAAAACTAGTGCCTTCTAAATTTTATCACTTTAGTAACAATGAAAAAACTAATGGAAAAAAATCTTATTTAATATTTAAAAGAGAAGAAATACAACTTCTACCTTTTGCATCTTAAATTCATATATTGCAATCCATTCCCATCACACAAGTGACCTGAAGGAAAAAAATCCACAATGTGCCAGAATCTCCACAATGCTGCAACCATTTTATTTGCTTAAATATGACACCTTCAAAGGCACAGCTACTCTCTTTTCTTAATTTTAAGAATAAACATATATTTGTAGTCCATGATGTTCAGAATGAGTCCATTTTCATGAATTAAAAGAAAGTATATCTTGAGTCTCCTACATGATTTTTTCTAAGCCAACACTGAACATCTCTATTTTTTATTTATTTATTTGTTTGTTTATTTATTTTGAGATCAGATCTCACCATGTTGACTAGACTGGTCTCCAACACCTGGCCTCAAGCAATCTCCCCATCTCGGCCTCCCAAAGTGCTGGGATTACAGGCGTGAGCCACCATGCCCGGCCACTGAACATCTTTAGTCAATAGTTTATGTTAATTTGCCTACAAGTTTTATACTTATATAGATTATCTACATAAGTGAGGGTAATAGAACTATATGTCAACTATTATTACCAACAATCATATTTATTGATCTGTTTTAGTGTCCCAGTGCACCTTACAATTTCTTCCCAAACTCAATGTCTTGCTAGTCCCATACAGGATGTGGCAAGGCCAAATTGGCTACAAAGGGCCCAGACAGGGATCTGAGATTAATTAGAGTTTGGGGTAGGCAAGTAGTAGAATCCGGGGAGTTTCAGCTAATGCAGGGAAGTTGAGAAGCAGACACCCGAGCAGAGTCGAGAGTCTAGTCTGCAGGGTGAGCAAGGATAGAATGGCTAAATTGAAATGGTTATTGAGGATCCAAATCCACAGATGATTTTGTTCCCACTCTGTACAGGTAAACTTGGACCTACAGTCTTTCACCATTATAGTAAGCCCTGCCAATATAATAATTATTAGGACTACTTTATCCCCAAGAATGAAATATCTAGGAATTGAAAAAATTTGGAATTGGTATTTGTCAGAGTTTGAATTCTCAGTCCAGGTTTCAACTCCACTTCTGTAAACTTACTTTTTCAAATTCCTTTGTTATGTATCTAACTTTTGGTATCTACATAACCTACATGATACTGGTTCTAAGAGGTTAAGTAAACTCCTGAGGTTTTACATACAGGAAGGGAAAGATGTTTAACAGACTTAGACAAGAATTACCATGGTCCTACTGTTCCTGCCCAGTGGGAGACCTTCTTTAGTTCAGACTCAAATTGCAAATTACTTTCCCATCACAAAAATAAGTGAAATAAAGCCCCTCACATTGCAGCATGCATGTAGAATACAGAGGCAATAGACAGAGTATTGAAAAAGAAGCCGAAGCTGCAATCCAGTAAACAAAAAGAGAATCCATTTCCAAGAGAATAAAATGGAATAAGCAGAAGGCATTAAACAGGAAGCACTGGATGGAAGCCACCTCCTTCAAAGACAATGGATAATGTCTCTATATTGACAATAAACTCAGAGCAATGATAGAATTTTTTAAAAACCCTTTTGTAATGGGTCATTAAGACACAGAATTAAGGATATAACTTTCCTAGCACAGATAGGCACAAGACAGGAGACATGTGCAAAACAACACAGACAACTCAAGAAAATAAGACAGGTCAGAGAGAAGTCTTTAGCTTCTCTTGGTTAAACGATTCAACAATAAAAAGAAGAAGTGAACATTAATTTCTGGATTAGTTCATTATTCATGCCTTATGAACACCACAGAATACTTTTATATAGTTCTCATTTCAAAATATAGGCTTAACAATTTTCAATTAATTTCTCCTATTGCTGCTAAAATTTTTCAAGTTAAAAACTCTCCAACCCCAGTATAAATAATTTATCAATACTAAATGGACCCATTTAATTATTTTGACCAAGATATTGCTGCCCAGAGAATCAAATGAGTTAAGGAATTTATCATACACATTGGGCTTTCATGGAGAACAGTAATACATTTCATGTTATTCAGGTGGATGCGTAAGGTTCTTCCAATTGCACACCAGACACTTGACCTCTGGCAACTAGGTGAATTCCAGTCTCCACAAAATGCTGATCTGAAGCTTTTTTAAAAACCCTTTTTTGAGCCCATATTCATCTCCACCTACTTTTCCTTGACTGACTTTTCCTCTATACAAAATGTTGGTAAGTTGCCAGATTGTAATAAGTTGAAGAGTCTGTGGCAGATGCAGAAAAAGATAGAGAACAGACAAGTCTCACTAGACATTTTGTATGAAGGAGGGCATTAAGACCAATCTGCTATGCTACAATTTGACAGTGGCTACATTCTTTTGCCTAAAGCCACACTAAGTGTCTCCTAAGACTCATCAATATAATTTCTTTTTTAATTTCATGTGCTCTTCAACTACTTATTCTGATATAGAAACTGTAGCCTTTGGGAAAATGAAACTGCTGTCAAATCACAGCATAACAGGGAGGGAGGCAGGATCTTTCTCTTCTCTCATTGGCTTAATCCAGTATCAAGCCAGAAGCAAGGGAGCCTGGCTGATGTAATTCATAAAATTATATTCCCAGGGCACAGAGTAGCATGGAGAAGCATGGACAGACAAACAGAGAATAGCCATAATTCTTCCCCAGTTTTATCTTTAGTCTGACAACTCTCCTCAATAATAATTTTATTTTCTTCTGTCTGATCACTAAATGTTGGAATGTCATAGTCATTCTTAGGCTCTCCTGTCTTTTCACTCCACACTATACACAGGAGAGATCCTTCATACTTATGGTTGCAATTACCACCTACACACCAATGATCCACAAATGTGCAATTCCAATCCAGACCTCTCCCCTGAACTTGAGACCAAAATATCCAAGTGCCTCTTGGACATCTCCTGTTCAATGTTCCAAACTCAACATGTTCACAAACACCTTCATAATCTTCTCCTCTAAATGGGACCCCCTTCCAATGTTTCCCCTCCCTACAAACGAGGGCACCACCACCAAGGCACGAGGACCTTCATCTGCACCAAGACTACGATTGCCCACCTCACTCCTACCACTACTCGAATCTGTTTTCAACTTAATAGACAAAGTAATCTTTAAAAATACTCCTAAGTCTGGTCATTTCACTGCCTTGCTCTAAAGCCTTCAGTCATTTTTTAGTCTCTGATGAGAACTTTATCACGATCTACAAGGCTTCCCCCAGATTCTCTCCCTCCTTATTCATTCTCACTCTCTGTGCTCTTGTCATACTGCCAGTAGTTCCTGAGTTCTCTGCCTGCCAGAGAAGATCGTGCATGGCCCCCTTTGAATGAAATGCTCTGCTGTGGCCACCACCTTAATCCTTTGGCAACACAATTGCAACTCACACTCCAGATCTTAGCTCAGACAAATTCTAATTTTTCTAGGAGAAAGCCTTCTTGCTCCCTCCCTTCAAGCTAATAGGCTCCCTCATAGCACTGTGCACCTTTCCTTCTTAGAACTTACCTCGTTTGTCGGTTTTAGTTTTTGTGTTGTTGCTGTCGTTGTTGTTTTGGAGACTGGGTCTCGCTCTGTTGCCCAGGCTGGAGCAGTGGTGTGATCACCACTTATTGCAGCCTTGAACTCCTGGGATCAATCAGTCTTCCCACCTCAGCCTCCCAAATAGCTAGGACTATAGGCGCACACCACCACGTCTGGGGAATTTTTTGTATGTTTTGTGGAGACAGGGTTTCACCACATTGCCCAGGCTGGTCTCAAATTCCTGCGCTTAAGTGAACTGCCTGCCTTAGCCTCTCAAAGTGCTGAGATTACAGGTATTAGACACTGCACCCAGCCCTCATTTCTAATTTTAAATTTGTTGGGGGGTGATTATTTGATTAGTATTCCCTGTCCTCAGTAGACTGTAAGATCCATGTGAATAGGACCATGTCTACTTTGGCTTACAGTATTCACAGCACTGTGCCTAGCATATGGTATGTGATTGACAGATATATCTGCTGAATGGAGGTGGGAATAGATGACTGGATGAGTGAATAAATGAATGAATGGAAATAGTCAACATTAATCTTGCAGTTGGCAAGCACTGTCATTCCAGCTGGGAGGTCTTGGGTGGTGGCTAATAATACAAGAGACTGAGACATGAAATAGAATGTAAAAACTGAATTTTTAATTATTTCAAGATTTGTGTAAATAAGAAACTCTATTCAAACAGTCCCTTGGGTGGGCCCTGCCTCAGGCATGCTGGGACCTCAGCACCCCAGGCAGAAGGAAAGAGGAAGAGCCCAGGGCCTATAGCACACATCAGTGCAGGGCCCACTGTAAGGTGAGGAGCTCAGGAAAACAGTCCAAGATGCTTAGGTTAACACTTGGGCGCTCAGAATTGACAGAAGTTAACACAGAGTTCAGTTCCTGTTAGAGCAGTCCTGCAGGCGTTTGCCATACCTGTCAGTGAGCTGTAAAGACTTTCCAATCAGATAATACACACAAGAGCTTAGAGAGAAGACAGAAGGGAAACTAGTCAAACTGACTGTCTGATCAAATTGGCTGTCTTTACATGGGTGAGTGCTTTCGTCGCAGGGAAACCATTTGTGCATCTCAATGTTCCTCACACGGATGCCAGCATTCTTTTTTTCACTTCCAAAATGTTTTCCAGCTCTCATGTAAATCTGGTGTATAATTCAGCAAAATTATTTTTAGGAAGATAACACACTGTCATCTTTGAACCTAAAGTGAATAAAAGTTTTAAAAACTTGTTTTGGAAATAATATAATGACTTCTCTGTATCTGAATATACCATGTAACTATGGGTGAAAGACAAAACCTGCAGCTAACAACTATAATTTGTAAGGCTGCATTGTTAGCCTGAGGAGCTGCCACAGATGTTTGGAACTAGGAATTTTTTAAACGCTGTGACAACTGGTATTCTTTAACATCAGATAAATTGATTTTATCTATCTACAAAAAATTATCAAGTCTCAGACTCCCTGGCAAGTTGTATTTTGTTTGTTGTTTGTGAAACTTTTCAAGTTTTTATTCATTTTTTATGTCTATAGTACTCCTACCTTGATGTGACCAACAGTTATTTGTAGAGCCTGACTGGATGCATACAGCATGCATACAGAGAGTGAAGGAAAGAAAGAACAGACCCAGGAAATGCCTTTCCTCAGAGGCATGATAATGCCAAGGCTCAGACTTGACTTTGCAGTTTTCCAAACGTGTCTCTGTTTCCATTAGCAACTGTGAAATACAACCAGCACAGTGTTTCACATTGAGACTGCTTTTGCCAGGAGGTTGCATAATTAGATTGAATGTGCTTAATCTCTCCTAGAGCTAAAACATGGAAAGATTTCATTTGATGAATTAGAAAAAAATAAACAGTGGAAAGTATTTAAAACTGAAGCATTTGTGGGTTTCTAACATCAATACATAATGTCTTTTCCTGGTTTGGTTTCAGAAGCTGCACACCAAAACTGCTACATCTAATGGTGAGGTTTGTAGAAAAATTTTTTGCGGTTGCTTCTTACAATGGGAGCCAGAATTAAAAAACGATTGCATCATAATATCGCTCATTAGAGAATCAGGGGAAGAAAACAAAGCTATCTCATTCAGTAAACGACCTATGACCTATGATGCTGAGGCATTATGTTTGGCCTGATGGGGGAGAAGTGAACCAAAGTCGTGCCTCTATGAGCTTGCAACTGATTAAGAAAAATTTTAGTGTTAAAAATAATAAACAATGTAACTGTGACTATTTTGCATGTCTTAAGATTGTCCAACAAATTCCTTTGTGCTGACAAGGATTAGAGATTTCTTGCAAAAAAAGTCAGTTGAGCTGAACCTTAAAAGAAATAAATAAATGCACAGAGGCAAGAAGCACAAATACCATCTAATTCCTGCTCTAGTCTAAAATTCCACTGCAACCATGATCAAAGTATCCATTTTGAAAACAAGTAGCTTTTCTGAGTGTTTTAAACTCTATTTATTTATTTTTATTTTCTATTAAGTTTATTTTCTATTAAGTTCTATTTAAGTTTATTTTCTATTAAGTTTAAGTCAGTACCAGAACTGGTACTGACTCTAATAGCCTAAACTAATACATAGATTCCCATCCTTTAAGGTAACTAAAGAGACTGGTTTTGTTTTCTTTTTAAATTTCACAGTCACATAGGTATATTTTTTGTTTTTATTTGTTTTACCACAGGTAAGGATTAAATCAGGCTGAAATTTGCTGGTTCTAAAAGCTTTACTTATCACACTTTCATCTGAAAATAGCTTCACCATCAAATACTTCCTCTTCCATATACCTAATGTGTAGTTACTTCCCACTAGATACCATTTCTGCCAAGAAGCTAAAAGGTCTTTACTCTCTTCAGACCTGTTCATCCCAACACAGTCTTTCCTAGACACACACACACACACACACACACACACACACACACACTCACACACACATTGTGGGAAAAGGAATAAAACTCTGCCCCCAGTTATCTCCTCATTGTCATGAAGCTATCCCCCGAAAGCTCATAGAATATTGCATTATGAAGAGTGACTGTGTGTTAACTTCACACATTCTGATAAGCTCAGACTTATAAAAGCACCTCCTGATGACTGACTCCTCTCTCTCTATATATACACAGAGACAGATAAAACTATAGAGTAGTTGCCCAATTTCTCTTGACTGCCTCAGATGTAGAGAACTCAACATGTTCCACATAAGCCTTTTTACAAGTACTAATTTCTTCAGTTAGCTATCATTCAACAAACAACAGTATCTGTCATAATTTCATACTTTTTAATTTTGAAGTAAGATTATCTGGGGGTGGGACCTAAAGCATCAAGATTTTGACAGCTCCCAGACATAACATTCAACCAAGGAAGCTCCAAGAGAATGGGATTGTTGTAGGAGTTACTAAGAAATTATTTTAGGCAGATAGAGAGGAAAAGGGGTCCTTGGGAAGTTATCATTTTTAAAGCATCTCCAGAAAAGTTTCTTGTAAAGCCCCGGCTCTGAGAACCAGGCCGGCAACCTCTGATATGCAAATGCAGGCCATTAGAAACTGGGTCCACCCAACATTGCGATTCCGTGCCCTTCTTGCCCTTGCCGCACATGTGCCTGGAAGCATGGTCGCCCCCACATATCCCTGCGTGTGTGGAACATCATGGCGCCCTGAATTTGCATATTAAAAGGCTAGGGTGGGAGGGCCAGTTTTTTCCGCCGGCTACGTGAACGACATGCCTGGTCAAACCAATCCCCTGAGCCCTATGCAAATGAGACACCACCTCCTCCAGCCATGGAATACAGCTGGTTGATATTACCTGAACGTAGCGTTCTGTCTCTTGACTTTGGAGCCTCCCTCCCTCTGTCTCTGTGCAGGGGAGCTTCTTCTTTCTTTCTTCCCCCTTCTTTTTTGCCTATTAAACTCCATGCTCCTTAAAACTACTCCACGTGTGTCCATGTTGGTTTTTCTAATTCGACTCGAGAGGAAGAACCTGGTGTTCCTCCATTCATCGGAGCTGTATTAGGATCATGTCTGTCACTCTGTCTTGTTTGTTTAGCGGTCGAGCACTAGCCCATGCACAACGCCTGGGCATGGGAGGTTCTTTTTAAAATGATTCATCAAATTGTCATTAATGAAACTGGTACATGGTTAATTAATAGAAATAGTTAATTGATTGAGGTGACAGAAAAAGAGTCTCAGTACAGTGGGAACAATCATTTGAAAAGTCTCATAATTCTGATGACATAATCAACCTGCACTCTTCCACTGTCACAGCTGGGAGTCACTAAATTGGACTACACAATGTTAGAACTGGAAGGGCCTTAGAGATGACTTGGTCATTGGCTTTCAGCTTGGGATCTGCCAAGCCCTCGAGTTTCTCAGTGGGACCTCAAGGGTAGGTAAGGGGATGAGGGGAAGTCCAAGCCAGTGGGGACCCAGCTTCCATGTCATCTCTCCAACAGAGGAGCTTTGCTTTTATTCCTTCATTCAGCAACTACTTGCTGAGTATATACATTTCACCAGGTTTATGGTTATGCTAAGGATACAGGAATGAAAAAAAAATTGCCTTTCTTATAACTCACAATTGTACATGTTTTATTTGTTGAGTTCTACGTAAGATTTCTTCTGAAAAAGAGCTCTTCTTTGATAGCTAGACAGATAAGATATGTAAACAAATGAAAGGCCTACTTCTTCATTTTATAGATAAACTGAGATTAAATGAATTACAGAATTAACTGTCAAAAACATGTCAGAACCAAGATTGAACTCTACTTCCTCTATCACCAAGCCCAGTGGTCTATCCATATGACATTTCACACTTTAGAAGTAGTGGTTTCATGAAAGAACTGAGACTACATACAAGAACAGATCCTTACCATCTCCCTCATGGAGTTTAGAGTCCCGCAAAAATGGTACTGCCAGTAGCTCAGTATATTGGTCAGCATAACTGGTTGCAAGTACCTAAAACACCAACTCAAACTGGATTGAACCATACAGAGAACTTATTGATTCATGTAACTGAAAAGTCCAGAAAGAGGTACAGTTTCAGAAGATTGATCCAATGATTCATACAATGTGACTAGAACATAGTTGCTTCCTCTTGTTCCTCAGCAATATTTCCTTAGCAATGGCTCCATTGCCAACAGGCATTCTCCTTGAAGTCTCAAGAAGGTGTCCAGGCTACATGTTTTCAGTAGAAAAGAGAAAATCTGCTTACCAAAACTGGAATCCCAGAACATAATCTTATTGATCTGAATTCATCTGTACCTATCTGGACTAATATGCTGATGGGCTTAAGGTGACTGAGAGCTCTGAATCTGATTGTATCTGAATCTAACTGAGCAACTCAGTTAGCCAATGAGAATTCTAATGAGAAATCTAAACTTTTAGAGTTTATTAAACATTCAAACATGAACACTAAAACATAATAGTGCTAGTGTTTCCGGGTATGTTTTTCTTTGCTACAATATTACATATTGTTCAAATTTTTAGAAGATAATATTTAAATGACGAGTGTAAAAAGTTTGCAATACACATTTGACTCTTGTACATCCAAAGATGTTTTGTCTTGGTTATACGGTGGTTGATAAATAAAAACTGTGGGCTTATTCACAACCTTTCCTCAAACTTATGTACTTGAGCTGAGTGCTAAGTAGCCACAAACAAAATATGCTATTCTTGCTTATAAGTACAATTTTAAAAGTAAACGATGGCATACTTGGTGTGAACGCTCAGTTGTTGCTTTTAATTGTAAATACATTTGGAGTTATATTTTTTGTGTTGACATGAAACAATGTGTTTTCATAAAGCTAACATTAAGTTTACACTGACCCCACTGATAGCATCTGCCATCTCATCTTCTGAAATTATAACATTTCTGAGATTGTATGAATTGGTAGAAATTATTTTATGTGTATGTGTACAATTATGTGATTTTTAAATTTTACCTTCTCCATTATATTTCTTAGGCTTCTCTTAAGCCAACAGTTCAAATTTGAGAAAAAAGTAGTATTATTAGCTACTCATAATATTTGTGAAGATATTTATTTATATGATGGAAATTATAAAGAAGATAACCCATCTTCATTTATTCCTATCTCCTAGTCAAACTTTTTTTTCACAATTTTTTTTTGGTTTGGCATTGTCACATAATGACTGAAAAAGTGCCTCTTATGATCTTCACGCCTGATAAATGAATGAGTGACTGGATATACTGTAGAGTGCCAGAGTGTTTAGGGAAGCCTAGCACAATCTATGGAAGACTGTACCCAGGAATGTTTGTTCACTATTTGGTTGACTCTATGGTGAAGATGTAATAATAGTTGACATTGCAAACACGATGTGCTTTGCATGTTTTCACACATTCAAATCTTCACAATAACCTTATGAGGTATTATCTTAATTTCACAGATGAGGGTTAGTTAACACGAAGAGGCTAATTTTCTCACATGCCTCTTCTAAATGTCTGTCTTTATTCTCATCTGTCTAATCTGTCTAGTATGATTCTCTCAAAGGATAGAAAATTGGTTCTCAACCCTGCTCCTCATGAGGTAAACAGGATATATTTTTAAATAATGATTATCTTAAAATACAAAAGACCAGTGATAGAAACTACAGGTGAAGATGAGGAGCAACTGCAATTTCCATCTTTAACAAATAGGAATGTAAATAGGTCCAACCACGTTGGGAAAATTTAATCTAACAAATTATTTGGCATATGGTAAGTAAATGGGCAGATTACCTCCATTGCTTTGATTTGCATTTATTTTGACTGTGAATAATGTCTGGTTCTGAATAGCTCTTGGGAACTACCAGACACTCCTGCTAGCACCCCAGAAAAGTGGGCCTTCAACCCTCTCACTGCTGACACAGCTGACACTCCCTTGATCCAACCTTTTTTCAATCTTCCCTGCTCTGAGATGCCTTATTTTCTGTTTTCTGCCCTAAGCTCCTCCAGACCTGATACTCAGTGCTACTATGACCTTTCCCTTCCTTCTGTTACTTGTGCTTTCCCTCCAACTGACTGGCCTCAGTGGTTCTGGGTGAACTTTCTCCTACGCCCCTACCTGGGCCCAACTCATTCATGGCCAGTGTTTCCCTGGGATCAACCCATGGGTCCTGGTCTCTCTTCTCAGAACAGCCTAGAGACAGTTGAGTTTCACAGTAATTTCTTGGCAGAACTTCTCTAGTAAGAAGTATCATCTGCAGGTTTTATGTGAGACCTGGACATATATGCTGATAGTTGGTGCAAAAGTAGTTGCGGTTTCAGACTCTGAATTTTAAATTATTATAACTAGGCTCAAACACATCTTTATTAATCAAAACACAAACTATTACAATTAAAACATTTTTGCCAATGAGAAATAAGTTTGTTTATTCCTGTAGCATAAAAATCCGTGCTTAGGGATTCAACAAACTCTTGGAAAGCATTTTCTGCATCCTGCTGGTTGTTGAAGCATTTTCCCTGAAAAATGTTGTCCAGATGCTTGAAGAAGTGGTTGGAGAAAGGTCAGGGAATATGGCGTGTGAGGCAAAGCTTCGTAGCCCAATTTATTCAACTTTTGAAGCACTGGTTGTGCCAACGTATGGTCAGGCGTTGTCCTGGAGAGAAATTGGGCCCTTTCTGTTGACCAATGCTAGCTGCAGGCTTTGCAGTTTTTGGTGCATCTCATCAATTTGCTGAGCATACTTCTCAGACGTAATGGTTCCACCAGGATTCCGAAAGCTGTAGTGAATGAGACCGGCAGCAGACCACCAAACAGTGACCATGACCCTTCTTTGGTAAAAGTTTGGTGTTGGGAAGTGCTTTGAAGCTTCTTCTTAGTCCAACCACTGAACTGATCATTGCTGGTTGTCGTATAAAGTCTACTTTCGTCACACGTCATAATCCGATTGAGAAATGGTTCATTGTTGCTGTGTAGAATAAGAGAAGATAACACTTCAAAATGACGATTTTTAAAAATTTTCGGTCAGCTCATGGGGCATCCATTTATTGAGCTTTTTCACCTTTCTAATTTCCTTCAAATGCCAAATGACGGTAGAATGCTCAACGTTGAATTCTTCAGGCACTTCTCCTATAGTTGTAAAAGGATCAGCTTTGGCTATTGTTCTCAATTGGTCATTGTCAACTTCCGATGGCCGGCCACTATGCTCTTCATCTTCAAGGCTCTCGTCTCTTTCACTAAACTTCTTGAACCACCGCTGCACTGTGTGTTTGTTAGCAATTCCTGGGCCAAATGTGATGTTGATGTTGCAAGTTGTCTCCACTGCTTTACGACCCATTTTGAACTTGAATAAGAAAATCGCTTGAATTTGCTTTTTGTTGTTGCGGGAAGTCAGGGACCCCGAATGGAGGGACCGGCTGAAGCCATGGCAGAAGAATGTGGATTGTGAAGATTTCATGGACATTTATTAGATCCCCAATTTAATACTTTTATAATTTCTTACGCCTGTCTTTACTGCAATCTCTGAACATAAATTGTGAAGATTTCCTGGACACTTACCACTTCCCCAATCAATACCCTTTTGATTTCCTATGCCTGTCTTTACTTTAATCTCTTAATCCCGTCATTTTCATAAGCTGAGGAGGGTGTCGCCTCAGCACCCTGTGATGATTGCGTTAACTGCACAAATTGTTTGTAGAGCATGTGTGTTTGAACAATATGAAATCTGGGCACCTTGAAAAAAGAACAGGATGACGGCAATGTTCAGGGAACAAGAGAGATAACCTTAAACTCTGACCACCAGTGAGCCGGGCGGAACAGAGCCATATTTCTCTTCTTTCAAAAGCAAATGAGAGAAATATCGCTGAATTCTTTTTCTCAGCAAGGAATATCCCTGAGAAAGAGAATGCATCCCTGAGGGTGGGCCTCTAAAACGGCCCCCTTGGGTGCGGCCATCTTTTATGGTCGAGCTGTAGGGATGAAATAAGCCCCAGTCTCCCATAGCACTCCCAGGCTTATTAGGACGAAGAAATTCCCCCCTAATATTTGGTCAGACCGGTTGTCTGCTCTCAAACCCTGTCTCCTGATAAGATGTTATCAATGACAATGCGTGCCAAAACTTCATTAGCAATTTTAATTTCGCCCCCTTCCTGTGGTCCTGTGATCTCGCCCTGCCTCCATTTGCCTTGTGATATTCTATTACCTTGTGAAGCACATGATCTCTGTGACCCACAGCCTATTCGTACACTCCCTCCCTTTTGAAAATCACTAATAAAAACTAGCTGGTTTTGTGGCTTGTGGGGCATCACGGAACCTACTGGCATGTGATGTCTCCCCCGGACACCCAGCTTTAAAATTTCTCTCTTTTGTACTCTGTCCCTTTATTTCCCAAACCGAATTTGCTTTTTGTATAACATCATTTCCATAGTCTAAAATAAACATAAAATAAACAGCAAGTAATAAGTTATTAGCAAAACAAGCCATAATTCCCATTTATTTAAGAATGTATTCCCTTATCAAATGACAAATTCCAACAATGCAAAAACCGCAATTACTTTTGCATTCACCTAATATTTTGGGTCTACCACAATCCTTGCTCAACATAAAACTACTCAAAATGTGATTAATTGTATTAAACACTGATCAGAAGCATGCATAAGTCAATTTTTAAATGTTTCTCAAAAAAACGGATTTGCTATTTTTACATGAAAACACATCTTGAAAACAACCCCATCAACAAGTGGGTGAAGGATATGAACAGACACTTCTCAAAAGAAGACATTTATGCAGCCAAAAGACACATGAAAAAAATGCTCATCATCACTGGCCATCAGAGAAATGCAAATCAAAATCACAATGAGATACCATCTCACACCAGTTAGAATGGACATCATTAAAAAGTCAGGAAAACAACAGGTGCTGGGGAGGATGTGGAGAAATAGGAACACTTTTACACTGTTGGTGGGACTGTAAACTAGTTCAACCATTGTGGAAGTCAGTGTGGCGATTCCTCAGGGATCTAGAACTAGAAATATCATTTGATGCAGCCATCCCATTACTGGGTATATACCCAAAGGATTATAAATCATGCTGCTATAAAGACACGTGCACACGTATGTTTATTGCAGCACTATTCACAATAGCAAAGACTTGGAACCAACCCAAACGTCCATCAATGATAGACTGGATTAAGAAAATGTGGCACATATACACCATGGAATACGATGCAGCCATAAAAAAGGATGAGTTCATGTCCTTTGTAGTGACATGGATGAAGCTGGAAACCATCATTCTCAGCAAACTATCGCAAGGACAAAAAACCAAACACCACATGTTCTCACTCACAGGTGGGAATTGAACAATGAGAACACATGGACACAGGAAGGGGAACATCACACACTGGGGCTTGTTGTGGGGTGG
Organism: Hylobates moloch; assembly: GCF_009828535.3. Lineage (NCBI taxonomy): Eukaryota > Metazoa > Chordata > Mammalia > Primates > Hylobatidae > Hylobates > Hylobates moloch. The sequence goes on from NW_026652288.1 coordinate 69,429,440, forward strand.
GGGGAGTGGGGAGGGGTAGCATTAGGAGATCTACCTAATGTTAAATGACGAGTTAATGGGTGCAGCACACCAACATGGCACATGTATACATATGTAACAAACCTGCACGTTGTGCACATGTACCCTAAAACTTAAAGTATAATAAAAATTAAAAAAAAAGAAAACACATCCTGGATGATGTATGTAAATACAAATTACTTGAAGCTGTTTTTTTTCCATTTGAATAAGTGTCACAAAAGTGTCAAACAGAAAAGCTGTAAATAAACAGTTTTATAGGAGCAGATTGAGGGAAGTATAAGAATTTTCTGTTTAACAAAAGAAAAGAAAGAAAAAAATACCTTATAAGGTAGATAATGATGTTATCAAGCTATTAATTTCTTAAACTTGTTTATAGTAACTGATGCAAAAAAAGAAGAGGAAAAGAGCTGAAGTCTTTAAGATGTCATTATAAAGTATTACTTACTAAAATAATACACAGTAAAACAGCGTTAAAGATAATCTTTAAAGGAACACACAAAAGCCAAGGTCACATTGCTGATACAAAGCTTTCCCCGATGGACCCTTTCTGCCAAAATCCATGTGTGCTTTGATGTCCAAAATAAAACTTGGGTATAAAACCCACCTTTCTATGCACTAAACTCAGGGCCTTTGAAAGATATTTTGTTCTTCTATAGACCACACAAGATTTGTATCATTTTTCTTCTATTCCTAGTGCAGAGATAATTATTTTCTTCCCAGCTGTTAAGTTTCCATTCATGTACATGAGGTATGTGTGGTTCATTTTAGGATTCTCAACCTCCTAAAAAATAGTGGTTGCTGCATGTATTAGTCCATTCTCACTCTGCTATGAAGAAATACATGAGACTGGTGATTTATAAAGAAAAGAGGTTTTCATTGGTTCCTGGTTCCTCAGGCTATACAGTAAGCATGGCAGCATTTGCTTCTGGGGAGGCCTTAGGGAGCTTTTACTTGTGGTGGAAGGCAAAGCAAGCAGGAGCAGGTGTCTTACAAGGCAGGAGCAGGACCAAGAGAGAGAAGGGAGAGGTGCTACATACTTTTAGACAACCAGATCTCACGGTAACTCATTCCTAAGCCATTCATGAGAACTCCGCTCACATGATCCAATCACCTTCCACCAAGCCCCACCTCCAACACTGGGGATTAGAATTCAATATGAGATTTGGTGGGGACACAGATCTAAATCATATCACTGCATGTCACAACGTGTCACACTGTGGAATAAATATATATATTTAATTAAGTGTATTAATTAATGCTTTTTTGGTTGTGACAGAATTCAATTTGGCATATGCAAAGAAAAAAATCAGGTGGGGGAGGGTAGAGTAAAAATTAATTTCCTCATGAGACTCAATAGGTCAATGGTACCTACCTGACAGGATTAGATTGGCCTTAGAGAGTGACTGCATTTAGGAACCCAACCTTGTCTATGTGGTTCTCTCCGTTCCTTGATTTTGCTTCTCTTTGTATATACAGACTTTATTTTCTCCTACTATAGATGGCTTTCTCCTTGCAGCATTGGAAGGAAAAGGATGGCTGTAGACAGCTCCAGGTTTATATTATTCTACTCAGTTCACTAAGAGAAAAGAGACATATTGTTTCTTCCAGTGTCCACATATAAAATTCTATGGCAGTATGACAGAATCGAGCAGTTCTTGATTGGCAGACACACAAGAAATGCATGGAGTGGAGGACTAACGGTTCACCAAATGAAAGGGAGATGCCATGACCCAAAGATGTGGGTGAGAGATAATGGCCAGATAAAAACAACAGATGTTGATAAGCAGTGTGGCAGATGCTTTTGGTGTCCACTCCATATCCACTTGATCCAGCTCTGAGTTCCAGTCACTGCGGTAGATGGTTTCTGGCACACTGGTAGCTTCCCCTCTTGAGTTCCTGCTTCTACTCATTTATCTGCCTGAGGGCTTTCTCTACACTGTGAGAGCTTGCACCATCACAGAGACTCATGACAAAGCATGAGTGAGTTAACCACCAGGGATACAGTCAATCCTCACTCAGAGAAGAGTGTGAATTGGTAGGTAAAATCCTAACCTTCTCATTGTCCAATGGGACAATTCTGAGGTATGTTCGATATGCTTTCTTAGAATGTCTCTAGTGCGATTGAATTCCAATTGCCTACAAAGATAGCTGGTTTATTTATACTTTTTATTGGTTCTTTTTCTTTTCCTGTCTCTCTTCCATATTACCTCGTTTGGCTGCCTGAATTTACATCCCAAATAAACCACCAACACCCAAGTCCTTATGTGAAGGCCAGCTTTGTGGGGAGCCCAAAGAAAGACAACCAACTTATCCACCCAATTTTCCAAATAATAACTGCATTACACACTGGGAATATAACACTAAACAATATAGGTATAGTCTCTTTGGGAGATGATAGAAAAGAAATTTAACCTCTAATTATAATTACTATCATATTATTCTCATGGGCATTCTTGATGCCAATTAAGATAAGGAGAATGGCTGATTATATAGCTTTACTTCAGTTAATAAAAGTATTGGCTAGAAAAGAAATTTAACTCTCAGATCACGTAATAAAAATAGAAATCAATGCGAAGGAGATTTCTCAAAACCACTCAATTACCTGGAAATTAAACAACTTGCTCCTGAATGACGTTTGGGCAAACAACAAAATTAAGGCAGAAATAAAAAAATTATTTGAAATAAATGAAAACAGAGACACAGCATACCAAAATTTCTAGAATGCACCAAAAGCAGTGCTAAGAGGAAAGTTTATAGTGCTAAATACCTACCTCAGAAAGTTAGGACAGTCTCAATGATCTAATCGCACCTAGAGAAACTAGAAAAACACGGACAAACTAACCCCAAAGCTAGTAGAAGAAAATAATTAACTAAAATTAGGGCAGAATTTAATGAAGTTGAGATCCATACAAAGAATCAACAAAATATCCATACAAAGAATCAATGAAATCAAAAGTTGGTTATTTGAAAAAATAAACAAGGTTGATAGACTGCTAGCTAGATTAACAAAGAAAAAGAAAAGATCCAAATAAGCATAATCAGAAACGACATAGATGACATTACAGCCAATCTCTTCAGAGTCTATTATGAACACCTCTATGCACAGAAACTAGAAAATCTAGAGAAAAGTGAAAAAATTTCTGGAAATGAACAACCTCCCAAGATTTAACCAGGAGGAAATTGAAACCTTGAGTTCTGAAATTCAACCAATAATAAAAATTCTGCCAACCAAAAAAAGCCTCAGACCAGATGGATACACAGCTGAATTCTACAAGATGTACAAAGAAGAGCTGGTACCAATTACTGAAACTTTTTCAAAAAATTGAGGAGGAAGAACTCCTTCAAAACTCATTCTATGAAGTCAGCATCACCCAGATACCAAAACCTGGCAAAGACACAACAAAGAAAGAAAATGAGAGGCCAATCCCTGATTAACATAGACACAAAAATCCACAACAAAATACTAGCAAACCAAATCTAGCAGCACACTGGAAAGTTAATTCACCATGATCAAGCAGGCATCATTCCTGGGATGCAAGGTTAGTTCAACATACACAAATCAATAAATGTAATTCACCACATGAACAGAATTGAAGACAAAAACCACATGATCATTTCGATAGACATGAAAAAAGCTTTTAATAAAATCCAAGACCTCCTCATGATAAAAACCCTCAACAAACTAGGCATTGATGGAAAATACCTCAAAATACTAAGAGTCATCTATGACAAACACACAGCCAATATCATACTAAATGGGCAAAAGCTGGAACCATTCCCCTAGAGAACTAGACTAAGACAAGAGTGCCCAGTCTCACCACTCCTATTTGAAATAGTTCCAGAAGTGCTAGTCAGAGCAATCAGGCAAGAGAAAGAAATAAAAGGCAACCAAATAGGAAAAGAAAAATTCAAACTACGTCTCTTCACAGATGATATGATTCTATAACTAGAGAACCTGAAAGATTGTGCCAAAAGGATCCTGGAATAAACTACTTCAATATAGTTTCAGGATATAAAATCAATGTACAAAAATCAGTAACATTTCTATAAACCAATAATATTCAGACTGAAAGCCAAATCAATAACACAGTCCCATTTACAATAGCCACACGAAAAAAAATAAAATACCCAAGAATACAGCTAAGTAAGGAGGTGAAAAATCTCTACCAAAAGAACCACAATAGTGCTTAGAGGGATCATAGATGACAGAAACAAATGGAAAAACATTCCATGTTCATGGATTAAAATAATCAATATCATTAAAATGGACATACTGCCCAAATAAATATACAGGTTCAAAGCTATTCCCATCAAACTACCAACATCATTTTTCACAGAATCAGATAAAAGAAACTATTCTAAAATTCATGTGGAACCAAAAAGGAGCCTGAATAGCCAAAGCAATCCCAAACAAAAATAAAAAAAGCTGGAGGCATCTCATTACCCAACTTCAAACTATACTGTAAAACTACAATAACTAAAACAGCATAGTACTGGTACAGAAACAGACACATAAATCAATGGAACAGAATAGTGAACCCAGAAATAAAGCCACACACCTACAGCCATCTAATCTTTGACAAAGTCACCAAAAACAAGTCATGGGGAAAGAACTCCCTACTCAATAAATAGTGCTGGGGTAGCTGGCTAGCCATATGCAGAAGAATGAAACTGGATTCCTGCCTTTTGCCATATACAAAAATTAAATCAGGATGGATTAAAGATTTAAATGTAAGACCTCAAACTAAAAGAATCCTAGAAGAAAACCTAAGAAACATCATTCTGGACATTGGCCTTCGTAAAGAATTTATGACTAAGTCCTCAAAAGCAATTAGAACAAAAACAAAAATTGACAAATGGGACCCAATTAAATGAAAGAACTTCTGCACAGCAAAAGAAACTATCAACAGAGTGAACAAACAACCTACAGAATGGGAGAAAATATTCAAAACTATGCATCTGATAAAGATCTAATATTCAGAATCTATAAAGAACTTAAGCAATTAAACAAAAAAGAAATAACACCCTTAAAAAGTGGTGTCATGGTTACTAGCAGGTGTCAATTTGATTGGATTGAAAGATGCCCAGATGGCTGGTAGAGTATTGTTTCTGGGTGTGTCTGTGAGGGTGTTGCTAGAGGAGACTGACATTTGAGTCGGCGGACTGGGAACAGAAGATTCACCCTCAATGAAGTTGAGCACCATCTAATTGGCTGCCAGTGCAGCTAGAACAAAGCAGGTGGAAGAATGTGGGATGGCCTTTCTTGCTGAGACTTCTGGCTTGCTTCTTTATCCCGTGCTGGATGCTTCCTTCTGCTCCTTCTGCCGTTAAACATCAGACTGCAGGTTCTTCAGCCTTTGGACTCTGGGACTTGCACCATGACTTGCCAGGAGTGGCATTGCTGGCTTCCCTGATTTTGAGGCTTTCGGATTCAGACTGAGCCAATACCAGCTTCTCTCTTCCCCAGCTTGCAGATGGCCTATCATGGGACTTCATCTTGTAATTGTGTGAGTCAATTCTCTCTAAAAAACTCTTGTAGGATATATATATATCCATACACACCCACACACACACACATACACACACACATACAAACACACACACACATATATCCTATTAACTCTGTCCCTCTGGAGAACCCTGACTGACACAGTGGGCAAAAGATATGAACAGACACTTCTTAAAATAAGACATACAAGCAATCAACAAACATATCCACATCACTAATCATCAGAGAAATGCGATTCAAAACCACAATGAGATTCCATCTCACACAAGTCAGAATGGCTATTATTAAAAAGTCAAAGACAACTGACGCTGGCAAGGCTACAGAGTAAAGGGAACACTTATACACTGTTGGTGGGAGTGTAAATTACTTCAGCCATTATGGAAAGCTGTTTGGAGATTTCTCAAAAACCTTAAAACAGAACTACCATTTGACCCAACAATCCCATTACTGGGTATATATCCAAAAGAAAATAAATTGTCTACCAAAAAGACATATGCACTCATATGTTCATCACAGCACTATTAACAATAGCAAAGGTGGCTGTGCGCATTGGCTCATGCCTGTAATCCCAGCACTTTGGGAGGCTGAGGCGGGCGGATTACCTAAGGTCAGGAGGTGGAGACCAGCTTTACCAACATGGAGAAACCCCATCTCTACTAAAAATACAAAATTAGCTGGGTGTGGTGGCGCATGCCTGTAATCCCAGCCACTCGGGAGGCTGAGGCAGGGGAATCGATTGAACCTGGGAGGCGGAGGTTGCGGTGAGCTGCAATCACGCCATTGCACTCCAGCCTGGGTGACAGAGCCAGACTCTGTCTCAAAAAATAATAAAATAAAATAAAATAGAAAACAATAGCAAAGGCATGGAATCAATCTAGGTACCCATCAACGATGGATTGGATAAAGAAAATTTGGCACATATGCACCATGGAATACTGTGTAGCCATAAAAAAGAATAAAATCATGTCTTTTGCAACAACATGGATGCAGCTAGAGGCCATTATCCTAAGCAAATTAACACAGGAACAGAAAGCCAAATGCCAGATACTCTCACTTATAAGTGGGAGCTAAACACTGGGTATTCTTGGACATAACGATGGCAACAATAGACATTAGTGACTACTAGAGGGACAGAAAGAGGGGATCAAGGATTGAAAAAGCAAGTAATGGGTACTGTGCTCATTACCTGGGAGATGGGATCAATCATACCCCAAACCTCAGTATCATAGAATATACCCATGTAACAAACCTGCACATGTACCCCCTGAATCTAAAATAAAAGTTAAAATTATTCTTTTAATAAGATGAAAGAGCAGAGGGAATGAATTATCCATTCAGGTTCATAAAAATAAGTTTTATTTTTTCCCATGGAAAAAATATTTTTAACTATCTATTTATTTAGGTGTATTTATATTTTCCTTTGTCATACATTATAAAATTAGAGTTTGGGTCCCACTCAAAACCTTTGTTCCCAATTCTAAGAATAAATCAAATTTGGGAGTGTTATAAATGAATTCAGGCCCAGCTTGTCTCTTAGTTCGTCTTTCTCTCATCCAATTTGTTGTCCATCTGCAGATTCAAATTTCACTGAAAATTATAGCACAAATTCTAATCTTCAGCAAAAGAAATTTAAATAGTTCTTACCCAGTACTTTGGGATTCAGAAGGAGATTATCTCTGACCTCAAGTCTCACAAATCACAACAAGGCTTTGGTCTTAATCCTGAGACTTGGGTGCCCACTGTGAATCATCTTCTAACAACTGAGTTTATTCATCATCCCTGGCCAACAGCTAACGTAACCATTGTTTTCCAACCCAAATGGCTGCAACAAAAAGCAAGTGCATTGGTCCAGGCAACTAAAAAGTCCAGAGGTAATGCTGTTCTTAGGCATCACACAAGCCAAGGTTTACTATATCCTTAGAGTTTTGTCTTCATTTCTCTGCAAATTTCCAGTTCTGCCATCTTCTTCTGTCAGCCTTTTCCTTAAAATGGTTTCCCTTATGGTATCAAAACTGGCTGCAATAGTGCCAAAGGAGGAAGACAGCATCTGCATTGCAGCCATCTTAGTAAAAGTCCTGACATTCACTATGGGACTACTAGAGGAAGGACGACGGCAGGAGGGGGTCAAGGTTTGAAAAACCGAGTAATGGATACTATGTTCACAACCTGGGAGATGGGATCGACCATACCCCAAACCTCAGCTTAGGTCATGGACTATATGCTAATTGCCTTTCATTCTGTTTCTTTGGCTTTTTGTCTTAGTTATCTGCCTTTTTTTTTTTTTTTTTTTTTTTTTTTCAGGCTGGAGTGCAGTGGCGCGATCTCGGCTCACTGCAAGCTCCGCCTCCCGGGTTCATGCCATTCTCCTGCCTCAGCCTCCCGAGTAGCTGGGACTACAGGCGCCTGCCACCACGCCCGGCTAATTTTTTGTATTTTTAGTAGAGACGGGGTTTCACTGTGTTAGCCAGGATGGTCTCGATCTCCTGACCTTGTGATCCGCCCGCCTTGTCCTCCCAAAGTGCTAGGATTACAGGCTTGAGCCACCGCGCCCGGCCCAGTTATCTGCCTTCTTACTCATGTTATTTAGCACTGGATCTTATCTTGTTCTTTGCAACCCTCTGCTAAGGATCTGGGTCCTGGGTCTATTGGCTAACTTTCCTAAAGGCAACTGTCTGGGCTTTTGACCGTCAAACATCACTTGATTTCCTCTTGACTCTGCCCCACAAATCTCCCAGGATGCTCTCTTGAAGCCCCAGTGATTCCATTTTCTTTTACCATGCTGTTTTGTCTACCCTGACTTGCTTGTCGAATTGATACCATCGGAACATATGGCTAAGTCTGTTCACAGGCCAAGCGTCAGGTCTAACCCCAGCTCCACGCTCTCTATTCCACCTGTCAGTTTGTCAGGTGCTGTTGGGCCAAACCCAAGGTATGTTTTTTTTTTTTTTTTTTTTTTTTTAACTCTCAAAACTATACATTTAGAAAGAGGTAAAAATCTAATGAAAAGATAAAGTTACTCAAAATAATTTATAGATATTATTTTGAAAAATGCTGATTTAGATTTTTTTCTGGAAAGAACAATAGGAATTATAGAGTGGTCTAAGAAAAGTAATTTTATTTACTAATGACATTTTGAGCAAAGTATTTTCAAATAAATATGTTTAAGGTGGTAAAAGCAGAATGCTACTGAATAACCTTTTGGATTCATAACAAATAGAACAGGGTTTAGAATAGGTTTAAATCATTTGCACATAGCTCATCTGTTTATTCAAGTCCATACTTCTAAAGTGTTTGAGAACAGTTTGTTCCTTTTTTATCATCTTAAACATCTCATCTGCAGACTCACGTATAACATTAAGCTGCTTTAAAATATTTTCACCCACTTTTAAATGGTTCAAAAATAAATTTTACCCCATGTCCCATCTGGCTTAGTATAAATTATGAATTGGTCAAAGCCAAAATTATAACATTTTACGGACCAGGAACTAGCCTTTGGAAGCAGAATTATGTGAGTGGCTGAGGTACACTAAGCAGTCAGTCTCCCATTCCTGAAGACTATGTCTCCCCATAGAGGTAAGTATTTCCTCGTAAAATGTTGCTCTCTTATATCTTTTCTTAAAAGTAAAAAGGCCCAAAATAAAAACCCCTCCAGACTCAAAAATAATGTACTATAGTGACTAGCTCTTTCAAAACAGTGCAATCCTTCCACCTGAGGTCCTCCATGTTGCTCACATTAGTGATGGATACAGTGCTAATTAAACTAATTTGGTGTTTGTGATTACACATTTAAGTTCCTTCTTAACCTGATATATCTGTATCAAGAACAAAATATGACCTTTTTCAGAAAAAAATAAAGAGAAATAGAATTTTATGTCCCCCCAAATCTTGAAGATTTTCAAATGCAACCATACATCTGAAAGATTTTCAAAGATATTTCTAAAAATTATTTTACTGTTGAAATGTGCATATAAAAGTTTTCTATTGGCTCCCAAAGATAAAATCTGTGTCTTTTAAAAATAATGTACTAGGCTGCGCATGGTGGCTCATGCCTGTAATCCCAGCACTTTGGGAGGCCAAGGCAGGCAGATCACTGGAGGCCAGGAGTTGGAGCACTCAGTTCCTTAGTGCTTCTCTTTATCTCCCTGACATCAAAACCAAAAATCCATTGCTATTTATATTAGCAGTGGTTTTCTTTTGGCGTATAAATATTTTTCTATATTCATGGTTTTTGTTTGGCTTGTTTCACTTTGTTTTGTTTTGTTTTTAACAGAAGAGCCTTACTCTGTTGCCCAAGCTGTAGTACAGTGGTACAATTATAGCTCACTGCAGTCCTGAACTCCTGGGCTCAAGTAATCCTCCTGCCTTAGCCTCTGGAGTAGCTGGTATTACAGGAGTTTGAGACTAGCCTGGCCCAGACCCAGGAGTTCGAAACCAGCCTTGCCAACATGGCAAAACCCTGTGTCTACTTAAAAAAAAAAAAAAAATTAGCCAGGTGTGGTGGCGCACGCCTGTAATCCCAGGTACTCCAGAGGCTGAGGCATGAGAATCACTTGATTCTGGAGGCAGAGGTTTCAGTGAGCTGAGATGGTGCCACTGCCCTCCAGCCTGGGCAACAGAGAGAGACCCTGTCTAACATAACATAACATAACATAACATAACATAACATAACATACACAACACAACACATAAAGGCAGTCTTATCTGATGATAAAAGTCAGCCACATTTTCCAAGACTGAGAAGCAAGTAAAAGAATAAATACAATGTCAATACTACTCAATGCTGGCTGAACAGGCACTATTGTAACTTCCAAATAATTTCTCCTGTCAGATGACATGGCCATTTTCTTTTTCTTCTTCTTTTTTTTTTTTTTTGAGACAGGGTCTTGCCCTGTCATCCAGGCTGCAGAGCAGTGGCACAATTATGGCTCACTGCAGTCTCGATTTCCTGGGCCCACCTCAGCTGATAGCTGGAACTGCAAGGTTCATGCCACAACAGCCAGCTGATTTTTCTAATTTTTGCAGAGACGGGGTTTTGCCATGTTGCCCAGACTGGTCTTGAACTCCAGGGCTCAAGTGATTCTGCCCGCCTCGGCCTCCCAAATTCCTGGGATTACAAGTGTGAGCCACCGCGCCAAGCTGACGTGGTTATTTTCTAAGAAAATAAAATATTTCGGCTGGGCGTGGTAGCTCACGCTTGTAATCCCAGCACTTTGGGAGGCCGAGGCAGGCGGATCACGAGGTCAGGAGATCGAGACCACGGTGAAACCCCGTCTCTACTAAAAAAAAAATACAAAAAAATTAGCCGGGCGTGGTGGCGGGCGCCTGTAGTCCCAGCTACTCGGAGAGGCTGAGGCAGGAGAACGGCGTGAACCCGGGAGGCGGAGCTTGCAGTGAGCCGAGATTGCGCCACTGCACTCCAGCCTGGGCAACAGAGTGAGACTCCATCTCAAAAAAAAAAAAAAAAAAAGAAAAGAAAATATTTCATTGTTCGGCAAACAAGCCTTTTATGCTTCCCCATTTTCACTCCTAAGAGGAAATACTAATGTGATACAGGACAGGTGAGCCCCCAAATTGGGGCTTAGCCCAAGAGAGTTCTTGGCATACCCAGGAAAGGATTCCAGGATGAGGCAGTGGTGTTAGACAGCAATCTTTCATTGAATGGTTCTGCTCCTTGTGAAGCAGGGCTAACTCATAGGCAGTGTGCCCAGAGTTGGCAATGTATGGGCTGCTGGCAACTGTGCTTATATCCACTTATACCTACTTTTAATTACATGCAAATTAAGGGGCAGATTAGTGCAATTTGAGAGGTGGATTATTTAGAAATTTCTAGGAAAGGGCAGTAACTTCCAGGTTGTTGCCATGGCAATTGTAAACTGTCATGGTGCTGGTCTTATGCTAATGAGCTATAAGGGCCACTAGGGATCATTTTCATTACCATCTAGTGGTTTCTGTTGGTTTCTTTACTTTATCCTCTCTGGACCAGATCCTGTTTTGGTCAGCAGGGTTGTGACCAGAAAACAAGTCCTCCTGCTCTCCTACCTCTAATGAATTTATTGTTATCATAGCATGAAACTGAATAGGATATAGAATTACCTCCTGTTTCTTCAACTTTCAATATATGTTTTAAGTGTTTGCAATGACAGTTAAAGCAAACATTGAAAAATATACATGGTGACCTTTTCAGGAGTTTTAAAGTTACTACTTAGCAATGCAGTGTCACCTCCTCCAAGAAGTCCTGGTGGACATCAGCTCTCTTAATAGGTGATTTACTGCTGCGCTTTCATAATACCTTGGACGTATCTGTCAGTGTATTTATCACACTATGTTAGTACTGAATATACAAAGCATTAAGATAGAAATAATAACATAGTGTGGGAGATAGGCATATGAACATGAAAAAATGGGGAAGCATAAAAAGCTTGTTTGCCGAACAATGAAATATTTATTTTCTTAGAAATGAACAATATGTTCATATGCCTATCTCCCACCTCGGTTGTAAGGGAAGGATTTTTACTGATACCTGTGCCAGTGAGGTACTATTAGTACTGAATATACAAATCATTAAGATGGGATTCTATACTCTGGGACATCCCAACCTTATGATCTGGCTTATGGGCGCTCCCCACTACCCACAGAGATTGCAAATCGACAAGCTTAGGACAGAAGAGGCTGGTACATATGTTGTCTTTGACTCACGTAATATTTTAGAAAAATTTCAGCCAATATTTAAAATGTGAGCGATTTCAACAAATCTCAGGATTTCAGCTGTTCTTCAGAAATCTGAAGATCTGGCAATACTTGGCCTGGTTTCTCATGTGGCATTAGTCAATCGCCACTAAGAAATAGTTATTCTTTTGCACAGGGTATGTGCTTCCCAGGTTATCTCAGTCCCTAGTGCTCCTCATTATCCCTTTGACATCAAAACCAATAATCCATTGCTATTTATATTAGCAGTGCTTTTCTTTTGGTATATAAATATTTTTCTATATTCATGGTTTTTGTTTGGTTTGTTTCACTTTGTTTTGTTTGTAAGAGACAGGATTTTACTCTGTTGCCCAAGCTGCAGTACAGTAGTACAATTATAGCTCACTGCTGCCTTGAACTCCTGGGCTCAAGTAATCCTCTTGCCTCAGCCTCCCAAGTAGCTGGGATTATAGGCACGGGCCACCACCTAGCTAATTTATTTATTTTTTTTTTTGTGGATACAGATTCTCACTTTGTTCCCCAGGCTGGTCTCAAACTCCTGGGTTCAAGTGATCCTCCCTCCTTGGCCTCCCAAAGTGCTAGGATTACAGACATGAGACACCATGCCAAGCCTGTTCATGTTTTTTAATTAAAAAAAAAAAAGATCAAGAGAACCATGGGATTTTAAAAAATATACCAACCTGCTTTATTTATCTGCTTACCTGAACTTATTTCAATAGCTTTCTGATTAATTCATTCAATACACTCAGGTGTGTGTTCCAGGATTTAACTGGTCTCCCCACCCCTATTTCTCCCCTATTCTAATCTATCCTATATACCCTTATGGTATCATCACTATTTTCTAACACCTATAATAGTAATAGTGGTGGTAATAGTAGTAGTAGTAGCAATAGCAATAGCAGCAGTAACAACAGCAGCAATAGTTAATATCTACTGAATGCTAATGATAACTAGCTGTTCTGCAGTGTCCTGTGTACATTCCTTGCAGTAACATTTAATTCTTATGTCAACAGGTCAAGTAGATAAGATTAATTATTACAGACTCTGAATGAACTCTGACCAATTCCATTCAGACACAACTCAACAGCACCTTGCTTCATGCCTGCATCACACATTTCACTTCTGCTCAGTGCTTCTCTGTTGTTGCTGGTCATGTGGACCCCAACCAATTATGTGGTGCAACTCAGAAGAGCATAGAATTCATGCCCTGCCAGACAAAGCTTTGACCATTAGGTGATGGGAGTCAGTGGATAAATTTCTCCCCTCAGAAGTGAGAAAAATCCTTTATAACTAACATCAAGTGGCAGCCAAGTGAATAACACATCCTCACATTGCACGTCCTTCTCTTCCTGTCCCACTCCCCTCACTCTTGCTCCCGAGGACTGCACTCCCTATGAAGTGCCAGTGCATGCACATTTGCCTCAGGCTCTGCTTCCTGGGAAACCCAAAGTGACCTTCTTCCCCCGCTTTTTTGCTTACATTATTTATATTGCCTTCAAAGACCACCTCATCATATTACTCATTTTTTAGTTACAAGAGATAAAAAAACAAACTCTGCTGAGACCAGCTTGGTCGTAGGGACCCTAACCCAGCGGTGCTACAGAAATTAAAGACACACACACAGAAATATGGGATGTGGAGTGGGAAATCAGGGGTCTCACAGCCTTCAGAGCTGAGAGCCCTGAACAGAGTTTTACCCACATATTTATTGACAGCAAGTGAGTGATAAGCATTGTTTCTGTAGATTATAGATTTACTAAAAGAATTCCTTATGGGAAACAAAGGGATGGGTCAAAATAAAGGGATGGGCTCTGGCTAGTTATCTGCAGCAGGAACATGTCCTTAAGGCACAGATGGCTCATGCTACTGTTTGTGGTTCAGGAACACCTTTAAGCAGTTTTCTGCCCTGGGTGGGCGAGGTGTTCCTTGCCCTCATTCTGGTAAACTCACAACCTTCAGCATGGGCATCACGGCCATCATGAACATATCACAGTGCTGCAGAGATTTTGTTTATGGCCAGTTTTGGGGCCAGTTTATGGCTAGATTTAGTGGCCTATCCCCAGTAGAACTCAAGCTAAGTTAGTCAAAGAAATTGCAAGAGTTCTTGAATATTTCCTTTGGCGGGGGGGCCGGGGGAAGGGCTACAATTGGGCCTTAGGAAAAGTGAAAACAGCGCTCCCTTGCACTCTGTCTCTCATTTTCATTTCCATTCTCATCTCTGCTCTTACAGATATATCAGCTTCATTTTCTCTGCAATAGTCCAGCAGCTTCCCTGTGTTGTAGGACATGGTAGACGAGAGTTCCCAGCACATATTTCCCATGGATCCCATACATTGAGAGTTGACCGCTTCTATTCCTTAAAATTCAGATTGAGAATTCCCAAGAGCAGGTTCTAACTGATCTGGTTTAGGATGGGTCAGCGAGGAGTCGGGGAAGGACAGTCACAGAGGACTGATATGGCCTCGAGGGCTTACTCCCAGCGGAATCTTTATGGGACAGGACTCTACCAGCACAAGACCTGTCAATGCCCAACCTGTGGTACTTCCTGCATAAACCTCCTCTGATCCTGAAAGTCATCATGTGGTAATTAAAAGAGCATGGGCCACCATGTATTCAGCACAAAATGCCAACTCTGAATTCTTCCCAGGCATACCATTCTGAGCCTCAGTGTTATCATCTATGAGGCAGGTAAAATAATGCCTACCATGTGACAGAAGAAATGATGTTTAATGTGCCTAACGTGTAATAGGTATTCAATAAATTCCATCAACCAAAATTAGTATCTATCTCTCCAGGTGCAATGGCTCATGCCTGTAGTCCCAGTAACTCAGGAGGATCTCTTGATCCAGGAGTTGGAGGCTGCAGTGAGCTATGATCATACCACTGCACTCTAGCTTGGGCAACAAAGTGAGATCCTATCTCTTAAAAAAAAAAAAAAAGGTAACATCTCCCCTGAGCATTTATACAACATAACAAATACTTGTATCACTTTATCTCTTTGTCACCATTTTTTGTGTAGATTTTATCTCCCCTATTTGACCAAATATTCCCTAAAGACAAGGAATGTCTTATTTCTCTTCTTAGCTCTCATAACCTAGGTATATTTTCCAGCACAATAGAGGTGAAGTATAAATATTTATTAAAAGAGTAATTCAACTGTACTCTATAAAGTGATCTGGTTTTTATTTGCAGATTATTACAACTTTTTGAAAATGATTAGTTCTTCCTCAAATTCAAGTAAAAGTAAATCTTTTCTTAACTTTGAATGAGAAAAACTTTTTCTTCCTCTCTCAAAATTTACTAAATGTCTTCTGTGTAGCAAGTACTGTTAGAAGTACTAATAATTGAAAAATGGAATCAACTCTCTCTGCCCTTAAAGAGTTGAATATTAACTTGTTGACGTAGCTATTTAATTTTCAGATGTATTTTTCTACATAGTTAATTCCACATGTTCTTCATACGCTGAAAAAATAAACATCTATAAAATTGGCTTCCTTTCTATTCCACGTTGCCTTCAGTTCCACACCCATGATGCAAGTGGAAACTGTTCATGTGTATTTGATTACATGAAAATGGTTTGTATATTTTCTTCTATTAATTACAGTGATTTTAAAATTTATAAACTATTTCCTTCTCCACCCCATTTGCCATATGCACACCATATTAGTTACACATCTTTGGCTTAACACTGCTAGGACACAGAAATATTTAACATATGTAAATAAAAGGATTTAACTACATACATTTTCTGGGTTTTACATATAAAACTTATTATTTCTCAACTATATTTCTCAATTGCCTATACAAATAATTTAAAGAACTCATTTTAAGTAAAGAATGACAAAGTCTTTAGTTAAAATTTAAAAAAAGTCATTCTGTTACAGCCTGTTTCACTCTTTAAGGCTTAAACCATGTTTTCTCTGACTATTGTAATGGGTTTGCCACAATTTTATCAGTCCTATGTAACTGCAGTTCTAGATGAAATAAAGAACTCCACCCATTCTGGACACCTTAAGCCAAATGAGCCTCACTTTGCCCACCCCAATGTGTGCTCAAAGCTAGGAACTCCAAGCTGGTCTCCCTTTTCTCTCCTTTCTTTTATCAGGAAACCCCTTTATCATTTGTGATGAACACTACAAATCCAAACATCTGGTTACGGACATCACTGGCATCCCTAGAGCTCACTCAATTGCAATGCATTCCACATAGAAATATATACCTGTAGAGCCTCAAGAACAAACCCACAGCCAATATCACACTGAATAGGCAAAAACTGGAAGCATTCCCTTTGAAAACTGGCACCAGACAGGGATGCCCTCTCTCACCGCTCCTATTCAACATAGTGCTGGAAGTTCTGGCCAGAGCAATCAGGCAGGAGAAGGAAATAAAGGGTATTCAATTAGGAAAAGAGGAAGTCAAATTGTCCCTGTTTGCAGATGACATGATTGTATATCTAGAAAACCCCATTGTCTCAGCCCAAAATCTCCTTAAGCTGATTAGCAACTTCAGCAAAGTCTCAGGATACAAAATCAATGTACAAAAATCACAAGCATTCTTGTACACCAATAACAGACAAACAGAGAGCCAAATCATGAGTGAACTCCCATTCACAATGGCTTCAAAGAGAATAAAATACCTAGGAATCCAACTTACAAGGGATGTGAAGGACCTCTTCAAGGAGAACTACAAACCACTGCTCAATGAAATAAAAGAGGATACAAACAAATGGAAGAACATTCCATGCTCGTGGGTTGGAAGAATCAATATCATGAAAATGGCCATACTGCCCAAGGTAATTTATAGATTCAATGCCATCCCCATCAAGCTACCAATGACTTTCTTCACAGAATTGGAAAAAACTACTTTAAAGGTCATATGGAACCAAAAAAGAAACCGCATCGCCAAGTCAATCCTAAGCCCAAAGAACAAAGCTGGAGGCATCACGCTACCTGACTTCAAACTATACTACAAGGCTACAGTAACCAAAACAGCATGGTACTGGTACCACAACAGAGACATAGATCAATGGAACAGAACAGAGCCCTCAGAAATAATGCTGCATATCTACAACTATCTGATCTTTGACAAACCTGACAAAAACAAGCAATGGGGAAAGGATTCCCTATTTAATAAATGGTGCTGGGAAAACTGGCTAGCCATATGCAGAAAGCTGAAACTGGATCCCTTCCTTACACCTTATACAAAAATTAATTCAAGATGGATTAAAGACTTACATGTTAGACATAAGTAGAAAACAGAGCCAGTTTATGCAGAGCTGGCTTAACCTTTTTCCATTTTAAGAATGATGTGAAAAACAGAATTTAATATTAAACATACACGTGTTTTGCACACTTTGGAAGGAGGGAGTGTGAAAAGCACTGCTGAATGTATCAGACTGATAGCAGTCCGAGATTCTGCCTGATTCCATCCTGACATACAGCTTATAGCGTCAGGTAGTAGTAGAAGAGATTTTGGGGGAGTGGCTCAATCCACATTTTAGCATAGGTAGTCATCCACCTCAAAATAGCCAAACGGTCAGTCACTGTCACTGTCACCAGGCCTCAGATAACTGGAGGAAGTTGTAAATTTCTTGAAGCCTATGCTGAATCTTATTTGTATTGTTTTCTCCCTCCACCTCTCATTGAGATCCAAGCACAAAATAGGTGCTTAATAAATGTTTCCTAAATGGAAAAATAAAATACAGTTCTCAACTTAGTTTATTATCGACTTTTCCAGAAACATGTCATAGCAGGCAAGCTATTTCTCTAATCCATATTGTCTCAATTGGCCCAATTATGATAAAACATTATCTTTCCATATATATATATATATGTTCTTTTTGTCCTTTATTAAATATATAATTTTCTTAATTTCCCATAATTGTTTTTCACTAACACAAAAAGGAATAAAAAACAAAAGAATAAAAGAAGTGAAAATTATGATAACCAAAGAAGGAAAATGCTTACATATGCATTTCAGAAAAAATATGCCACTTGTAGTTTCGTATTTAAGCTTTTTAATGTCATAAGTTTCTGAAGAGTTACGTATATTTTTCCATATTTTATTAAAACATATAATATATGCTAGATTTCCATGGTTAATAAACCAGCAACTTAAAATAGTTATTAAGCCCTTTCTGTAGCTGCATTGCCCAGAGACACTATGGATAATCTTGTAAAAACAGCTTGCTCACCATAGCTTGTAAGCATGATCTGATAATATTGCACCTACCTGGCCTTGGGTCCGGATTTCAAGTTTGCACTCAAAGCTTCCTGGCAGAAGAAAAAGGCTAACACATGTCTAGCTTTACTACAACATGCTCTCCCCACTTTGGGCTGCCACTCTGACTTCTGTTTCTCCCTTAATTCTTAAGTCCTTTTCAAATCCTTTTTTACTCCATCTCTCTCTCTCTCTTTTTTTTTTTCTTGAGACGCAGTCACCAGGCTGGAGTGCGGTGGCACAATCTCGGCTCGCTGCAACCTCTACTTCCTGGGTTCAAGTGATTCTCCTGCCTCAGCCTCCTGAGTATCTGGGATTACAGGTGCACGCCATTACGCCCAGCTAATTTCTGTATTTTTAGTAGAGACGAGATTTCACCATGTTGGCCAGGATGGTCTCGCTCTCTTGACCTCGTGATCCACCCGCCTCGGCCTCCCAAAGTGTTGGGGTTACAGGCGTGAGCCACCATGCCCGGCCTTTCACCCCATCCCTTAATGCTTCATTTCAGTAGGACTAGATTGGGTATATTCTTCCCATGGTCTAGCTGTTGGCATAGAGAATCATAGCAGTTGAGGATTCTCACTCCTCTACCTAAGTAAGTTAGCAAGTATCTTGATCATCTTCATCCCCTTTGCGGCCACAGTAATACCCTGACCATCATCCTTCCATACACCTAGAAAAACTAGCTTTCTCCAAAATTCACTGACCTTTCTATGATTGCAAAGCTTAAGAGTTAGAAGCATTAAGTCTGGAGTTAGACTGTCAGGTTCAAATCCTGACTCTACCTCTTACCTGCTGTATGACCTTGGACAAATTAGCATTCTAAGCCTTTGTTCCTCACTTATATCATGGAGATGATGATAAAAAAATAATATTGATGTTAAAGGTTGTTATGAGGATAAATTAGACAATATACATAAAGCACCTGGACAGTAGTGTACAAAATAAGTTCTTAATAAAGCTATAACTGTTACTATTACCTATTCATCTTGCATTTTTTAGGGTATGTATTGAGAGTTACAGATTCACAAGGTTCACAAATGCAAGAAACTTGAAAATCAACTGGTCCAGGGTTAAAAATACTCAAATGCCTACAGGGCCAAGACAGGCAAAATGATTGATATTGAGAGGTGACAGCATGCTGGCAGCCCTCACAGGCCTCACTCGCTCTTGGCGCCTCCTCTGCCTGGGCGCCCACTCTGGCGGCACTTGAGGAGCCCTTCAGCCCACTGCTGCACTGTGGGAGCCCCTTCCTAGGCTGGCCGAGGCCAGAGCCGGCTCCCTCAGCTTGTGGGAGGCGTGGAGGGAGAGGCGCGGGTGGGACCTGGGGCTGAGCACGGCGCTTGCGGGCCAGCACGAGTTCTGGGTGGGTGTGGGCTCGGCGGGCTCCGCCAGCCTCAGGCAGTGAGGGGCTTAGCACCTGGGCGAGCAGCTGCTGTGCTCAATTTCTCGCCGGGCCTTAGCTGCCTCCCGGCGGGGCAGGGCTTGGGACCTGCAGCCTGCCATGCCTGAGCCTCCTCCCCCACCGCCGTGGGCTCCTGCACAGCCCAAGCCTCCCTCACGAGTGCCGACCCCTGCTCCACGGTGCCCGGTCCCATAGACTGCCCAAGGGTTGAGGAGTGCGGGTGCACGGCGCGGGACTGGCAGGCAGCTCCACCTGTGGCCCCGGTGCGAGATCCACTGGGTGAAGCCAGCTGGGCTCCTAAGTCTGGTGGGGACTTGGAGAACCTTTATGTCTAGCTAAGGGATTGTAAATACACCAGTCAGCACTCTGTGTCTAGCTCAAGGTTTGTAAATACACCAATCAGCACCCCATATCTAGCTCAAGGTTTGTAAACACACCAATCAGCACCCTGTGTCTAGCTCAGGGTTTGTGGATGCACCAATTGGCACTCTGTATCTAGCTAATCTGGTGGGGACTTGGAGAATCTTTATGTCTAGCTAAGGGATTGTGAATACACCAATCGGCACTCTGTATCTAGCTCAAGGTTTGTAAATGCACCAATCAGCACTCTGTGTCTAGCTCAAGGTTTGTAAATGCACCAATCAGCGCTCTGTGTCTAGCTGATCTGGTAGGGACTTGGAGAACCTTTATGTCTAGCTAAGGGATTGTGAATACACCAATCGGCACTCTGTATCTAGTTCAAGGTTTGTAAATGCACCAATCAGCACTCTGTGTCTAGCTCAAGGTTTGTAAATGCACCAATCAGCGCTCTGTGTCTAGCTGATCTGATAGGGACTTGGAGAACCTTTATGTCTAGCTAAGGGATTGTGAATACACCAATCAGCACTCTGTATCTAGCTCAAGGTTTGTAAATGTACCAATCAGCACTCTGTGTCTAGCTCAAGGTTCGTAAATACACCAATAGACACTCTGTATCTAGCTAATCTAGTGGGGAGGTGGAGAACTTTTGTGTCTAGCTCAGGGATTGTAAACACACCAATCAGCAACCTGTCAAAATGGACCAATCAGCTCTCTGTAAAACAGACCAATCGGCTCTCTGTAAAATGGACCAATCAGCAGGATGTGGGTGGGGCCAGATAAGAGAATAAAAGCAGGCTGCCCCAGCCAGCAGTGGCAACCTGCTGGGGTCTCCTTCCACACTGTGGAAGCTTTGTTCTTTCACTCTTCGCGATAAAACTTGGTGCTGCTCACTCTTTGGGTCTACACTGCCTTTATGAGCTATAACACTCACCGCGAAGGTCTGCAGCTTCACTCCTGAAGCCAGCGAGACCACGAACCCACCGGGAGGAATGAACAACTCCAGACGCGCCGCCTTAAGAGCTGTAACACTCACCGCAAAGGTCAGCAGCTTCACTCCTGGGCCAGCGAGACCATGAACCCACCAGAAGGAAGAAACTCTGAACACATCCGAACATCAGAAGAAACAAACTCCGGACACGCTGCCTTTAAGAACTGTTCAGAAGGAACAAACTCCAGACACGCCGCCTTTAAGAACTGTGACACTCACCACGAGGGTCCGTGGCTTTATTCTTGAGGTCAGTGAGACCAAGAACCCACCAATTCCGGACACAGTATGATTGAAACAAACTCGCAAGATGAAGGACAGTAGGGAGAACTGTGGTCACCTGGCTAGACAGCACTGTAGCTGCTACTCAAGGTGAAGCACATTGCTGTCATATGAGATCAGGAGCCTGGTATTACCAGATTTTCCAGTTTTTCAAGAGAAGCTAGAAATCCAGATTTGTATGTTATTCCAGTATATAAATGTCAACAGTCAATTCAAACTCTTATAAAATGCTTTATTGGTTTAAAAAAATGAAGCACGGCAGCTTTTACTTTACAGTCTCTAATCTAATTGCATCTCATTTGAAAACTGAGAAAATAGAATTACCAAAAAAGTGCTATATGCCCAAGGGTGCACACAACTAGCTAATGGCAAAACTGATAAAACTCACATCTCCCAAGTCTGACTCCAGGGACCTCTTATGTCCTTCCCTATGGTGCTTTTCACCCTTTACATCTGTTTCTAATCTGCAACTAAATGCTGTTATTTTTGTACTCTCCACTCCATTCTCATGGTCATTATGCTCACTGGGTTGCAGTTGTATCATAAACTTCTCACTGGAATTTCTGTCAATCAGATTCACCTTGGTTTGTTTGCTAAGATCAGACTAACCTTCTTGACATTAACCCTCACACCCCTGCCCTAAATTCTTCAAGAATTCCTTATCACTACTGCATCAGTGCCAAGTACCCTGGACTGTCATTCAACCATGTGGCCTCAAGTTGATTTTCTTTTGCTTTCCTCAGACTTCTGCAGCTGGCCTGCATCCTGGCTGCTCCTTGAACAAGCTGGGTCACATTAACTCAGCATTTCCTAAAGTAAGATAAAAATAATAGGAGCGTATAACAAAACAAGAACAAAGAAACATACGTTGGTTGTGTTCCATGCCAATGCATTCTTCTTAAAGTATATAAAAGATAAAGAGAAAAACTTTAAGAAAAACGACAGATTACCTGCAAAATAATAATTAGACTCATTACTCACAACAGAAGCTAAATAACAATGCAGTCATATTTCAAATGTTTATGGAAAATCTAGAATTTTATACAAAAGCTGAAGTATTTCTTCCAAGCCTAAAAGAAAATACTTTTTTTTTTTTTTTTTTTTTTTTTTTTTGAGACAGAGTCTAGCTCCGTCGCCCATGCTGGAGTGCAGTGGCTTGATCTCGCCTCACTGCAACTTTCGCCTCAGGGTTTCAAGTGATTCTCCTGCCTCAGCCTCCTAAGTAGCTGGGACTACAGGCACACACCACCACGCCCAGCTAAATTTCATATTTTAGTAGAGATGGGGTTTCACCATGTTGGCCAGGCTGGTCACCAACTCCTGACTTCAAGTGATCTGCCCGTCTTGGCCTCCCAAAGTGCTAGGATTACAGGCATTAGCCACTGCATCCGGCCAAAAAAATACTTTTTAGCCTCACAAAAGTCCAGTGTGCCACTCACAGATCTTCCCTAAAACAATTTTAAAATTATTTCTATTACAGCAGGACAAATTACCACAAATTTAACAGCTTAAAACAACACGTATTTATTATCTCACAGTTTCTTTTGGTCAGGAGTTCAGATGTATCTTAGCTGGGGTTTCTGCTTCAGGGTTTCTCACAGGCTACAATCAAGGTGATGGGCAAGGTGCATATCATCCAAAGGCTCAACGGGAAAGTGAGGTCACACAGGTGTTGGCAGGATTTGGTTTCTCTATGTTTTGAACCAAGAATCTTAGTTCCTTGTTGGCTGCCAGCCATAAGCTACCCTCAGTCCCTTATCACATGGGCTTCTCCATAGGATCACTCACAACATAGCAGCATCCTTCACAATAGCCAGCAAGAGAGTCTCCTAGCTAACCAGAAGTTACCGTCTCTTGCAACCTAGTCAGGAAAATGACAATCCATAACCTTTGATATGTTCTATTGGTTAGAACCCGACCAGCCCACACTCAACACAAGGGAATTACGTAAGGGCATAAGGACTGGAGGTCAGCTTAAAGTCAGTCCACCAAACCAGAGCAAGAGAAAAAAACCAGAAAAAAAGACACAGATTATAAGAAAAATGGTTTTTATGTAATCTGCTTGATATTTGGTGCCATAGGTGGTTATACTTATTTTTATAAGTCTCTCTGCACCTCCTAAGCTACTTTTTACTTATTTTTGCCATTATGTGAAAAATCACATTAGTGCATTCCAACTTGGATGAGCAATGCATTAAGGACTTAGGTGTTGTGTCGGGTGCTCCTTTCACAGTTCTTACATACTTAGACGGTACTTCAGTGTGTTTAAAGGAGAAAGAAAGGGAATTTATGGCTCAGGGTTACAAAAAGGTATTGAATTGAAATAAGCCTGATGCTCTTAAGGAAAAGTGCACAAGGCATATGCACGAGAATCAGCACAGGCAACTGCTTCTTCCATGGGAGTGGGGCGGGGAAGAAGGAATGGAAGATTTACTTCCTGTCTGGTCCCACTGAAACCGCAGGTAGGGAGGCAGTTTTTCCACTGGTGTTTGGCTGGATTAGGGCAGGTATTGCCAAAATGCTTTTCTGCTGTTAGGTCATTCTTTTCCCAATCTTCCAGCAATGGGAATAGGCTTTCTTGGAGCTTTTTGTCTTAGGCCTACTGGCAGCTCCAGTTTGCAGATAACAACTTCTCAAGATGACGTGAAAGGCAATAAAGAAACCTAAGAAACTCACCATCATGTCATCCTTCAGTTCTCAAGGTCCCTAGACCATCTGCCTTATTCTTTCTACATTTTTGAATCTTCCTATGCCTGTTGGTTGTATTGTCTCTAAGGTTTTTCGGTTCTAGGATGGAGAACCTGGAAAGAATGGGGCTACCCCATGTTGGCTGGAACATGATCCATATTTTTAAGTAAGTGTAACAAACTAATTTTAAAAGGACACATTTGAGATAATTAAAGGAATTTGAGTGTCAACTAAGGATAAGATAGAGGAATTATTTTTAATTTGATTTAATTTGGTTTGGTGTGATAATGGTATTGTGATTATATAATGCCTTTAAATACAGATTTTTAAAAATCATTTTTCTTTATTCTTTGGAGATGTTTCCTGAAGTATTTTAGGTGAAATTATTTGACATCAGGAATTTCCTATAAACTGTATCTGCAAAAAGTTTTCTAAAACTTAGAACAGGAGAGAGAAAGAGGAAAAAAGAAAACAGAGGCCAACTGCAGTGGCTCATGCCTGTAATCCCAGCACTTTGGCAGGCTGTGGTGGTAGGATCATGTAAGCCCAAAAGTTTGAGACAAGCCTGGGCAGGATGGAGCAACCCTGTCTCTACAAAAATAAAAACTTAAAAATTAGCTGGGAATGGTGGTGCATGCCTGTAGTCCCAGCTACTTGGGAGGCTGAAGTGGGAGAATCCCTTGAGCCCAGGAGTTCCAGGCAGCAGTGAGGTATGAGGGCACCAGTGCACTCCAGCCTAGGTCAAAGAAGACTCTGTCTCAAAAATAAAAAGGAAAGATAGAAGAATGAAAACAGGGAGAAGAGAGATATAACAAGCAAGAAGCAGGCGTGTCAAGACACTGGTAACTGTTGAATCTGGCTGATGGCTAAATGGGAGTCATTATACTATTTTCTCTACTTTTGGGTATGGCTAAAAATTGTTATAACAAAAAGTTTTGCTAATTTAAAAATCACTCTAGTAATATTATGAAGAAAAGATTGGAAAGGGCAATCTAAGAATTGGGGATACCAGTCAGAGGCAACTTCAGTAAACCCACAAGACGTAATGGTTGTTTTGACTAGGATGGTGGCAGCTGAGAGGGAAAGAAGGCAAAAGAGTGAGCAAAAGATCTGGGAATTCATGACAATGGTTTGGGAAAAATATTTGAAGGAGGATTAAGTATCAAGTATGACTGACAGGTATCTGGTTTGTGTTACCTGTGACAGGAAAGGTGGGAGAAGGTGCAATTTTGGTGCAGATAGGTGAGTAGGGGGGAATTTGGTTTTGAATATGAGAAACAACCAAGTGGAGTGATTTAGGCAGCATGCAATATAAAATCTTAAGCTTAGGAACAAGGTCTAGATTGGAAGTGGTACAGCATTGGAAGTTGTTATATAAATGTTATATGAAACCATAAGAATGGGTAGGAGAGTTTAACATAAAGAGAAAAAAAGGGCTTAGGACAGAGCCCTAAAGGACTTGAGAATCTACAAATCAGAAAAAGGTAATTTTTCTTAAAAGTGGCCAAGCCACAGGAGAGCCTAGCATCCAGTTCTTAGTTTCTAAATGCCATTTGTTCATTAGTTAATTAATTAGATGTGATTAGTTAATAAGTAGGGTGGGCCCTTAATCCAATCTGACATACTCTTATAAGAAGAGAAAGGGCCAGGAGCGGTGGCTCACACCTGTTATCCTAGCACTTTGAAAGGTCAAGGCAGGCCGATCACTTGAGGTCAGGAGTTCGAGACCAGTCTGACCAATACAGTGAAACCCTGACTCTACTAAAATACAAAAATCAGCTGAGCGTGGCAGTGCCCACCTGTAATCCCAGCTACTCAGGAGGCGGAGGCAGGAGAATCACTCTACCCCTAGCAGGCGGAGGTTGCAGTGAGCCGAGATCATGCCACTGCACTCCAAACTGGGCCAAGACTCTGTCTCAAAAAAGAGAAAGAATATCCACTCATAGGAGAAATCCTGCATAGGCTCTCAGAGCTGGAACACGACAGTGAACAGGCATACGAGCCAGACACAGAGTGTGATGCCTGGTTGGAGTGGCAGGGAAAATGTTCATTGGCAACATTTAGGCAAGTTGATTAAGTGAATATATTAAGGAATATAAGAGCCAGGTTTCTCACCCGCAGAAAGGGGAATTAAAACAAAGGAAAAAAGACAACTAGAATTAACTCTGTGATGAATACAAACTGGAGCTATTGACAATAAACTTATGCATTTCAATAAATATAGATATAGAAATAAACATAGGGGTGTGTGTGTGTGTGTGTGTGTTACATATGCATACATCTATTCCTTAGCTTAGTTTTCTGAGGGACAGCAGGAGTACCTAGTGCCGAGATCTTGTTTCTAAATATTATTCTCTACTAAAAGGAAGCAGAAACTTCTTGGAAAAAATGGCAGATTCCAGGGCTAGACGAAGGAAAGTACAAAATGATCAATTTTTGTGCTGAAAAAGTAATAGAATGTGTCAAAATCACACAGACATCAACTTGCAGGGGTTCTCATTGGCCAAACTGGGGGAACTTTGAACATTAAAATAAATAATGATATTAAGAAATTATAGTTTATGGAATAAAATAGAAACTATGAACCCTAAGAGATATAAGTAAATGAATAAATTGAAAGTTTAATGAAGAGCGGGATATTTACATAGTCTTAAAGAATTCCCAACAAAATACTTCTAAAATTATACAGTGAAAAAGAGTAACTTTACAGTGAAGAAACCTGGCAGACACCACCTTGATCACATAATAAAAGTGAAAATATTAGGCCGGGCGCGGTGGCTCACGCTTGTAATCCCAGCACTTTGGGAGGCCGAGGCGGGCGGATCACGAGGTCAGGAGATTGAGACCACCGTGAAACCCCGTCTCTACTAAAAATACAAAAAAAAAATTAGCCCGGCGTGGTGGCGGGCGAGAGGTGAGGCAGGAGAATGGGTGAACCGGAGGGGATTTGCCGTGGGGTCCATGATCCAGCCTGGGGACACAAGTCTGTAGTGAAAATATTAGTAATGGGGGAAGTTAAAATCATGTGCACCTGACAGGATGTATTGAGAACACAGCATCACTTCTGTGATATTCCTGCCAATGACGTGTCACCTAAATATAATCATGAGAAAACTTCAGACACACCTATACTGAAGATTGTTCTTCAAAATAACTGGCTGGTATCTTAGAAAGTATCAAGGTCGTGAAAGTGGGGAAAAAAACTGGAAAACTTTTCTAGAGTGGAAGAACCTTGAGAGAAGTAACAATTAAATGCAACACATGATCCTGAAATTGATCCTTTGGTAAAAAAGAACATTATTGGGACAACTGAAATAAAGTCTGAGGTTCAGGTGAGAGTAACATGTTAATGTTGGAAAACACATATTAAAATATCCAGGGAACACAGGGCATTATATTGGTAACTTTCTCTTAAATGGTCCAGAAAAAAAGTTCTTTGCACTTGCAACTTAAAGTCTGTTGATTGTTTTAATTTTTTAAAAAACGTTTTGCATTTGAGGAACACTTCAAAACACAGTATAGTACAAAATGCCAGGCTCTAGAAGATACAAGACCTATATACAAGGAATTTACAACCAAGCAAAGGATTGAGACATGAACACTTGTATACCTGGTAAATCAAATTGAGCCACGGATCAAATTTGACTGAAAAATTTTAACAGAGTTCTTGCAATACCACATTTCACAACATGTATTAAGGAAGGTTAATATTCCTTAAAGAAATTGCCCTGACTTGATCCAACTGATTTGCAATACTGAATATATGTATTCTTTATACTTCAATCCAATCCTCTGGTAACTGACTAGGGTGAAATTGAAGGCATGGCCCAACAAAGTAAATTTATAAAGGAATTTATAAGTGAAGAAAATGGAGCTCCAGGGAACAAAAACAAAGAACTCTTTGTTTTATACTCACTATACCTAGTGCCAAAGTAGCATTTATTTTCCAAAGTAGCAATCATCTCCCACAAAAAACTAATTTATAAAATAGAAGAGGAAACTGGAGTAAATTTGTTACAATGCTTTTCAAGACTCCTCATAAAACAACAGAAGAAAATGATCACTAGAGGGCAGAGCTGTGTTGCTCTGAGGCATGTATACATAAGGAAATTTCTTCAATTTTATATCTAAATGAATTTATACCATCATTTCACTTTTGAAATACAGTAGATAAGTGAGTCCATTTCAACAAGGTGGGTGCAAGGCTTTGCCTGATACAGGTGATTTAGTGGCAGGGAAAAAAAACGCTGTCAGAAAATTAAGACACTCTCTCATTTCTGGATTGCAATGTCATTTATATTTTTTTCTGGTTCTCAGGTCATATCTATTATTTTGTAGCATTTAAAATAGGACAATGTGTCTCCCCATGTTTAAGTTGAATTTCATTATGAAGAAGCCTTTTTGCATGGTATAACTGTTAGCCAGCACTGCAGACACCATTTCCTTGCTGGCAGCTTTCCATTTATTTAAACCTTTGGCTTTTTACAGAGAATTAAATTTGAAATTTTCTTCTTTTAAATGACATCATCAGTAACTCAAAGTGATCACTTCTATGCCACTCTTACTGTTGGATAGTGAAGTTGTGAAATCTTAGTGCCTAATATTCTGTAGAATTTTTTCTTTTCAGTTAGGTCTCCTCTTCAATCAAGCAATGATGAACAAGAATTTTCTAGGATGTTTAGCAGCCTGTGGTATGTGATGTATGGAAAGTGGGCTGAAAGCCGTTCCGCTGTCAATGCTGCGTACCCCATGTCCACCCACCTGACACCTCTCTACTCCCACATACAACTTTCCCTGCTCTTTCTCAAAAATAACTCACCCAAAAACACTGGTTAAGCATCTGAGCAATGCAAGGTGGAATAGAAAATGGTTAAAATTTATGCACACATAAGAGCCTTATAATCTAGTTAGAAAGGCAAAGCATAAAACTACAAAAATGTTACTAACACATGCCTATTTAATGAACAACTAAAATTATGTGTTTAGGGGATGCAGTGGCTCATCCCTGTAATCTCAGCACTTTGGGAGACCAAGGTGGGAGAATGGTAGGCCCAGGAGTTGGAGACCAGCCTGGGCCACATGGCAAAAACATCTCTCTACAAAAAAAATACAAAATTTAGCCGGGTGTACTGGTGTGAACTGAACCCGTGATCCCAGCTATTCAGAAGGCTGAGACCAGTGGATCCATTGAGCCAGGGAGGACGAGTCTGCAGTGAGCCATGACAGTGCCATTGCAGTCCAGCCTGGGAGAAAGAGTGAAACCCTGTCTTTAAAAAAAGTTTTAACAGTCTATATTCTAAATTTCCAGAACAGTATCAATATTCTGACTCACTGTCACTTCATGTGTTAAAAAAAATTTAGCATAGTATTTAACTTCAGTATCTTTGGGGGCTCTGAATAACTGGATTAGAATACAAGTTTTGTCAACTGTTACGTAAATTCAGATCTCTCATCTGTAAAATGGGAAAAGTAGTGCCTATCACTTAGAGTTAGTAGGAAGATTTTATTTTCTAGGATAACATACAGCAAGTAGTTAGCGATAATGGACAATTACATCATTGTTATATGTCAAAGTATATGTTCAAAAACTTTTATTGGAAAATTGTATTATTGTGGCTACATTTCAGGTACCATGCAAAACTCTAGATAAAGATGAATCACACAGCCATTGCCTTCAATGAGCTTACCATCTCATATTAATACTAACATTAGTATTATAAATATGGAATAGTATATTTATGTCATAAATGTATATAAACATAAAAATACATATCCAGGAGGCTATTCCCAGATTTTCTTTTTTACCACTGGGGTGCATGAACAACAAATTTAGACCATTGACAGGTATATTAACAACTGATTATTGTACCGTGTTAAAAGATTCTGCCGTCACGGTGTGAATTAAGTGTTCTGGGATCCCAGAGATGCACGATAAATCTGGACACTCTAAAGTGTAGCTCAGGATTCATCACTCAGGAAAATACAGGAACAAAATTTCAAGCAGATGTAATAAGCATGGGCTTTGGGTAAGACAAAGCTGTGCTGAAATACTGACTCTAACACTTTCTAGCTGTGTGACCTCAGTGTGTGTGTGTAAACACTACTACCCACCCCAGGGCTGCCTGAGGATTTTTTTTAAAAAATTAAGATAATATTCATTAGTTCAATGCAATTCTCTTGCTGTAGGTCTCTTTTCCCCTTCTTGTCTAAGGAGGATACTCCTAACTAGATGTCTCTGCACATGCCAGGCCGGCAAAGCACAGAAGGGTAATTGGAGTTTTGAATTCTTTTGTTATTGCTGCTCCAACGTTGTTTGTGGTTAATGCCTGGATTTCAGCCCCTCATAACCATTCACTTTACATGGGTTTCTGAAACCCGCTGCTTACCTACATGGACTTCTGATCTTCTGTCTAGCTCTGAACTATTACTATCTATTGTAAACATTTCTTGGTTTTTGTACTCCCATGTCTCCCTAATCCTGCTTCTCCCTGCTACTGGTAGCAGCATTCTCATTTCCTTTGGCAACCCATCTATTTTTCATTCAGTCTGTGTGGCTCTGGGACTCTAGCCAATCACAAAAATGTGTCTTCCCAGCTAGAGAAATTGGGTCCAGGATGGAGTACAATGCAAGTCAAAGAGAACCAGGCCCAAGACTTTTATTGGAACTTAGCAGGGCACACTTTCTCCTTCTTCTAGGTTTGGAGCTGAAGTTGCCAGAGGCCACCATTAAAAAAGCACCTGACTGAGAGTGAAGCCAGTGGACTAAAGTATAACCAAAAGACAGTAATTAAAAAATAGCTTCCTGAGGACTTTTTTAAGGGCCTGGATCCACCAATACCTGAAGCTAGTAGATGTCCTAGATTTTTCAGCATATAAGCCAATAATTATTTTTCCATTAAGCCTGGTTTTGGGCTTCTATCACCTGCAACTGAAAGAGTCCTAATACTCTGCAGCGTGTTGGTCAATGCAGTCTTCTAACTTACTTCATTTAATATTGGCTGCCTCTGCCTCTCTAAACCAAAGTTCCAGCTTTACTGCCATCATCATTGACAACTGAATGTATTACAAAGTACAGAATAAACCCACCTGCTTTCTCAGATCTGTTACATCTATACTAATTGTGTCAATCTACACTGTGCTTATGGATTACTTGTACACGCTGAAGCTTATGGTGAAACCAAAATAAATTCAATCCATCAATTCCCTACTATTTTTGAAGGACACAGCCTTTAACTACCGCCTCATACAATCTTAATGCTACTACTACTACTAATAATAACAGTAAGAATAATAGCTGAAATTTATCCAACATCTGCTGAGTAACAGGCACTACACCATTAGTGGGTTGTGTTTTGTGGGCTGCAATTATTATTTTTTTAAAATGGAGTAGGATGGAATAGAATTAAGTAAATTATAATGAAATGGAATGAAAAGAAAATATCAGATTGCATCCAACAGGCCGGGCATGGTGGCTCACGCCTGCAATCTCAGCACTTTGGAAGGCTGAGGCAGGTGGATTGCTTGAGCTCAGGAGTTCTAGGCCAGCTTGGGCAACATGGCAAAACCCAGTCTCTACAAAAAATGCAACAATTTCCCAGGCGTGGTGGCACATGTCTTTAGTCCCAGCTATTCGGGAGGCTGAGGTGGGAGAATGACTTGAGCCTGGGAGGCCAAGGTTGCAGTAAGCCAAGATCATGCCACTGCACTCCAGTCTGGGCAATGGAGCCACACAACTCTGTCTCAAAAAAAAAAAAAAAAAAAAAAAGACAAGAATAAGTATTGGTTTTCAAATTTTTCTTTTCATTTATATTGTGTGTCTATGTGTACATATATGTAGTGATTTATAATAGGGACATATTTTCTAAATGTAGGTTGTGATGAAGAAAGTCATTTGTCCAAAGTCACAAAAATAGGAAGTGACAGAGCCAGCTCTGACTCCAGGCATAGACTGCCAGCTGACTTTCAAAACCATTTGCCACTTATGGATAAGGAAATTAAGTTTGGAGAAAACAAGTCATATGGGGAACATGATAATACCTACATATATAATTGTAAGGATTAAATCAGATAATTGATAGATAACTGAGCATAATGAAAGTTAATATTAAACCATTTCAGAAGTTTTTTCATGTAACAATATATTAGCAAATTTCTATTTCTTTATATAGTCTTTTGCAACAGCATTTTAAACACCTGCAATGTATTCCTTTGTATTTGCAGTGGTTTCTTTGCTTGCCCGATCTTATACCATGAGACATTTAGGTTGTTTTCATCTTTTAACTACTTACAATAAAAACTAACAGTGGCTGGGTGCCGTGGCTCATGCCTGTAATCCCAGCACCTTGGGAGGCCAAGACGGATGGATCATGAAGTCAGGAGATCGAGACTATCCTGGCTAAAATGGCGAAACCCCATCTCTACTAAAAATACAAAAAATTAGCCAGGCGTGGTGGTGGGCGCCTGTAGTCCCAGCTACTCGGGACGCTGAGGCAGGAGAATGACGTGAACCATGGAGGCGGAGCTTGCAGTGAGCTGAGATCCCACCGCTACACTCCAGCCTGGGTGACAGAGCAAGACTCCGTCTAAAAAAAAAAACAAAAAAAACAAAAAACTAACAGCTTATGGTAACATCTTCTGTATAAATATTTTCATAGGATAAATTCTGAGAAGGGGAATAGCTAAGTCCAAGGGCATACATGTTGTAAACTTTAGAAACTTTAAACCAATTTGCACTTTGCCCCAGCAATTGCTCTAAGTCTGGCATCTATAAATATGGGGTGTTATTTGTCAAGAGTTTTGAAACAACTTAAGAATCCATTTGTAGGGCAAGTTACTGCTGTCATGGTAAGACCAACAAACAACAAAGCTGGCTTTGTGCAAACCTCATTAAACCATCCCTATGCCTGATCTTCAACTCCCTCACCCTCATCTCGTCTCCACCCTTGACTCACTCAGCTTCATGTCTCTCTTAGAGCACTCCTAGTTTCCTCACGTAAATAACTATTGCTGCCATCATTGGATATACTCTCTGGAACCCGACAACGTCTATCTCCTGAATGCATAGGAATTGAGCAGAATCTTATTCTATTTCCCAAACACAATCACACTGAGTGCAACGATACTGACTGCTTGACTGCTTTAGCAGACTCTGATAGGTATTATTTGTAAACACCCAATACTCTTTTCCATACCTCTTCTTTTAGCAGCATCCCTGTCCTTTGCCAGTCCTTTCTTTTAAGGAACACCCCCCACCCTCCAGTTCCATGTAATACTAGTGAGTGCCCTTCATCATAGTAACTCATCTTCTCCCCTAATAAGTAAAAACAGGATCCAATCTGAACCTATAATAGCAGCATATTCTTCTGGACAGAGAAATTGGTATAAGGGACAGACATGGTACACAGGAAGGGCCAATCAGAGTCTCTCTCTGAGCTCAATATACAAATTTTAAGTGAAGAAACTTCTCCCCATTTGGCTACTAAATTATGATTATGATGTATGGTACTGCTTGGACCTCTCTTCCCCAGATGTCTAGAGAAAGTTGTCTGCTCCAGAAGTAGTCCAATACACCCAAAGGACAGAGATGAGCAGATCAATAAATCTGATGACATCATTGGCCCCATTGGCCCTGCATTCAGCAGTGCTTGAAGTCAGCACCAACAGACTTCTGAGTGAACAAAAAAACAAAAAGTTGTTGGCCAAGGACAGTTTGATTGGTTTTCTGCTTCTAGTGATTAGAAGAGTCCTGACTGACACAGTTATAAAATGAGCAAAATTAACAATATATATCTTGAGTTCGGAGTAGGGAGGCATACAGTATGGAAATATTTGGTAAATAGAGCAGGAATGGAGTTGAGTTGTAAAATAATATAAATAATAGTAGTTGTAAGAGAATGATGAATACAAAATAACTCTAAGAAAGATATTCATTTTTAAAGGCAACATAATGAATTTAAATAAAAGAGACAGAGTGTGGAGACTCAGCTATTGTCTCAATCTACCTCTAGACAGCTACATGTCCTTGGCCAATTCACATCACCTCTTAAGGACTTCATTTCCTCATCTAAAAATAAGTACACTGAATAGTTTAATTCTAGAATCTCTTATACCTCTAAAATCTAAGTTAACAGCCCAGTAAAGTTATTGTGCTGTAACCTGTGTTTCTAGGAAGTGCTATTTTCTGATTGGCTTAGGCCTAGTTTACTGTCTGTTGAAGTCAGCAAGGGTATTACACTGCACGTGGAGGTGTAATGAAGCATACTACATTTGCTTTATTTTACTATTGATTTTTTTCTACTCATACTTAACAAGTCCAGGATTCAAATTTGTCAATTAAAAAATCATCTTATTAAATCTTTTAGTCCTTAATAAAGACAAAAGAATAATTTTCCATTTTTTGTATTTTTATGTGCATATGGAATCTGCAGATGAATTTCTGAAAAGTAGCTCTTGACCAGGCAGTTATTTCTTAGCCACAATTTACAACATTTTTGCCATATGGAGTCCAGGGTCAGTACTGGGTAAGCTCAATTATTAACATATTGAGTGCATGTGCACAGTGGGTGGGCAAGTTCATAAGCAGGACCTTAGACAATGACTGCAGACTAACAAGTCTACAGAGGCCAAAGGGTACCTATGCATGCAAAACGGTCCAAAGAGGTCTGTAGAAACCTGGAAAATGCATGCCTTGTCTGAAGTAGGCAGCTGCTACTCAGCTCCAGTTTATTGTTGCCATGAGGGAGTGTGTGCTCAGCACTGCCAGAGAGAGTGTCTGATTCAAGGGAAGCCAGAAATCTATATTTTTAATGCAAAATCTCCTGATTTTTAAAAGATTGGCAACTTATTCAAAATTTTAAAAGTATTATGTGGACCAACAATGTGTGGTCCTAATGAAACCCCTCTGTGGTCTACCAGATTGTGACCTCTACTCTAATAATTGTTCTAGAAGGGGTCAAACATTCAGAAGGAATGGTGGTAAGTCAAGGTCATTCATAAGCTAGATTAATTTTATGAAATGCTCAATGACTTCATTATCCATTAAAGTGGGTATTTGGGGACAAACACAGATGCCTTCTAAAATCACTGTGTGGTATTGTAATTGTGTCCTCACTAACCCCTCCTCTAATGTGTAATAACCATGTGGCTTGGGTGGAACTGATTCCAATCCCACCCCACAATAAGAAATGCATTTTATTTCATTACTTGGTGGTACATTTCTTAATGTAGTTTGTATTTGAAAATACTCAAGAAAAAGAGAGCTATAGAATCTATCACGCACATAACATTTCTGAGAAAATTCTCAAGTGAGAATGCCTCCATATAAGACAGGTCCTCTGTCTTTGGATCTCCTGTACAGCTGCCATCATCCTGCAATCATCTTAAAGTTCTATTAAGTATGAATCTATTTCCAAGCTCATTCAGGTGGCTGTTGGCAGGATTCAGTTCACTGTGGGCCACTGGACCTCGGGCCTCAATTTCTCATGAGCCATTGACCAGTAGTAGCCTCCCATAGTCCTTTGCCACATGACTCATAGGGTGGAAACCACTGCAGCAGTCACTGAACACTGCACATCTCCTCCGGCACTGCCAACTCAGCCAGTTCTGAACTCTAGATATCCTCTACAACATTATTTAGAATTAATGTCTAATTAGCTATTGAAATAATCCGCAAATATTGTAAAAATTATGAAAGTAGTTTTTTAAAGAGATGTAAAATTAATTTATTATAATCACAAATAATAATAACCTGAAACTATTAGAAGAATGAACTTTTTTTATCCTACAAGGGGAGAATTAATAAATGATGGTATATACATAATTTTTAATCTTTTATTGTGAAAAATTTCAAGCATAAACAAAGAGAATATTGTTATTAATCCTCACATATCCCCATCCAACACTGGTGATTATCAACATTTTTTTTGGTCAATCTTCTGTTATCTCTTCCATATACTTTTTTCTGGCTAACATATTTTAAAGCACATTCCAACCAATATAAGTGATATGATATTGATGCTAATAAATAAGTGGCATTCAAAATTATTTTTAAAAAATTTAAGGCCATAATTAAATTTCTGTTTGTTAAATGTCTACTATATGCCAGACATCTAGGCAAATGTACCATGATAAGAATTTAATATAATTTTTCAAGCTAAATCAGTGAGTGTTTATGTGCTAAATAACATAGTTTTAAAATATACCTAATAAAATTTGTGAGAAATTATATGAACAGATTGAAAAAAATCAGACATTAATCTATGTCTCTCAGTCTTCTACAGAACAAGCTAA
Organism: Hylobates moloch; assembly: GCF_009828535.3. NCBI lineage: Eukaryota > Metazoa > Chordata > Mammalia > Primates > Hylobatidae > Hylobates > Hylobates moloch. The sequence goes on from NW_026652288.1 coordinate 69,465,899, forward strand.
CAAATATAATATACGTTATATAATTTAAAAGCTTAGCATGTATATATATTGAGCTTTTTACACACAGACAATGCATATTCTTTTCAAAATTCATGATGCATTTTATAAAAGGGTTTCTTAATCTATTCCAAATAGTACAACTAATAAAGGCCTGTTCTTTGACTACAATATAATAAAAGTAAATATTTGTATGGTAACAAAACACAAATAATAAATAAAAGTCCACTTATTAACTAGAAATAAAATGTACACTATTGAGTCACAGAAATTCAAAGCATCAATAGCAGACTAATTAGAAAGCACCAGTGACCTATAAGTATGACAACACAACATTTAAATTTATGAGAAGTACTTACACCTTACTCAGAATAAAATGCATACTTTTAAATACTTTTATTATTCAATAAGAATAAAAATAAGGCCGGGCACAGTGGCTCACACCTGTAATTCCAGCACTTTGAGAGGCCAAGGCAGGCGGATCACCTGAGGTCGGCAGTTCGAGACCAGCCTGACCAACATGGAGAAACCCTGTCTCTACTAAAAATACAAAGTTAGCCAGGCGTGGTGGCGCATGCCTCTAATCTCAACTACTCGGGAGGCTGCAGCATCAGATTTGCTTGAACCCAGCAGGCAGAGGTTGCAGTGAGCTGAGATCGTCCCATTGCACTCCAACCCTGGGCAAAAAGAGCGAAACTCCGTCACAAAAAAAAAAAAAAGAATTAATAAAAATATGTGTCAATTATCTATTCATTGCCTCTCAGCTCCGAATTTACCCTTCGTGATTGCTCTGTAAAATGAATCTGGGTCGGTCTTTCAAATATTTTTTGCTTGCTGGCTGGCACTGAAGCTTTATCAGTAAAGAGTGTTGGAGAGACATTGCAATAGAAAAAGGATCTTGTTTCCTGGTTTTGGTGTGCTTACGAGGCAGGCTCCTAAGAGTGTAAGTGGGTGGCTTTCTCCAGCACCAGGCTCCTGAAGCACTCATAGCTTCTTGAGGGCTCAACTTTTGCAGTGCATGGCAGCCACAGCACCTAGAGGTTAGCAGCCTGCCAGTTGCAGTGCTTGCAGCTTCTCCAATGCCAAGCTCTTACACTGCAGTGGACAGCAGCACTCAGGGGCCAGAAATTCTCCCACTCCACCCCCCAACATCCCCTTTCGGTGCTGCTGTAGCAGAGTGAGACACCTTCCTGTGAACAATTTTTCCTAGCATACTAAAGGGCAGATTTTTGGCAAGTTTCAGAGAGCAGATTTCCAGCAAGTTCCACTGATGTAGCATCACAGAGACTTCTTTACCATCCAGTGAGCTAAGAGGGCATTCTCTCCAACAAGGTCAGATTCCAGTCCCAGGGATGGGGTGGGGCAGAGAGTGGGAGCTTCTTGCTTGAGTGCTCCATCTCAACCCAGAGAGTAGTGGCTGTTCCTTCTATGTGCTATTCCTGTGTTTAATGTTCTCTTTACTTCTTACCAGCCAATCCCTAATTACTTTAGTGCCTTAATGTGGTTAATAATTCTTTATACTAAACCTTCCCTGTTCAAATTATGTGGCTTATCTCCCTCTTCTAATTGGATCCAGACTGATACAAACTATTCAATTCAATAAATTAGAAAAAGAATAAAACAAAAGAAAGAAAAACAGAAGACATTACTGTGATAAAAAAATAAATAACTTAGAAAAAAGAGTCAGTAGAATTGATAAATACATACAAGAAACCTTAAAAAAATGCCAAATTTAAATAAGCAAGCTTGTATGGCAGTATTAATCAAATAAATAAAAGTGGCTAGGCGCGGTGGCTCAGGCCTGTAATCTCAGCACTTTGGGAGGCTGAAGTGGTCGGATCACTTGAGGTTAGGTGTTCCAGACCAGCCTGGCCAACATGGCGAAACCCCGTCTCTACTAAAAATACGCCTGTAATCCCAGCTACTCAGGTGGCTGAGGCAGGAGAATCGCTTGAACCCGGGAGGTGGAGGTTGCAGTGAGCCGAGATTGCACCACTGCACTCCAGCCTGGGTGACAGAGTGATACTCCATCTCAAAATAATAATAATAATAGTAATAGTAATAAGAGTGCACAAATGCAGAATATTAAAAGTAAGAGAGAAAATATAACATATCTTAGAAACAGAGGTGATTAAGGCAGTTAAGAGAAGAATTCAATACATCTAAGAAAATATAAAAACAAAAACTGATTCAAGAAAAGCTATAAAATCCAAATACATAAATAACCCTGAGAGAAATATTAAAGAGCCATCCCACAAAAAAAAGCCTGGTTCAGGCAGTTTCACTGTGAAGTTTTCCAGTTTTCAAAAAACAAGTGAGTCAGTCTTAGGCTCTTTAAACTGTTTCAGAGGGTAGGGAATGAAGAAAAGAGTATCCTCATTATAACACTTCTGTAGGTCTCATAGTAAAGTACAGACAGTAATATCTGATGAGGCACTAAGATTAAGAGTAAACATGAATAAAGCAACTGGTTCAGTGATGTGTACTCTAAAAGAAAAGGAGGGAAAGAAACACTATTGTTGAGGTGCCTATTACTAGTGCCAAAATATCTACTGTAAGACATGCCCTCTGGGCAAAAGTGCCCCCAAAGAAAGTTTGTTTACTTTTTTTTTTTTTCGAGACGGAGCCTCGCTCTGTCACCAGGCTGGAGTGCAGTGGCGTGATCTTGGCTCACTGCAACCCCTGCCTCCCAGGTTCAAGCGATTCTCCTAGTTTGGTTACTTTTTAAAAAATAATCGCAGAGTGAAATAGGCCTCTCTATAATATCTATAATAGGGGACAGTAATGAGAGTTAAAGAAAAACTATGAGAAGATGATACGGCCAATCAACAAAGAAAGGGAGGGACGGGCTAAAACACTCGCTCTGAGTTAAGCACTATTTCTGGTGTGGTTCAAGAAAATACTTACTGAAATATTTGCTGTAAATCTGTATAGCAATGAGCGCATTCACATAGTCAAAAGACAACAAGCTAGAAAAACATTTGCAAGACATATAGCCAGCAAAAGCCTATTTTCCTAGATACTCAAGGTGTTCACATTGAATAAGGAAAGGATCAACTGCCCAACATAAAAATGCACAAGGGGTATGAACAAGGGGTATGAACAATTGATTCATGAAAAAATACATGTAAGTAGTATATATACACATACACACATCAAAGCTTTGGCTTGGAAAATTTCCTTTTGCTTATCAGAATTCTACTTATATCCTCAAGAAAGCGTTCTAGAGAGCTCCTTTAGCATCCCTAATTTGATGCTCAATGTTAATATCCCCTCTATTCATAGGGAAATACTAAAGGTTTCTTTAAACAAGTAACATCTGCGTGTGAAAAAGTTAATATTACCCAAAGTGAAACCAACATTTTCTAAAAGTGAGACCTAAAAGTCATCTACTTCAACATCACCTGGCTGCTTCATAAAATGCAGATTCATGGGCTCTGCTGCAGCCCACAGAATAAAAATCATCTCAAGACCACAAGACCAGTGTGGTCTAAGCAGGAGTCGACCTTGAGTGCTTTGAAAATGCTTCTCGGCCAGGCGTGGTGGCTCACGCCTGTAATCCCAGCACTTTGGGGGGCCGAGGTGGGTGGATCATGAGGTCAGGAGATCGAGACCATCCTGGCTAACATAGTGAAACCCCATCTCTACTAAAAATACAAAAAAATTAGCCAGGCATGGTGGCGGGCACCTGTAGTCCCAGCTACTTGGGAGGCTGAGGCGGGAGAATGGCGTGAACCTGGGAGGCGGAGCTTGCAGTGAGCCGAGATGGCGCCACTGCACTCCAGCCTGGGCGACGGAGAGAGACTCCGTCTCAAAAAAAAAAAAAAAGAAAATGCTTCTCTGGCAATTCATGTGTTCATTTGGCTGTGAGGATTCAGCCCCTGTGAATAAATAATAAATGTCTGCCTTTGTTTTGTATAGATTTTATAAGGTGTTTTTCATAAGCATTTTAAAATTTCACGCCCACACCCAGTCTGGGTGGTTGTCTGGGCTAGGAGTATTAGCTCCACTTTCAAGATAAAGAAATTACAGTCAGAGAGATTTAGGGACTTATTCAAAGATTCATCTAGAAAATGGTAGAGCTCAGATGTCATTATATTTTCACAACTACAAGTTCTGTCTTTATCCATATGTACAGCTCATACAAACCCCCTAAAACTCACATTTCTTCACATTTGCAGAACCAACTCACAGTGGTTCTTCAGAAAAAAGTGACAACAACAAGAAGAAACACAGTAGTAAAGGATTGCAAGTACCTTGGGAACTCATGGCTCCATGAGGCAGAAATTGATTTCACAGATGTGGAAACTGATGGCCAGATGGTTGAATGGTTACACAGCTGTCCCTTCAAGAAGGAAGGGTCAGGAACATATCTATAATAGGGGACAGTGATAGGAGTTAAAGAAAAACTATGAGAAGATGAGATGGCCAACCCACAAAGAAATGGAGGCATGGGCTAAAACACTCACCCTGAGTTGAGCACAAGTTCTGGTGTGGTTCAAGAATAACTGAGCCAAAGACACTCAGCAGCAGAAGCAGCAAGACCAACATCAGCGACAATGACCCCAGGCCAGAGACAAGAAGCCAAGCATGTCACCCAGAGCCTCTGCCTCCATGGATTCTGTAGTTGGAGGATTCACATGTTTCTGCAGCCCCTTTCTTCCCAGATGCTTGAGAATCCCCACTGCAGCAGAATTTACTCTTGATCCACAGCCAGGCCTAAGAATCCCAGTATAAAGACCTCAGGAGAGATTCTGGTAGCCCCAGCTATAGACTTGCTCTCTGCTCCTTATGCCAGGGACTTTATGCCAGTGTCTGAATGTTTCCCTGGCCCCACAGTCCACCTTGCATCTACAGACCCCTTTAGTGACCTCTATATGTACCTCTTCCCTTAGAACCCTATAAAACCTTGTACCCAGATGGAGCTGGCTTTCCAGATAGAAACTATCTCAGCACTGGAATATTTCTGAATTGCTAAAAGAGTGTGTCCACTGAAATGACTTGCTGATCCCCTAGGGAAGCCATTACAGAAGCTTATGATAACTATATGTTAATGAGTTTATCCATGTTTTTGCCTGAAGATGCTGTTTGTTCATTTTAATTGCTTTGCAGAATTCCACAGTGGAGCTACACTATACTTTTAAATCCCTTCTTCTGATGGTAGATAATTGAATAGTTTCCAATTTTGGCATGTAATAAATATTGCTTTTATGTTAATGAATTTTTATTTCGTATACATGAAATTGTTGTATAGTCAGGTTTAGAAGACAATGTCAAAGAGTTATGTAGATTACCAAGTTACTCTCCTACAGGCAGTATACAAGAGTTCCTGTTGCTCAGGATCCTCACCAACAATTAGTATTGTGAGACTTTATATTTTGTTTTTTAGTAGAGAGGGGTTTCACCATGAACCAAGTAGTCTCCCTTTGCCTCGTGATCTGCCTGCCTCGGCCTCCCAAAGTGTGGTTACAGGTGAGCCATGTAGTGGCCAGAGAGTCACATTTTTTTAACCTGTGTTGTTTTTTTTTTTTTTTTTCTTTTCTCATGATAATGAGTGAAGATTTTCTATGTTTTGGACAATTATTTTTACCTGAAGTGTGTATTGATTTTTTGTCCTTTTCTAATTGTTGGTAAGATTTTTGTGTTTTTAAACACCTCCCATTCTGTTGCTTGTCTTTTATTCTTTATGGTGCATTTAATTAGTATTATTATTATTTTTTGAGATGGAGTCTCACGCTGTTGCCCAGGCTGGAGTGCAGTGGCGCAACCTGGGCTCACTGCAACCTCCACCTCCCGGGTTCAAGTGATTTTCCTGCCTCAGCCTCCTGAGTAGCTGGGACTACAGGCACACACCACCACGTCCGGCTAATTTTTGTATTTTTTAGTAGAGATGAGGTTTCACCATATTGGCCTGGCTGGTCTCGAACTGCTGATAATTATTTTTAAAAAATATATTTATAATGAAATTTTACACCTCAGAAAATGATTTGTTCTTTCATTTTAAGAGACTAGGGTAATGATTATTTGGAGGAAAGGGATTAGAAAAGATTACATATTCCATGGCGTATTTTTCTGTAATGCTTGGATTTTTATAATGATTATGTATTCCTTCATTCAACAAATATTTACTGAGCACCTAATACATGCCAAGAAAGGCTCTAGGTCCTAGAGATCCATTACTGAACAAAACAGACAAAGACTCCTGACCTAATGGAATTTACAAAGGAGGACTCTATATTGCTTTTATTTAGAAAAAAGCTATAAAAGACTCTGGTTTCTATCAAACTTTCATTTTGCACTTTTAAATATCTATATATTAAAACAACATGGCACAGAACTCAGAGTAAATACTTGAAAAGATAAGCAAAGGCTTTTTGTCCAGGGTTGCTATTGATTTTTCCCTTATTTCAGCAGCAAATTTTCCAGAAAGCACACTAAAATGTCAGACTCCAGGCCTCTCAAACATATAAATAATACAAATCATATAAAATATTTATTTTAAAACACCTTAGTGTAATGAGCCATCTTAAATCAATGATGCAAGTAGTTTAAATGTGAGTCAGATTCTGGGCTGGCTTTGTCTATAGTAATTATATTTAAATTTCATTTTGAGTCAGTAATACACACACAAGGAAAAATAAATAGATGAGCATGTACGATATATGGAATAAATATATCTTGCTTTCATCCAGGATCTACCTCCTCCAACCCACTCGTCCTCTACCACTGCAGCCACAGTTAGCAGCTTCTTGTGTATTCTTCAGAAGGTGCTGAATTATGCACAAACACATAGGGATTATGTATGTGGTTCTATGTTTTAACTGTTCTGTACTGTTACGTTAATTTTGTGAGCGGAGACTACAGATTTGGGGGATAGGAGGCTGTGATAACAAAATGACAAGCTCAGAACTGAGCCAGGTGAAGCTGAAAGGGGGTCCCTGAAAAAGCCTCTGTACTCCCAGGCTGGCTCCCTTGCTGGTGCAAGCAGCCTGAGAATTACTGGGATGCCGCATGAAGGTGTCAGTGCTCTCCAGCGGATCCCGGGCTACACTCCTCCCACCTCAGCCCAGGCTTCACAGTGAACATTGATGTAGCTGGCTTCACTTCACCCCTTCTCCCCTCAAATATAAAATGACTGCTGATGTCATGCCACGTCCACTTCCTTCTCATTTCTGGGCACTTCCCTCTCCTCACCACCCACCATTCCGCCTGTGGGATGTCACTGCCCTTCTGTGCTCAACCCCTTTGTTTGCCTGTCCTACATTCAGCATAGCTTCCCTGAGTGCAAACTTGAAGCAATTTCTTGTCTTCTGTTAGTTCCTGCCCTACCCACACCTTTGGTCTCCTATGCTTCAGGCTTCTTCACAGGCCCAACAGCCAGTGCTCTGAGAAAGGTGTCTAGGTCTATAACGTTATCAGCCTTACGGGATCAAGTTAATATTTACAGTGCATATTTTACAAATATCCCTCACCTCTGTACTAAAAAAGTCTCTCCAAAATAGTATTGCCAGTTTTAACAAATAAAAATACGGGATGCTTAGTTCAATTTCAATTTCAGATAAATGACAAGGGATCTTTTTAGCGTATATCCGATGCAATCATCTTTCATCTATATTTAATCTGCCAGTTCTATTTCCAAACCAGTTGAGCAGTTAAATTAAACGATCCTTCTAATCTCCATGTGTTTGGACTGAAAAACAAAGTTCTAATCCTCCTTTCAATGACTGTGGCCCATACACAGCAAAATGTCCCACCAATTTCAAAACTGGGCATTTTGAGTAGCCTTGGGTCAGTGGAGGAGGCATTTCAAAGCGGTTGCTAAGTGGCAGACCTCAACTCTGGAAAGCATTTTTCACATTCTATTAGTACTGCTGGGTGAGACGAGCTTGGTAGTCAGCCCAAATGTGTATGATTTAGAGAGCTTCACTTTGTTACCATTTTTTCTTCCAATTTAAAATCTATAGCAAAACCAGGTTCAAATAGCACATCTAAAAAGCTTTGTCTTTTGAGCCAAATGCCAGAATGTCTAGGTAAACACAGAACCAAGTAATCACAGGCTTCATTTATTTCAGCTATTATTCTCTGCTGGACTTTTGAGGTAGATAAGACTCGATTTCTTCCAAACAGATCTGGGTAGGAGAAAACTTGAAAGTACCGGCCAGTCTTAAGTATCCTCACATGATTCCTGATATAAATTTACCTGGAAACTGGAGTGGACACAACAGATTTGTTTTTTAAATCTTGAGTTCTTTTGCAAACATTAAACTGGTTGTACAAAAGGAACAGTGTAACACACCTTTGTTCAAATTACTTAACAAACTTCATGAAACAAGAGCTGTGATTCTACGTGCTGTCTTGTTAATCCAGAGAAAGAGCAGGATCCAGGAAAGGACACAAAAGAAGAGAAATAATCATCAAAAGAATAGTAATAGTGATAATAGCACCTCAACCCAATTTCCCCAGAAAGTACCAGAACCCTGCTTAGAGCATGTTGATGCATGATGATTTCACCATTAAGATAGCATTAAGAGCAGACTCTAAATTAAACATAACAAAATTAAATAATATCTGCATCTTTGTTCAATAAAGTTCTCTTTTACTATCTTACATCTTCCAGGCATTCAGGGATGGGAACAAAGCAAAGAATTACAGAAATTAAGAGCTGGAAGGAATTTTACAGTTTTTTCATTGGTGCTCAGATTTTGCAAATAAATAATTAAAATGTCTGTTAATAGGAAATTTGCTAATGAATTATATAATATTAGGTGAAACCATATGAAATTCCTGATATTTGATTGCTTTTGACTTACAAAAATGGCAATTTTATTCGATCTACCTAATGCTCTACAGCTATTAAAAATATATGGCAGTTCTATAAGTACTGGCATTAAATGAATTGTATTTAAGGTAATTTGTAAGGAACAGAGGAGTGTTATAGGGTGCCAGTGTGTAGTATGTGTAGGGATATATGCTTACTAATGTCTACCATACATCTGAAAATTTATAAAATACAGCAAACTGTTAACAGTGGACGCCTCTAGCGGGCCAACTTGGAAACTAGAGACAAGAGTGACAGAGATGTTTTTACTTTTGTGCAGTCCCAATTTTTACTACATGCATGTATTAAATATTTTACAGCAAACACAAAACAAAAAACAAAGCAACAAGGAAATCACTGTTTAGAGAGGTAAAGCATCTGTACAAGCCATACAGTGAGCTCATACTAGAACATGTTGAACAAAGTGGCTGCTCAATTGCTTATCTCATTCCTACAATTCAAAGAACAAAAGCGAACAGCTCTTGGTGGCTGCCAGTTGTGGGAGCCACTCTCCACTCTGACCTCATGGTTTACCTGGGATCTTAATTACTCTAGTTAAACGGGGACCTTCCCCCTCAAAACATGGTGTCGCTAGAGGTTCAATGCATCATCTTTGAATCATTCTCACTGCTGTTGTGGGTGAACAGATTGGATGCTACAGGCAAGGAAGGGCTGGGAACAAGAAAGAAGCCCTTCTTCACTTGGTGAAGTCTTCTTGCCACTTCCCTTCCATCTGGCCATGGAGAGTCCTCGGCGTCATTTTCAACAAGTGCTAACCCTTTTCTCATTATGATCTTTATTCTTTATCACGGAGTTAAAAATAACAAAATTTTATTCGAATTATTTGCTGTTCAAGAGGGGGGAAATAAATTAGAATTCAGTTTTTTGTGCACTTATCTGGCCAAGTCTCCCCTACTCTTTGTCTCCATCCCCATTTCCGTGTCCTACTTTCCTCCAACCATTAGACCGGCCACATCCAAATTATTCTAATCTATACCAGTGCTTCCCAAACTGTGCTGGAGAGGAGGAAAAACTTCATGTTGCAGCTCAAGAAACTGTGGTCTTAGAGATTAAATGACTTCTCTTCATTCCCACCGTTCAAAAGTGGTAAACACAAACTCAAACCCAGCTTCCTGATGTCTAGCCAAGTGTCCTCAGTCTTGAAACTAAAACTGTTTATTTCTCCCTTATCCTCCATCTACTGCCCTATTTTTCTCCTTCATTTTACTGCCACAATTCCCACAGTTGCAGTTAAGTTCCTAGACTGTTTTCTACTTGCCTTCTCCATAAGCCCTGCCAGTTGGGTTCAGTGCCCACCAAGATTGAAGATGCCAGTTGCAAGGGTACTAAGTGAGCAGCATCTTTAGTATTCAATGCTATCTAAGGTTAGTCTTTCCTGATACACCATGGTAAGGATTATGTGCCTATTTTCTTCATCACTGTACCTATAGGTAGCCTAGGGCCAGGTACCAACCAGGAGGTGCTGATCTGACTTTCCTTTTGGAAACTTCCTTTCTCAGGCTTTTGTGGCTTTCTTCCTACTTGGATGACATCCCTTCCTCCACCTCTTTTTCCTTATAACTTTGGGCATTTTCACCAATTGATCAACCTGTCCATTACTGAAGCAATACTGGAGATAAAGAACCAGTTTGACGTTGGGGTGTTTGTATATTATTTGTGGAAAATATAAATACATAATGGAATCACAAACAATATAACAATATAGTGTAATAATTATGAGCCAGGATGCATGGCTTCTTAACCTCTCTGTGCTACACTTAATTTTCTTGTGTATAAATGGATTACAGTAGTAGTTCCTACCTCATAAGGTAGTTGTGAGGATTAAATTATATAATACAGTTGAAGCACTTCAAAGAGGGTCTGTATACTATAAGTGCTCACAAAATGTTAACATGTAAGATAATATATAAATCATTAATAAGTGTTGTAGAAAGTCTCCTTTTCAGAACTCTTTCCCCAAAGAGATCTAGTCAATTTTCAAAACCCCCTTTTCAAGTATCCTCTCCAGATTTTTCTTTGTCATTTTGACTTACCACTCCATTGTCTCAGAATCATGGGGATATTACCCTGTTCAGGACATTGAAGATTTGAGAAAGGGAGAACAGAAGCCTCATATAACAGCCAACATCAACCAGCTGTGAGGCATGTGAGGGGGCTTTGTCCTCCTGACCCAGACAACCCCACAGCTGGCTGCCTGCTGCCACACTAGAAAACCTAGGTGAGACCTACTGAAGAACTGCCAAGCCAGCCCACAAAATGGTGAAAAAATAACAAATAATAGAAGTTGCTATTTTATGTCACTAAGTGTTGGGGTGGTTTGTTTCACAGCAAATCATACCTAAATATCACCATTAATCCAGCTGTGCAGAGTAGACATGACAACATTTTGGTGAATATTCAAAATCTAGGCATTACATATATACACAAATACGTTTTATATATTTACAAACAGTTTTACATATAGCTATTTGCACTTTGTAAAACTCAAAGTAGGATATTTTGCATAGTGTGTATTAAAACAGTTTTCTAAAAAAATTTAATTACATATTTTGAATTTTTGTATAATTATAATTTTGTATAATTATTTGTGGTGGTTGCATTGCACATCATGGTTTATTAGCCAGTCCCTTGCTGACACTTAGCCTGTTGCTAACTTTTGGCCACCATAACAAAAGGTTTGCTTAAGTTAATCAACATTTTGGTTAAGTATCATCTAATTGCTCTCCAGAAAGATGTACCAATTTACATTCTTACCATGAATGATTCAGAATTCTCTTTTGCCTGTGCTTTTACCAACAGCGGGTATTGCCTTTTTAAAAGACAATCTTGGCCGGGCACCGTGGCTCACACCTGTAATCCCAGCACTTCGGGAGGCCAAGGCGGGTGGATCATGAGGTTAGGAGTTCAAGACCAGCCTGGCCAAGATGGTGAAACCCCGTCTCTACTAAAAATATAAAAATTAGCCGAGTATGGTGGTGGGCGCCTGTAATCCCAGCTACTTGGGAGGCTGAGGCAGAGAACTGCTTGTACGCAGGAGGTGGAGGTTGCAGTGAGCCAGGATCACGCCACTGCACTCCAGCCTGGGGAACACAGTGAGCCTCCATCTAAAAAAAAAAAAAAAAGACCATCTTTGCTAATCTAATAAGTGAAAAATTATCTCATTAATTCTTAAATTTTGTTTTTATTATTGAGATGGAGTATATTTTGATGCATAGTGGACACTCATGTCTTCTCCAAAATGCTTATTCTTACTCTGTTCATTTTACAACTTTTGTTATCTTATTCTTTTTTTTTTTTTCTTTTGAGATGGAGTCTCGCTCTGTCGCCCAGGCTGGAGTGCAGTGGCACAATCATGGCTCACTGCAACCTCCACCTCCTGGGTACAAACAGTTTAACACTGTCATATATATTTATATATTTCAATATATAATATATATTTTTAATATACAATATATAAATATTTAAATATACATAACAATGTTAAATGGCTATACATACACAAACCTATTTATATTTTATATATATTTAAATATTTTTCTCTAATTTCCTTCTAAGAGAAGATTTCCCTCAAAATTTATGGGTTTATGTGGCTTTTCTTAATGCACAAAGGTTAAAATGTTTAAATTGTCAAATCTGTCAATGTTTTGTTTTTTATTTCTGACACTGGTGTCATTATATTCATTTTTTAGAAGATGGCAAAGTTTAAATCTCTTCAAGGAGTATGTATTAGTCCATTTTCACACTGCTATAAAGATATTACCTGAGACTAGGTAATTTGTAAAGGAAAGAGGCTCAATTGACTCACAGTTCCATATGGCTGGGGAAGCATTGGGAAACTTACGCTTATGGCAGAAGGTGAAGAGGAAGCAAGAACCTTCTTCACATGGTGGCAAGAGAGAGAAGCGCAAGCAGTGGAAATGCTAGACGCTTATAAAACCATCAGATCTCGTGAGAACTCACTCACTATCATGAGAACAGCATGGAGGAAACTGCCCTCATGACCCATGATCCAATCACCTCCCTCCATGAACACATGGGGATTACAATTTGAGATGAGATTTGGATGGGGACACAGAGCCAAACTGCCAAATCATATCAGAGTAGTTAGTTGTCATTCAGGTAAAACCTCAATCCCTCAGTCTTTGTGGCATACCACATTCTATTCTCACCATATTCAGCCAAATTAATATCCCACAACTTCTAAAAGCAAACTAGGTTTTGGTGAGCTTAATTTCTTGTATGTTTTGATGCCTGGGCTCTGGAATATTGTAAAGAAAAAGTTTAGGATTCTGACTCAACCAATTATCAACAGTATGAGAAGAGCTTTTTGGGCTTCAACTTCATATTTAAGCGGGCTCAGAACTAATGTGAGATTATGTGTAACAAACAACAAAGCTTAACATACAGTTGGCACTTAATGAATATCAGTTCTCCAGCCATCCCTCCATGTTTTTGCTTATCCTGGGAAATCTTTCTGTGACATCACTGTCTGCTTCTCCACCTTGCAATACTTTACCTACCCTTCTGGGCCAGTTTTATCCAGACTCCTTCACAAAGGTTTACATAGAACAGAAAGCTTACTATGCATCTTACACAGTTTGGGTGTCTTATATTACTATTTTAATATTTCAGTCATGTTTCATGAGCCAAACTGTAAGGTTCAGGAACATCTGTCCTAATGCTTGGCACTTGAATGCACCCAATAAATAGTTGTTGAATGTATAAATAAACAAAAGGTACACGGGATGGGATATATTGGAAAATTGGACATATATTCTAATAAGACTAACAATTTGCGTTTAAAAATTAGGCTAATTATTGTGTTTGGGACACAAAATTTGTGACCAATGTGAATTTGTTTAGTAAATGTAGCCATACATATCTTGCATTATACCACTGAATATTCTAATAGTTCAATATACCATTGGAATATACCAGAGGAAAATATCATTACAAATAGTTTGACATACTGTATTTCTTCAATTTTAAGAATAATTTGGTACCACATTTTAATTTCTCTGAAACTGGAATGTATCTTTCTATCAAATAAACATCCAGTGGCCAGGTGACAGTAATGATATAGTTGGCATTGCCTATTTTTGAACATGGGCATAAATGAATTGTTATCATTTCTACTAAATTCTATGAAATTTAGTCCTATTGTGTCAAAGCCATATGCCAAGAAACAGAGTTGAAGGCAGGAGAAATTACCAGATATGACAGATTAGGTGAAAGAAATTCTAAAGCAAAGAGAGGTTGATATAACCAGTTCATGTATCATGCAGGACTATGGTTAAGGCATGAAACTACAATTTATGAGAAACTTTCTCCTGGCCATTAATAGAGAAGCTGCATAGCTTGTAGTGACATACAATTCAGTTGAACAAGAAAACTATGTGTTTAGTCAAATGGGATAGTGTCAGCATCAGATTTGCAGAATGAGTGTCATTGTCTAGGAAGCAAATCCCAGAAACAAGACTGGAACATCCTTTTAAGAAACGGTGCACTATCAACGATATTGTGTGGAAAAACACACATATGAATGCTTTTCATGAAAAGGTATTCAGAAGAATCAGGCTCAATGTTCGGGATTCAGTAAATTCATTTTGCTTATATTTTCCTTTCCTACATATACACAGTACTAAACAAATCTATGCATAAGTGTCTAAAAGCACTAAGTATAAAGTAAAAATTCGATATGACATAACATATTGTCATAGTTTTATTAGCAGGTCTTTTCCTTTCTTTTGAGTGGAACATATAATTGAAGATATCTTAGATTTGGATAGATAACAATAAATTGAATAGGCACTAGGTCTGTGAGTTTGTAAACTTCCCTCAGTGAAGGACCAGAGCTTGGTGTTGTGTTGTTGTTTTGGTAGGTATTTTGTTGTTTGTTGGAAATGAGGTAAGAAGATCCTATGAAGTCCTCACAAATATCGGTTACACTTGTTTGTAGAAGCAACATAATTTCAAGAAAAGCCACCTTCTCACATCACCTTTTACAGCTTCTTAGTATAAGTCACAGGTTGCGTTTTGAATTAGGTGAATACTCCATTTGTCATTAGGTAATCACTTTTGAAATTAATTTATTATATTTTTCCAATATAACAGCAATACATGTTGGTATAGAAAATACCTTATATTAAAAAAAAAAGTCTATGTATCTACGCATGAGTATGTAATCAGCCATATGTCTTCCACCCAATTTTGAAAATTTCTTTCTTAAAAATTTTCTTAGGCCAGGAGCGGTGGCTCACACCTGCAATTCCCAGCACTTTGGGAGGCCAAGGTGGGTGGCTCACCTGAGATTGGGAGTTCAAGACCAGCCTGACCAACATGGAGAAACCCTGTCTCTACTAAAAATACAAAATTAGCCGGGCGTGGTGGTACATGCCTGTAATCCCAGCTACTCGGGAGGCTGAGGCAGGAGAATTGCTTGAACCCTGGAGAAGGAGGTTGCAGTGAGCCGAGATCGCATCATTGTACTCCAGCCTGGGCAACAAGAGCAAAATTCCGTCTAAAAAAAAAAAAAAGTTTCTTATACACTTTTCGATGCCGTTTCTTTTTTCTTTGTTTATGAAAATGTCTCAGATCAAAGTAATATATCTTCATTGTACAGTATATTTCGTTAAGTACAGAAAAATATAAAGCAGCATGAAACATACTATCCTTCATCTCACCACCCAGAGATCACATCTTAATATTTTTGGCCATTGCATTCAATCTAGGGCAAAAACAGGGAGCATAACTTGCACACAGTGGATGCTCACTGCATCCCTGCTGAATGCATGAATGCTGAAAGAGAAATTGGAGAAGGGCCCATTTGTCTTGCTAATAGAATCAATTATACAACTCTTATGGTCTAAAATTATTTGTCTTCTCAAGTTTGCCTCATTATTGTCACACAGCAGGAGCCTGGCCAAGACACAGCCATCTTTCTACTATGTGGCAACCAAGCACTTTGGAAGGAATGGTCACTGTTTTCACTTCATTCCTGTCATTCATTCTCTCACTCATTAAATATTAAGTGCCCACCATGTGCCGAAATACGGAGAAGAAAAAATCATGACCCCTGCCCTCATGCAAATTACCGTGTAAAGACAAAACAGACAATAAACATAAACACATAAATATATCTATACACAAAATTTGATAAGTGCAGAAATAGAAGAGAACAAGTGGCTGGGAAAATAAACGGGGCAATGGTATAATTAAGGAGGGGACAGGGAAGGCCTTTCTGATGCAGTGACAAGTCAGGTCAAGAAGGAACGAAAGGGAAGGTTCTGAGGCTGTCAAACCTTGAGTGTGGCCAAAAAATAATGGAGAAAGTGATGGAGGAAAGACTAGGCTGAAGAAGTAGGGCAGTAGTGCAGTGTCTTGTAAGCCATGGTAAGGATTTTAAGTTTTATTGTATGTACTGTTGGAAACCAATACTTTTTTTGTCGTGTAAATTGAACTTATTTTTCATAGATAGGTTTCAAGATGCAAAGCACACAAGGACCAAAAATAATTATATGAAAACTCTCCCTCCCTCCAGTTTCCTAGCCACCCAGTTTCCCTTTTCAGAGCTGCCAGTCTTTCCTACGGAAAGACTCTAGGCACAAACAAGCACATCTATGTGTTTATATTATAATGCATTTTCAGCAGTGGAACGAGCCCATCTGATTAAGACCACCTGAATGCTGAGAGGGCATGACTCTGCGTTAGAACTCTGCGCTACTGCCCACGCATCTCACAAAGTCTACTCCGCCGCCCGTTCTCGATTTCAACACACCTCCAGGATTCAGGGCTTCCAAAAACTGCAATTCAGCAGGGCTCCCTTGCTTGTTCTCACGTTGTGCCCCCCCGGCAACGACCCCGGGCGCCTACACTCCCGTGCCGCCTCAGCTACCAGTCCGCAACTTCTAACCCCAAACGCTGGAGCTCAGAACCCAGCTCAGGTGCGCCCGTCTGTTTCCCAGGGAGACTGGGGCTGATTGTAGGCACGTGGGGGCGGGAAGACAGCTTCTTGCTTCTGGCTGCGGGAGGCGGATCTGGGCGGGGCCGAAATGGGGGCGGGGCCAAGTGTGGGGGCGTAGTCAGGCGTGGGGGCGGGCCGGCGCCGGCGCCGCGGTCGGCTGCAGCGCTCTCCTAAGCTCTAGCGGCTGCGCTTCGGTCCCGGACCCGGGCCACCCACGGGGCAGTGGGTGCTCCTTGGCCCCGGACACTGCAAGCCCCAGAAGGTAAATTTGTCTGGGAGCCGCGCACCTGGAGCGCGAGGGTACCCACGATGAGGGCGGGCGGCCGGTTGGCGACAGAAGGGAGCGTCCCGCGGCGAGTTTCCCAAGAAAGCTGAACTCGTCCCAAGTTTCTTGTGCCTCGGCTTGCACTCAGTGAATTGGTGGCGGGCTCGTTTGGTGCGGGTGGTCTTTTGGCGTGGGAGGGACGCGGAGGTGATTGGATTAATCCGCCTGGGCGGCAGCCCAGATTTCTGCCGGGGACCGCGCACCGCATTGGTGCAGTTTTTGCCCGAGAAAGGGCGGGTAAGTGCGGTACAGTCGTGTCCTGCGCAGCAGCAGGGGGACCGCCGGACTCGGAGTACGCGAGTCGGCCAGGCGTCCCCGGTTGTCTGGAGGCACAGTTTCCTAACTAATTTCCTCTTTAGGCAAGACTAACTCGGTGTTGCTCCTCCCAGGGCTGACTTCGAGGCCCGGCTATGGACGGCGAGAGCGAGGTGGATTTTTCTAGCAACAGCATAACCCCTTTGTGGCGGAGGCGGTCGATTCCTCAGCCCCAGCTGCTGGTCCGGAGCAAGCCGAGGCCCCAGTCCTACCAGAGCCCCAACGGGTTGCTAATTACGGATTTCCCGGTGGAGGACCGAGGGACGCTCGCCGCAGCACAGATTCCTGCCCAGGTGCCCACCGCCTCGGACAGCAGGACGGTACATAGGAGCCCCTTGCATCGGGGCGCCCAGCGGAGAGCTGTGGCCAATGGTGGGACGGCATCCCCGGAGTACAGGGCTGCGTCTCCTCGACTTCGACGGCCCAAGTCACCCAAGCTCCCCAAAGCGGTGCCGGGCGGCTCCCCGAAATCCCCAGCAGATGGGGCGGTGACCTTGCCTGCGCCGCCGCCGCCGGTTCTGCGACCCCCGCGGACTCCTAACGCGCCCGCCCCCTGCACCCCGGAGGAGGACCCGACTGGGTTGACTGCCAGCCCAGTGCCTTCGCCCACTGCAAATGGCCTTGCCGCTAATAACGACTCTCCTGGGTCGGGTTCGCAGTCCGGCCAGAAGGCAAAGGACCCCGAACGGGGGCTCCCTCCTGGGCCCCAGAAAAGTTCTTTGGAACAAAAACTCCCCCTCCAAAGGCTGCCCTCCCAGGAGAACGAGCTCCTCGAGAATCCTTCCGTGGTTTTGAGTACAAACAGCCCCGCCGCCCTCAAAGTGGGGAAGCAGCAGATCATTCCGAAGAGTCTGGCCTCGGAAATTAAAATAAGTAAATCCAACAATCAGAATGTGGAGCCCCACAAGAGACTCCTCAAGGTGCGCAGCATGGTGGAGGGCCTAGGAGGACCCCTGGGTCACGCAGGGGAGGAGAGTGAGGTCGATAACGACGTGGATAGCCCAGGGTCTTTGCGGAGAGGCTTGCGGTCCACGTCTTATCGCAGGGCGGTAGTCAGTGGCTTTGATTTTGACAGTCTTACCAGCTCGAAGAAGAAGAACAGAATGTCCCAGCCTGTTCTGAAAGCAGTGATGGAAGACAAGGAGAAGTTTTCCAGTCTGGGAAGGATAAAGGTAAAAGTGGGCAGGAGTGTGGCACGCCATTCACTAAGCCAAAAGTAAATGTGTTGGGAGTGGGGAGGAGAAGCATAGAGGAAACCCGAAGAAGTCGTTCCCTTTTAATTCTGTGTTTTGCTCTCGATTGCTAGTGTACATCCAGCTCTTGGCCGCTTTGATGCTGGCAGGCACAGCCGAGTTTAGTGCAACTTTGTGGGAAGAATTGAAATTCATCACTTTTAAATTTCTAAGCTCAGGCAGAATTGGGGGGACAAAAGTGAAATATGGCAGATTGTTGGCTGAGTGAGTCTTTACCACTTTTAAAAGAAATAGCTGAACGGGGGAGGAGCATGCTCAGAGCCGCACTCTGCAGTCAAGTTGTCTGGAGTTTGCTTAGAGGTTTCAGTCAATGGTAGCTGTTATCACAGCTGATTCAGAAAAATACTGATTCCTGTTTGAGCCTGTTGATTATTTTTTGCTTTTACTTACTGAATTTTTTTGAGTGGTTACTACACACTTGATGTCATTCAGGTAGAATGTGAATTTGAAAATCAGTTGCCAGGATCACAAAAGACATAAATATTTTATCATCTTTTTTGTTGCTTGTTTTTGTCACCGTGGCCTTTGGTTGTGTTTTATTCCCGTTGTATGCCCATTCATCCTTGAGTGCATTTAACAATTGGCAGCTGAAAACTTACGGCTGGGTGACACTGTGTGGTATTGTTCCCCTATATTGTCCCATTAGCTCCACTTATTAAAATATTGCCAAATATGACATAAAGAAACAGGGAAAATTGAAGAGGGATATTTTGGAGTGTGTGTTGCCTTCCACAGAAACAAGACAGATCTCAGCAATAGGGCAGAGATTCTTTTTGGCAGCCACATTTTTTCTTGGTTAATCAGAGCACTGGAACCAGTCTATATAAATGTCACATATGCAAAACACAAGCAAGCCTGTTTTATTTTAGAGCCCGTGGTCTTAAAGAAAATAAATTACATAACTAACATTTTATGTGTTTTTTCCAACTCTGCAAGTATAGCAAAGTTCAATTTACCAGTGATGGTGAATCACGAGTAGTAAAATGAGCTGACCTGCTAGTTATTTGAGGATTCTCAATCTGTTTTGACAGGGTGTGGGGGATCTTATACATTTTATTTCATTGTTGCAGTGAATTGTAGTGATCAAATGAGTGAACTCCTCCAGGGCTCAGCTTCTGTGTGCTCTTGGAAATCTGATTAATGTAATGACCAAAAAAAAAGTATTTTTACTTAAAATAGCTGTATTTTCAATTTGGCTCATTCATACATAGTTTGCTTTTCCTTTTTTTTTTTTTTTTTTTTACTTTTTTTGTCTCTTAGAAAAAAATGCTGAAAGGACAAGGAACATTTGATGGGGAAGGTAAGCATTTAATTTTCCAAACTTTCATTGCTGTTTCAATGTGGAATACCAATTATAAGTTGAAATCCAACTGCAGTAACAAAAATGCTTACGATGAGAAATATGTCCAACTTCTTCTCAAATTATACAGTCCAAAGCTGCTCACTAAGCTAAATTTTTACCTAGTAATACTAATGGTGAATATAGTTAATGGCATTTTTTATAGGCTGATAACTTTTTCAGTCAATGTCCTGGGATTTTTAATTCTTCTCTACCTTGGCTCCATCCCCATGTTCCTCAGGAAACAGAGAAAGGGTAAGAGCAAGCTGTAGCTTTTTAGTTAAAAATTTTGATTTTGGCATTTAGATCTGAAGTCATATTTCTTTAGGTCACATTTCCTTTGACTTAGTATTCTGCCCATATTTCCACATTTTATTATCATTTCTGACTTCCTGTTTCCTTATTAAGTTTCAGCTTTGGGAGAAATCTAACTCTCCTGGCTGACAAAAACATATTCTTAAGACTTTTCAACCCATGTAGTATTTTTATGAAGGATCTCAAAAACAAAAGCAGCTTCAACCAGGTGTTCAAACCCTAGTCAGATTAATGGACTTTCTGTAAATAGATGGGTCAAGTGTCAGCCAACTGGAAGAGCATGAAGGGAGCAGTCCCAGATGTAGCACTTGTTGGGCTGGAGGGTCATGGTGGTAGTGAGGGTAGTTAACTTTTTGTTATGTTTTGAAGTGTGAAGATTTTCCAACCTTCGAAGAATAATGAAGAAGGGAATACCCCTCTATAAGTCAAGCAAATGTACAACCACCCAGAGTTATAAAATATGTAGCCTTAGGTGATTGTCAAATAATTCCCTATATAATTTTTGTAAAGATGAGTTTCCCATTGGAACATTTATAAATGACTTATCTATAAAAATTCATTCACCGCACCAATCTTAGGAAATCCAGATGCAGTATTTAGCTGGTTGGAATAAGTTCATCTCCCTTATTTTATAATTGAGGAAACCGGAAGATCTGAGAGGTTTGGTAACCTGTCTACTGTCACATCTAGTTACACAGCCAGTAGTAGGACACAGATCTAGTTCTTAGTCCAGTTTGCTGCTGCTTACAGCACTCTGACTATGAAGTGAACAGCATCTACCTAATATTTACCTAAGGAGATGCTTTACATTCCCTGGAATTTGGTATTTATTTTGTGACCTTTGCCTAAGAGATATTAAAATTTTTAGATTTTTTTTTAAAGTCAGAGAGTAGACTTCATTATAACTAGTTTTACATTATTTCTTTTATAAGAAGCTGTTTCTGTGTATCCTCTCATTTATTCTCAAATATAATGACCTAGAAATTTCTTTCACACGTATATATGTACACGAGGAATGCAGGATTCTTACAGTTAATTATTAACAAGAATGTAACTAAGGAAGCAGTGTGTCCAAATGGTGAGAATCTGTGATATTAGAGCCAGGCAGACCTGGGTCCCTGTCTTGCTGCTCCTGTTCATCAGTTAAGTGATATTGAGAAAAACCCTTAATATCACAGGGACCTCACTGAGCCACCTCATGTGTGAAATGAGGTTAATAATACTGTTGCCTAAGTTGTTGTGAAAATGAGAAATCTGTCAACAATGTTATGCATATATACTTTGTGCCAACTACTTAGTACTTTGAAAACTAGGGGAGACTCAGCCTTTACCCTCATAATCTACTTTACATAGCATGACAATCAGAGACCAGTAAAATCTTGAATAGACTCCAGTGTTACTTTAGTCATAGTGCATACAGAATAATCTATAGTTGATGAGAAAAGGGGCAGATGCATGCTTGTTTTGGTAGATGGGAAAGGCAGTTCAAACTCAAAATGCCCCAAACCAAACTCATAATCTTCCCCACTAAACCTGAATCTCTTCTGGTGTTCCCATCTCCTACTTTCTGGTTGTGAGGCCTGCAGACCTAGGAAACATCCTTAACGCCTCCCTCTCTCTGCCCCCATATCCAGTTTTTCACCAGTCTGTTATATAGCTCAAATCTCCATCATCTTTCGTTGACTACCCCAATAGCTTCTTAGTCTCCTAGGTAGTCAATGTTTTGCTGTCTAATCGAAGCAAGTCTTTCCTTTTCATGGAGTCCCATTGTGTTCAGGAAAGAAATGCTATCATGACAGTGTGAAAGAAACTCAATCCTTTTGTACTCAGGGCGAAATCAGTTTTTACCATTGCCTACAAATATTTCCTTAATTTGGACTGTCTGGCTCATCTCTCTAAACTCACCTTGTACACTGTGGCCACTAGACATACCCAAGCTTTTGCCACATTGACTTTCCCTAGTTCTCTTAAGATACAGCCATGCATCACTCAATGATGAGGATACATTCTGAGAAATACACCCTTGGGCAATTTTGTTGTTGTGCAAATATCGTAGAGTGTACTTAAACCAGATGGTATAGCCTAGGATATATGGTAGAGCCTAACCTGTACAGCATGTTACTGTACTGAATACTGTAGGCAGTTGTAACACAATGATATTTGTGTATCTAAGCACAGGAAAAGTACAGTAGAAATACAATATAAAAAATTAAAAATGGTACTCTTCTGTAGGGCTCTTACCATGAATGGAGCTTGCAGTACTGAAAGTTGCTCTGGGTGAGTCAGTGAATGAGTAGTGAGTGAATGGGAAGGCCTAGAACATTACTGTACACTATTGTAGACTTCATAAATACTGTACACTGAAGCTACATTAAATTTTTAAGGAAACTTTTTTCTTCAATAATAAATTAACTTTAGCTTACTGTAACTTATTTTGTAAAATTTAAAAATTTTTGAAACTTGTAAACTGGTTTTAATGCAGCTTAAAACACAAACACACTGTACAGCTGTACAGAAATGTTTTATTTCTTCACATACCTATTCCATAAGCTTTTTCCTACTGTAAAAAATTTTCATTTTTACTTTTTAAATTCTTTTGTTGAAACTAAACACATGCATTAGCCTAGGCCTGCACAAGGTCAGAATCATCAATATCACTGTCCGCCATCTCAATGTCTTGTCCCACAAGAAGGTCTTCAGGGACAGTAACATACATGGGGCTGTCATCATCCATGATAACAGTGTCTTCTTCTGGAATACGTCCTGAAGGACCTGCCTGAGGCTGTTTCACAGTTAACTTTTTTTTTTTTTTTTGATAAGTAGGAGTGCACTCTAAAATAATGATAAAAAGTAAGGTATAGTAAATATATAAACCAGTAACTTAGTTTATTATCAAGTATGAACTGTACATAATTGTATGTGCTATATCTTATATTTTTGGCAGTGCAATCGGTTTGTTTACACCAGCATTAACATAGACATGTGAGTAATGTGGTACACTACAACATTAAGATGGCTAGGTGATAGGAATTTTTTAGCTCCTTTATAACATATGGGACCACCGTTGTAGATGTGGTTTGTCATTGATCAAAACAATATTATGCAATGCATGACTATTATGTTTCCTCTTATGTTCGCATTGTAGCTTTTGTGTATGCTTTTCCTATAGCTCTGTAGCTTCTCAGCTTTCAGACCTTAGACTTTCCTCATTGACCAAATACCTGACTGCCAGACTAGATCACACCCTCCTGACAGTCTGTTCGCACCTGTATATAAATCCTTCAGTTTGTAGGTATGTATTTGTGTAAGATCATTATGTCCTCAAACCTATAGTGACTTGCCATCACATTTTGAGTAAAAATCGAAGTCCTTTAATGGCTGAGGCAAGGCCCTACATGATCAGCCCTCTGGTCACCCTCAACTCCCATCTTCTTCTTCTTCTTCTTTTTTTTTTTGAGACAGATTCCAGTCTGGAGTGCAGTGGCATGATCTCGGCTCACTGCAACCTCTGCCTCCCAGGTTCAAGCGGTTCTCCTGCCTCAGCCTCCCGGGTAGCTGGGACCACAGGGGTGCACCACCACACTTGGCTAATTTGTTGTATTTTTGATAGAGGTGCAGTCTCACTATGTTGCCCAGGCTGGTCTCGAACTCCTGACCTCAAGTGATCTGCCCACCTCAGCCTCCCAAAGTGCTGAGATTACAAGTGTGAGCCACCGTGTCCGGCCTCAACTCCCATCTTCTGTACTTTCCCCCCATTTTCTTGGTACTCCAGCCATGCAGTCCTCCTTGCTGCTCTTGGTATATACAGACATACCAAGTAGACTCATGCCCCAGGGCTTTGCACTTGCTGTGCCCCCGATGAGATGCTGTTTGGATACCAGTTCTTCATCAGAGTCAACATCAAGGGCCTTTTCTTTGTAGTTTTGATACAGGTGGCCCACTTTCTCACCTCTTCTATGTCTTTACTTAATTGTCACTCCAGTGAGGCCTCCTAAACTACCCTACTTAACATCTACGTACCCTCCTCCCAGCACTTTCTACCCCCCTTCCCTTTCTTCATGACACTTATCAGCATCAAAATACTATCAAAGTTACTTGCTTATTTATTGCAGTTCTCTCATGCTTTAGTATCAGCTCCTGAATATTGAGATTTTTATTTTGTGTCTATTACTGTATTTCACGTGCTAAGCTGTTGCTGGTTCCTAGTAGGTGTTTTCTAAGTAACAGTTGAATGAATAAATGCATGAGTGAATTTGACAGTTTTTCTTATTAGACTATTAGCTCTTGAGAGGTGGATGAGGACATGAGAGCTCATGAGGCATCAGAGGTGTCTTTCTTTTGTTTTCCATTTTACTCTCAGCCCTTGGCACATCATAGATACACAATAGATGTTTATTAAATAGATAAATGGTGATGGACCTTAAATAAAAGATAGGATGTAGTTTAACGTAAATTACAGTGATTTAACAGGCCTGACTGTCCTTCATGAGTAGTGGACAGAGACATGGACACTTTGCTTCCGTTGGCATTCTCTGTATGGGCCTCTCCCCTTTCCCTGCCGTTGAGTTTGAGATAGAGCTGTGTGAATGAGAAAATCACTTTTCTGTAATTGTTCTTCAGGGACTAAATCTGTTTGTCTCTCTGTTGTTTATAAAATCGGAGCCCAAACATTGGGTACATATGATGTTTATTTAGAACAAGTAACATAATGATTGAGAACAATTAGTGACACATAGGCCTTGTTTTCTTGCAGAAAATGCTGTCCTGTATCAAAACTACAAGGAGAAGGCCCTTGACATTGATTCTGAGGAAGAGTCAGAGCCCAAAGAACAGAAGTCAGATGAAAAAATTGTGATTCACCATAAGCCATTGAGATCCACATGGAGCCAGCTCTCTGCGGTGAGTGTTTACCTTCTATTCTATCTGTGGTAGGAAAAAAACAAGTCTTGGAAATTATGTGTGGATTTGGCTTTTGTTCTTTTCTGCCAGTGATCCTGTAACTAAGGAGAAAGACTCTTTTTAGATTGTGAAATGTCTCTCAGAACTCTGCCGGCACTAATGAGAACATGAACTTTGACACTTCTGATCAGGAAAATTAGGTTTGATAAAATAAAGTGCTATGAGATTGATGTACTGTGACCTCTGGAAACTCTTTCTACGAGGTCTTTTTGTTAAATATAACCTGCACTTTATCATAATTATGGCTATTTACATATGTATGCATGTGTATTTATGTATGTATGCATGTATAGGTACATGTATGTATGTACCTGTATATGTATCTCTGCACAATAGAAAGCTAGTTACAATTCTTCCTTGGAAATTTTTTTTTTTTTTTTGAGATGAGGTCTTGCTGTGTTGCCCAGGCTGGAGTACAGTGGCGTGATCTTGGCTCACTGCAATCTCCCAGGTTCACGTGATTCTCCCGCCTCAGCCTCCTGAGTAGTTAGGACTGTAGGCGTGTGTCACCATACCCAGCTAATTTTTGTATTTTTAGTAGAGATGAGGTTTCACCGTATTGGCCAGGCTGGTCTTGAACTCCTGCCCTCAAGTGATCTGCCTGCCTCAGCCTCCCAAAGTGCTGGGATTACAGGCATGAGCCACCACATCTAGCCCTTCCTTGGAAATTTAATTTGATATAGAAATGTTTATATATTCTTAAAGCTGATTAATGAATGATATTCTGTTCCATCTCTGTGCCTTTTTTTGTATGACTGTCTCTGACACTTAATTTTGTGTTGATGAGTAATTTCTCCTCTCTGCATCAGACACCTTTTGTTTTTTAACTGTGTATTTCTTTCCTCCTGGCTTACAAAATGTCACAGTTTGATGCTTAGTTTACTTGATAAGAGTTGGGGCACAGCATTTGCGAATATCTGATGAATTAGCAAGTAGAAAGGAATTCCCATGGCTGGCTTGGCTCGGGGGAGCTTTGCATCAAAAACAAGCCAGTACACCTCCATAAGTCCTTAGGCAATATCAGAGCAGAGGTGACAGAGATGTTCAGAATCAGGAATCTTGTGTATTTAGGGAACCCATTGGTGTAAGAAAAGGAGTTGTTAATCTTGGTGCTGTATAGCCAGGGCCGTGGGAATATGCATATGTAAACAGTGGGAGACAACTTCTGCTTTAAGCTCTACCTTCCCTCTTCTAACCTGTATTGGAATTCAAAATTCAATACACCAAGCGCTTTCTCCCTGTCTTCTTCCCACCTGCTAATTTTGTTCTCAGGAGAATCTGTTCATTTCCAGGGCCTCTGAGGTATAGCACCCTTATGATTATGCCAAAAATTAAAATATCCACAGTGGCAGGGGAAGTAGAATGAATATGTGATGTTGGTATATGTAGGTGATAGGGAGTGGTGGGAGCTGTGGTGAACAGGCCTTATATAAATTGAGCAGCTACTACTTAGCTCAAACCAGGTGAGTGCAGGGGCTCAGTGTGACCAGATGTTCTGATAATTAGAAAAGAGAATGTACAAATCCAGACTTTTATGAGTATTTTCTCAACTCAAATTTTAAAGAAATGTTGTGTGTCCAAGAAAGTATTCAGATTTGGCCTCTATGCTAACGGTTTGTAACTTCTGTGATATTTTTAAAATTTTTGCATGTGGTTAGGTGGTAAAAGCTAGCCACAGAATTGGTGTATTAGCAGCCTTATACCCTAATCTAAGGATCTCATGATATGTGTATCCCAAAACAGATATGTGGAAAAACTGATGACAAGGTCCATTGAGGCCATGTTGGCTCTAAATGGCTGTCATTCAGTTCATTCAGTTGTCGGTATGGACCATTTGGTAGAGGATCCAGGAGAATAAAGAAGGCTGTGAATTTTTTGTTTTCTCTCTGTGGCAGCAGCTGGGTTTGTTAGCACAGGCCTAAATCCTGCTGTTGGTCTCTGAAAGAATGCTAAAAAGAAATGTAGATCTTTATGTCAGTTACACCCTGATCTCAGTTTAGCTCAAGAAACAGGCTGCCATATTTATGCCTCCTGGAGTTTGGCTTTCATATAGATGAACGAATGTATATACAATTAAATAATAGTGCATATCCTTCAGTTCAACTTTGTTTATGGACTTGCATTTTATTTGGCAAAAAATGAATGTTGTGTCTTTTATAAACAATATTGATATCATAGAACTATCTTGTAATAAAATGTAAAGCTATAAAGTGAATTCTGACTTTAGTGTATGTTATCTTGGAGTTGAGTGTTCCCGGGAGGTGTGTGTGTGTTTATTGTGTTGCTTGGCAATTACATTTAATGAAAGCAGCATGATTGGACTTCACCACTTAGCATTACTTAGGCACAGCCTGCATTTCTTTGTGCCTTTTGTGTCTTCTTTTCACTTAAATTTTAGTTTAATTTTTTTGTTATAAAGTGCTTTAAACCCATAGAAAAATTTAAAAATAAATAAAGGTAATCAATTTCTGTGTACCTGTCACTCAGATTGAACAAATGTTAATATTTTAACATATTTGCTTCATTTTCTATTTTTTTAGACTATTACAGCGAACCCCTCCTTCCTTTCCAGTTCTTTTCTCTTTCCTACCTCCCCAGAGATAACCACTATCCCTGACGTTCTCTTCTGTCCTTCTCATGAGGGTTTTCCGTCCACCAAAAAGATATAACCAGTTCTGGCTTTTAGGAAAGTAGATATTTTAACACCAGAAAGCAGCCATTACCTTTTCAGAAGCTCATCCACTACTAAATTTTCAAGTCGTATTTAGGACCCTAAAGAGAGGAGGCTTCCTGAATTATTAACAATGTCAGGATGTTTCTCATAAGTGATCGGCACCTCCATTTCTCTACCTGACCCCTCCTGGTAGTGAAGCTGCAGTTAGGGCATGTCTCAGAAGACTTTCAACTTTAATATATATATTCAGCTTTAATATATAAATATATATGTATGTGTATATAGAGAGTGGGAGGTCTCTATATATAAATACCTAGTATAATATATATAGTAAACCTAGCATCATCTATCTATCTATATATATAAAATCATCCTTCCATGCTTAACTTTTAATAATCAAAATAGTAAGGTAGCCCCTGTCTAATTTTGCGTATACCATTTTAACGCAAAACTCTTCTTAAAGACAAGGGGTTTTCTGGCAGTGGGTTAGGTCTCAGTTCAGCATATACCTTCACTTCCTGCTAAGGAGGGTTGGGAGTGAGTGCACATGTGCATTAGCTGGTGTTGATTGTTTTATTTTCTAAAAAATCTTTTTATTGCAAACGCCTGCCTCCTGGGATGGTGAAATTGTCCTTATCAGTTGACTATAAGAAGCATTCAGTATGCTGAATACTTTTGAAGTACAACAATTTGCAGTAATTTATGGTTGTTACATAAGTTATTTAAGCCTTGAGTCTGTGGTGCAATTTGTCTGGGCGTGTTTATGTTTCCTTTGATTTCACTGGACCATGCTGGGTAAGGCAGTGTTCAGCTATACAGGTGACAGGCGGTTCCCCATTTATGGTGTTGGGACAGGTTTAACTGTAGTGTTGTCATTTAGGAATAAAAGAGAATTAAAAGAGGCATTTATTTAGTTGGGCCTCAGTAGAATAATAAATGATAGTCATTTGTTTAACTGAGCCTCAGTAGAATAATGAGCCACAGACTTCTATATTAGGACTAAAGAAATAAGGCTGCACACCTACAACTATCTGATCTGGCAGGTTTGTAGAAGATCAGATAGTTGTAGGTGTGCAGCCTTATTTCTGGGCTCTTTTTTCTGTTCCATTGGTCTGTGTGTCTGTTTTTGTACCAGTATCGTGCTGTTTGGTTACTGTAGCCCTGTAGTATGGTTTGAAGTCGGGTAGTGTGATGCCTCCAGCTTTATTCTTTTGCTTAGGATTGTCTTGGCTAATTTTTGGTTCCATATGGATTTTAGAATAGGTTTTTTCCAGTTTGTGAAGCATCTCAATGGTAGGTTAGTAGGAATAGCATTGAATCTATAAATTGCTTTGGGCAGTATGGCCATTTTAATGATATTAATTCTTCCTATCCATGAGCATGGAATATTTGTCCATTTGTTTATGTCATCTCTGATTTCTTTGAGCAGTGTTTTGTGCTTCTTCTTGTAGAGATCTTT
The DNA here is from genome assembly GCF_009828535.3 of Hylobates moloch. Classification (NCBI taxonomy): domain Eukaryota; kingdom Metazoa; phylum Chordata; class Mammalia; order Primates; family Hylobatidae; genus Hylobates; species Hylobates moloch. The sequence continues at coordinate 69,495,337 of NW_026652288.1, forward strand.
TACCTCCCTAATTAGCTATATTCCTAGGTATCTTATTTTTTTATGGCAATTGTGAATGGCAGTTTGTTCCTGATTTGGCTCTTGGCTTGACTGTTGTTGGTGTATAGAAATGCTAGTGATTTTTGCACATCGATTTCGTATCCTGAGACTTTGCTGAGGTTTTTTTCTATCAGCTTAAGAAGCTTTTGGGCTGAGACTATGGGGTTTTTCATGTATAGGATCGTGTCATCTGCAGACAGGGATAGTTTGACTTTCTCTCTTACTATTTGAATACCCTTTCTTTCTTCCTCTTGCCAGATTGCCCTGGCCAGAACTTCCAGTACTATTGTATTAGTCTGTTTTCATGCTGCTGATAAAGACATCCCTGAGACTGGGTAATTTATACAGGAAAAAGGGTTCAATGGGCTTACAGTCCCCTGTGTCTGGGGAGGCCTCTGGGGAGGCTTCCACAATGGTGGAAGGCAAGGAGGAGCAAGTCATGTCTTATGTGGATGGCAGCAGGCAAAGAGAGAGCTTGTGCAGAGAAACTCCCATTTTTAAAACCATCAGATCTCGTGAGACTTACTATCATGAGAACAGCACAGGAAAGACCAGCCCCCATGATCACTTACCTCCCACCTGGTCCCCTCAACAACATGTGGGAATTCAATATGAGATTTGGGTGGGGACACAGACAAACCATATCAACTATGTTGAATAGGAGTGGTGAGAGATGGCATCCTTGTCTTGTGCCGGTTTTCAAGGGGAGTGCTTCCAGCTTTTGCCCATTTAGTATGATGTTAGTGATGGGTTTGTAATATATGGCTCTTATTATTTTGAGGTATTTTCCTTCAATACCTAGTTTATTGAGGTTTTTTTTTTTAACATGAATCAATGTTGAATTTTATCGAAAGCCTTTTCTGCATCTATTGAGATAATCATGTGGTTTTTGTCTTTAGTTCTGTTTATATGATGAATCACATTTATTGTACATGTTGAACCAACCTTGCATCCCATGGATAAAGCCTAGTTGATCATGGTGGATAAGCTTTTTGATGTGCTGCTGGATTTGGTTTGCCGTATTTTGTTGAATATTTTTGCATGGATGTTCATTAAGGACATTGGCTTGAAGTTTTTTTCCTTTTGTTGTTGTATCTCTGCCAGGTTTTAGTATCAGGATGATGCTGGCCTCGTAGAATGAGTTAGAGAGGAGTTCCTCTTCTCCAATTTTTTTTTGGAATAGTTTCAGTAGGAATGGTACCAGTTCCTCTTTTTACATCTGGTAGAATTTAGCTATGAATCTGCCTGGTCCTGGGCTTTTTTTGGCTGTTAGGCTATTTATTACTGCCTGAATTTCAGAAATTGTGATTGGTCTCTTCAGGGATTTGATTTCTTCCTAGTTCAGTCTTGGGAGGGTATATGTGTTCAGGAATTTATCCATTTCTTCTAGATTTTCTACTTTACATGCCTAGAGGTATTCATAATGTTTTCTGATGGTTGTTTGTATTTCTGTGGGGTCAGTGGTAATATCCCCCTTGTCCTGAAATAATGTTAATGGTCATAGTTCCCAGTTTGGGTTGGTCAAATATGGAAGGGATTTGAGGTTTTGAAACCTCAATGACTTTTAAAAGTAAGTTTTGACCTCTGGAGATTATCTGGAACTCTACTCAGAGACAAAAACCCTGCTGCACGCAGGTAAATCGCCTGGTGCCTCACCCAAAACAGCAGCACAAACATTAAGCCAGCAGTTCTCGGATCTCTGGGAAAAGCATGTGGGTTTGAAGGAAAATATTGATTGTATTAGTCAGGGATGGAACACTGTGTACTTGTTACAGTTAATGCCAGGTGTGTAGTCAGCTGAACTTCAGGTTTTCCCAAGGGTTCATTCATTAGTAGGACCCCGGAAGTATTTATTGTCTTTTAGATAGATTTTGACTAGAGTTTTTCTTTTCACTATAATTACCCCCTCCACCTCTCCAAGATAATGTACCGTGCATGTACTAATAAATGACTGTTGCAACACCAGTGTTCGTTATGTTAAGTTCAGTGATGGAACCAAAGCCATACTTGCCAGCTGTTGCCCTGACCCCATTTATTTGCCATGGGGTGTGTTTGTGTAATTTCCATCACCTTGAAATGCCAGATACCTTTGAAAAGGGTGTTCTCTGTTCAGCACCTAATAGTCATCCTCTACTGCACTCTTCTTTTGTACTTGCTGACATGTGGCTTTATCAGTAATCTTAAGTCATTGGAATGTTTCTTCAGTTTGCTCAAAAATTTTGAACTCTAGTCAGAAATAGTTTGACTTCTTAAAGTATTTTAATTTTAATTAAATTATTTTAACTAAAGTATTTTAATTAAAGTATTTTTCAGCTCTGTGCTTAGTGTGACTAACAGTGCAATGGGAGATCTAGAATTCAGACCTCAGTCTCTGGTTCTGGGCTCAGCTCTTAAAGCACGCATAGTGTACCTGTGGGAGACTTTCTGGAATTGCAGGATGAGAAAGGAAGATTTGAAAAGCAGGAATTTTATTATAAATATCGTTTCATTCCATTGAAAATACAGCAGACACTTTGGCGTCTTAGTGGTTTGATGTGATGGGACTTACTATTTTAGAATTTACACTGTGCTTATTGTGAAAGACATACTATTTTCCAGTAAAAATCAGAGCTTGACAAATGTAATATACCTGAATGTCATTCTGTTTGCAGAAATGCTTAATGCATTTAAACTTATTATTTTCCCTAAATTTTCAGAATTTTCAGTTGTTTGTGACTTGTTGCTTAAAATAGTAATTTCTGCAGTTTTATAATTTTTCATTTACAGTTTGGCAACGCAGCAGTCTCATAAGATTATTTTTTTACTTTAGATGGTGACTAAAACCTTTTGCCATATCTTTTTTTGTGTGTGTATAAGATATAGAAAATTGTTTTCACTTTTTGTGGCTGGCTCACATTTAGCTCACATCATAGTTTAAACAGAACTGCAGGTACATACTAGTCCACACTTTTAAGTTGGCCTGTGGGTCTTCTGGAATTATTGTGTTTTTATAAACAAAAATAGAGGCCCATGTGCCTAGACCTGAGACCCATAGTTTGGATATTTGTCCCCTCCAAAACTCACATGGAAATTTAATTCCTAATGTAGCAGTATTGAGAGGTGGAGCCTTTAAGAAGTGATTAGATCATGAGGGCTCTGCCTGCATGAATAGATTAACAGCCACAGATTACTGGGCTAATGGATTAATGAGTTATCATGGGAGGGGAGCAGGTGGCTTTATAGGAAGAGGAAGAGAGACCTGAGCTAGCTCCTTAGCATGCTCAGCCTCCTTGCCATATGATACCCTGCACCACTTCAGGGCTGTTCAGAGTGTCCCCACCAGCAAGAAGGCTCTCACCAAATGTAGCACCTCAGCCTGGAACTTCTTAGCCTCTATAACTGTAGGAAATAAATTCCTTTGCTTTATAAATTACCCAATTTCAGGTATTCTGTTGTACGCACCCCAAAACGGACTAAGACTTACTACTCTAGCTAAGAGAGATAAAGGTGAGGGACTATTTAGCTTGGGCCTGGGACTGGGCTCTGTGTGTGGTCTTGCTTTTTATGTATAATTAGATTATGGTATTCTCTTAACATTTCTGAAAATTAACTTGACTTATGTAAGCAATATATAATATGTCCTTCATGTAGAGAATAATTCAGACCTTTTGGACCAGGTACAGTGGGTCCCATCTGTAATCCCAGAACTTTGGAAGGCTGAGGCAGGGGGATCTCTTGAGCCCAGGAGTTTGAGACCAGCCTGGGCAACATAGTGAGACCCCCATCTCTTAAAAAAAAAGAAAAGAAGAAGAAGAAGAATTGGGACATTTCAAATAAGACTAAAGGCTCTTTTGGTCATTTGTGCAATCCCAATCTCTATGCCCTTCTCCATAGATAATGCTGCTCTCGATTTGGCAATACTCTTCTGAAAATCCACATATATACATTTAAGGAAACAATATAGATTACCCATATTTATGTAAATATACAGATTATTTATAATATACAGCTTGTTTCTTTTCTGCACTATGTGTCTTATAAATCATATAAGTCATTTCATATCTACATGTGATCTACAGTGTTATAACTGCATTAATACATAGGATGGATATGCATTTAGCCATCTTTACTGGGGGAATGTCATGCATGCTTTAAGAATCTAATAAAAATTATGAGCCATAGGCTTTCTCTGTGGAAAAATGCACACATGTATACATGTAAATTTTTTAAATAATTTCTGTTTTTTCAGTTTTAGTTAGAGAGTATTTTTTTTCTTGACTTTATTTCCAAATACTAGGAGCAACTTAGTGTAGCTTTTTATGTATTGAGTACAGTTTCCATGTTGTTAATATCACTTTAAAAAGTTTTTCTGTATCTGCATTGTTGCCGTGTTGGAACTTTATATAAACTCCTAAAAATATAGACAGAGATTGAGGAAAAAACTACTCTTGTTGGAGCTGAATAATTAAAGGGCAGCTGAGTGGTAGATCTGCCAATATTTATGTAATTGATTCTTCTGAGAGAACAGTGAAGTGTTGGGATATGGGGGTGTGTGCACCAGTTGCCCTAGGGTTGGCAGAGATCAGAAATGACAGGTGTTCCAAGAAAGCAGGAGGAGATGAAAACACGGTTAGTTAATTGTTATGGGCATAACTACAAAAGCAGATGTTTCGACTACAAACCTACAACAGGGTCCAGACAGAGAGGGTCTTCTTATTTCATTGAGTAGAAAATCGGTGAGAGAGATTGATGAATTCATTGTCTTCATCAAGGGCCTGCCCCACATGAAGTTCTGTCTAGGGCAGGCCCTGGAGATAGAGCAAGAACAGACTCCACCTTGCATTCATGTCCTTGTAAACAACCTGAATGGCGAGACAGGTGTCAGATATCAAATCATCCCATAGATCGAGACAGGTGTCAGATATCAAATCATCCCATAGATAAATGCATAATTACTATTGTGGTAAAGCTGTGAAGGACTTATTGGTGCTGCTGCAAGATCTGCTAGAGAAGAGCACCTGTCTGGGCAAGGTGCGGTCAGTGGAGAGCAGATGTCAGAGGAGGTAACGTGAGCTGTCATCTGGAGGGTCCAGGACGATAGCTGGTGGGGCACAGCTGGGGAGTGGCAGGGTAGAAGAGTCTCAGGTAGAGAAAATGTCATGTGCACAGACCCTTTGGGGTGATGGTGGATAAGAGGAGTTGGGATAAGGCCAGTGCAGCTGGAACGTCTTGATCTCCTTTGTGGGTTTTTCCTCATTCCTCTGTTCTCTAAATGTTGGAGGGTCCCTGGGCTCATTCTCTTACCTGCACTCATGTGATGATGGTTTTATCAATCTTGTACTTTTAAATATATCATATACTCTGATGACTTCCAAGTTATTGCTTACTATGAAATCAAATTAAATTATGGACTTATTCTCAACTAGCTATTTCCTTTGGGGAGGTGGAAGGGATACATTCAAGAATAATAGCAGTCTGTAGGAATACAGTGTAATTAGAAGAGAAGGCTCAGCGATGTTGAGGAGTTCTGAATAACTGTGTAGAAAGACTTTCTCATACTGACTTTGGATTGCAGACTCATCTATGGGATTCTTGTATTTGCCTTGTTGAGCTTAATGTATCCTCTTGTGGGGTCTCCTTCTTCAGTCCAAAGATGGGGCTATTTCTCAGGGCCACATCCACACAGTGGTTGGTCTCCATGATGATTGGAGAGTGTTGTCACCTTTAAAATTACTATTGAATCTTTAAATATGGAATCCTTAAAAATGTATTACTCAAATTTTGTGGATTTACCTGGAGCACATATAGCCTATTAATTCTCTAGATTATTAGCCTGTACTCTAATATCTTAATATTAGGATGTTTATTATCTATATTTCTATTATTTTGAGGAGATAAGAACCATACAGTCAGTGGACAACTTCTGTAGCAGAAAGTATTATTGACAGTAAAATAAAATTGCAGATTATTTCCCTCTTTGTAGGAAATAAGCCTATCCAACTATAATAATACAAAAATGGAGCAATTTCCACTTTGCATGGTTAGAAACCCTGCTTCTGGTAGTGGAGTGCAAAGGAGTCTGATTGTTGTGTGCCCACCTGGGCAACAGGGAGCCCTTATATCCACACGGGTCCAAAGTCTGAATGAGCAGACTGAGTTGCAGGATAGCTGTTAGCTCTGGGATCGTCACAGTATTGATTTGTTTACATGCAGTTAAATTACTGACCACATATTTGCAGGAGACTTATTGTGTACTAGGATTGTGTTAGGTAATTTCAGATACAGTTTATGTAGTCCCCAGGACAATGCCACGAGGGTAAGTACAAATTCTTTACTTTGTAGCAAGTCAGCTGAGAGGCTAGGATGTTAAATGCGGCTGCTAGTTAAGGTCTTGAGATTACTTGGAACAGCCTCTGCAGTGACCTCAAAAAATGGATACATGTACCTAGGGCTCTGGAAGAGCAGGAACTGTGTTTCTCCCCAGGTGCTCAGCCAATAATGTGACTGCAACTCTTGACTTGGGCTCTTTTTTCTTCTCATAAATTGGCTTATTTTCCCTTTTTACTATGCTTGTCTTTTTCCTGAAAGCTCCTGCATACTCAGGGTTTCTAAGTTTGTTTTTTTTTTTTGAGACAATCTCACTGTTGCCCAGGCTGGAGTGCAGTGGCGCGATCTCAGTTCACTGCAACCTGCGTCTCCTATAAGCAATTCTCCCGCCTCAGCCTCCTGAGGAGCTGGGATTACAGGCACATGCCACCACGCCCAGCTAATTTTTGTATTTTTAATAGAGACAGGGTTTTGTCATGTTGGTCAGGCTGGTCTCGAACTCCTAAGCTCAGGTTATCTGCTCGCCTCGGCCTCCCAAAGTGCTGGGATTACAGGCATGAGCTACCATGCCCAGCCTCTGAGTTCTTGTAACTTACACTTGAGGCTGTGTTAACAGCCCTGTCCTTCCCTCAAGTAATTCTTTCAGCTTCCATCCTATTTTTTTTTTTGAGATAGAGTCTTGCTCTGTCACCCAGGCTGGAGTGCAGTGGCGCAGTCTCAGCTCACTGCAAGCTCCGCCTCCTGTGTTCATGCCATTCTCCTGCCTCAGCCTCCTGAGTAGCTGGGACTACAGGCGACCGCCACCACGCCCGGCTGATTTTTTTGTATTTTTAGTAGAGACGGGGTTTCACCGTGTTAGTCAGGATGGTCTCTATCTCCTGACCTCGTTTTCCGCCCGCCTTGGCCTCCCAAAATGCCGGGATTATAGGCGTGAGCCACCGCGCCTGGCCTTCCATCCTATTTTTGAAAGGATGTAGGCCAGAATGCCAAAGTGAGTTACACAGTTTAGTTGCCCAGTTTAGTTCCTTGAGAGAGAGGGGATTATATTGGGTCAGCTACTTTGCCCCCACTTAACAGGTCACTAGAACATGTATTGTCATTTAGCCAGGTGCTTAACTAACTCTGCTCCAGTCAGCTTTGGCCTCCATGATGTACTATGGCACCAAATGTGGTCCCTTGGGGCTGCTGCTTTTGCAGAGGCTGTGAGTAGAATGGTTTTTCTTGTAGAGGTCCATGGGAGTGTTAAACGACATGACTGACTGACTTTTGTCTAGTGTAATTTATACATCATGGAGTGCACATTGTAACCATGGTCTTTATCAGCAGCTTAACATGATAAGAAATATGTTTTACCTTATAAACCAATATGTGTGTCTGAACGTATATGTTTGTACATATGTATGTGTGTATGTATCTCAAAGAAATTTTACAAGGCAGGAGTTACTTTATACTGCTTGCAGTGTACTATAGTATTTTTAATTTTTTTCTGTTTTGTTACATTTAAATAGATAACGATCACTTCATGTAAGACTTTATTTTGCATTCACTGCCAGTTTGTAACTTACAATTTGAACAGTGCTAATATCTGACTCCAAAATTCATTTGTTTTCCACTGCATTGTAGTGAATGAGGCAAACAAAACAAGGCTAAAACCCAGCCTACCCTCCAGGAGCTTAGAACCTAGAGCAGAAGACAATAGAAATGAAATGTCTAAATGATATTTTGAAAGGATGTAGGACAGAATGCCAAAGTGAATGACACAGTTGGAATCACAGAAAGTGAAGTGAAGATGAGGAAAGTTTTGTCTATAGGATGTGACTTAAACTAGATGGGCTAGTTGGGCAGAAGAGGAGAAAATAAAAGTAATGAAGGTGTAAATTGCTTGAATAAAGCTTTTTCTTTTTTCTTTTTTTTTCTTTTCAGTAGAGACAGGAAGACAGGATTTCACCATGTTGGCCAGGCTGGTCTTGAACTCCTGGCCTCAAGTGATCCACTTGCCTTGGCCTCCCAAAGTGCTGGGATTACAGGTGTGAGTCACTGCACCCAGCCAATAAAGCTTGATAGGTAGGCAAAGGGAAGAAGAAAGATAATGACTTCTGTGTCTGTTTCTCAGATCTCTGTACAATAAGATAATTCCTGTCCAAAGAAACCACTGCCTGCTTTGTACATCTAATGGAAAGCATCAGTTTACTCTATTACCCATTTTTCAGAAACAGATTTTGCTCAGGTTAGATTTTTATTGTAAAACCTCAGAAATTCAGTATCGCTGTTGTTTTAAGTAGCTTATTATTTTGGAGTTTCTCATTCCTATCCGCTGATCATTTTGCAAAAATAGCAAACAAAAATAAAATAGCAACTAATATGTTGGCAAAACCTTTAGAAATAGGTGTTCTTTTCTTCTGCAAGAGAGGAACCTCAGACCTGTTCTACCTTTCTTAACCCCTTGACTCATACCTTCACTATGTGTAAATGGCGTCATTCTCAGTTACGCAGACTCTTAACAGGCCTGTCCTCCTTTATCTCTCTCGCTTGCAGATCGGCCTGTCATCACTCATTTTCAGCACTGCCTCATAAGCCATTGCTCAGTTTGGACTTGATTAAAATCTTTCTTATTGCCTCCCTTTACCTTAGCTTCTCATTTCTTTTATCTACAGGTGGTCATCTCTCATTTCTCTAGTTTCTCTTTGGGGCAGCAACAAAGAAACAGAAGTATTATTGGCACCTTTAAACAGTTCTACTAGTCTGCCCTACTCGTTTTCTTTCTTTTTTGGGAGAGGATGTTGAAGTAGTATTTTAGTTTTTGTTATTCAAAGTGTTGCTTTAATTGCAAAGCCAAGACGTTTATTACAGAAAAATCAGAAAGTACCAATAGATAAAAATAAAAAAATTGAACTCTTTCTATTCAATCACTATTAACATTTTTGTATATAACTTTTCAGATTTAAAAATATATAGGATTGTCTTTTATGCAAAAATCAATAATGTAGTAGTAGTTTTGTCACTTTTTTTCCCCTTAACAGTGTCGTAAATATCTTTTCATGTTACTAAGCCTGCTGTTTTGTCACTTTTTTCTTAACAGTGTTATGAATGACCTTCCATGTCATTAAATATTCTTCTACAACAATCTTTTTAAAGCCCACATACTAGCTCCTCAAATAAGTGGATGTTTAGCTCTTTTAACCAATTTCCTGTTGTTAATCATGTGTTTGTTTCTAATTTTTCAATTTAAAATTCAAAATTTAAGGCTGATTAAGTTTTTAAAAATAATTATTTTTGAACTGCTGAAGTAAAAGAAATAGATTCTCCTTATTAAAAAATTAAATGTAACAGTTAAGATTGAAAGCTGCTTAACTTTACCACCATTCCCAACCCCTCAGCTGTTAACCACTGCTGTAAGTCTGGTCTGTCCCCCAGTATTTTATTAAGTAGTGCACGTTTAAAAATTGTTAATCTTCGGTTAAATTATAGAATTGCCCTTTACCCTGAATTTATTCCCTTTCGTCCTTGTTACTTCTGTGTCATTAGCTTTTCATGTATTTGTTAACCTCATTTTCTCTTCTTAATTTAGCTGATAGATACGTGAGAACTGCATCTCTTGCTCATTTGGAGGATAGAGAATACATAAATTTTGGTCCAGGCTCAGTAGCCCACAGCGGGGAATGCAGGTTGGAGAGAGCCACAAGTAAAAGAGAGGAATTTGTTTGGTGGTAGAAATGTCAGGATTAATCAACAAGTTAAATGACCAGGGAGCCCTGCTGACAGCTTAGCTTTCACTGCAGCAGAAGCCAGGAAGCCAACGAGAGATGTTGTTTCTGGGGCATTCAGGGGGAGCAACTTAATTTAGGGGAAGAGTAGCTTGCACAGCTCTTAAAAACTGAAGTTTTAGAAGGCAGTGTGCTACAATGATTAAGAGCTCAGGCTTTAGGGGTGTACAGGCAGGCCCAAGTCTGAATCTCAGCTTTCCAGTTATTTGGGTGAATGACTTAACTATTCTGTGTCTCCGTTCTTTATTTGTAAACTAGAGATAGTAATGCCTTCCTCACAGATTTGTTACAGGGTTTAGATGCATGGAAGGAACAGTACCTGGTTCATGGTAAACATTTGATACAATGGTAGTGAGAGGTGACAGCATGCTGGCAGTCCTCACATCCCTCGCTTGCTCTCAGTGCCTCCTCTGCCTGGGCTCCCACTTTGGAGGCACTTGAGGAGCCCTTCAGCCCACCACTGCACTGTGGGAGCCCCTTTCTGGGCTGGCCAAGGCGGGAGCCGGCTCCCTCAGCTTGCAGGGAGATGTGGAGGGAGAGGCGTGAGCGGGAACCGGGGCTGTACGCGGCGCTTGCGGGCCGGCTGGAGTTCCGGGTGGGCGTGGGCTTGGCTGGCCCCCCAACTCGGAGCAGCCGGCCGGCCCTGCCGGCCCTGGGCAGTGAGTGGCTTAACACCCAGGCCAGCGGCTGCGGAGGGTGTACTGGGTCCCCCAGCAGTGCCGACCCACCGGCACTGCACTTGATTTCTCACCGGACCTTAGCTGCCTTCCTGCGGGGCAGGGCTTGGGACCTGCAGCCCGCCATGCCTGAGCCTCCCACCGCCTCCATGGGCTTCTGTGCGGCCTGAGCCTCCCCAACGAGCGCCACCCCCTGCTCCACAGCGCCCAGTCCCATCAACCACCCAAGGGCTGAGGAGTGCAAGCGCATGGCGCGGGACTGGCGGGCAGCTCCACCTGCAGCCCCAGTGCAGGATCCACTGGGGGAAGCCAGCTGGGCTCCTGAGTCTGGTGGAGATGTGGAGAGCCTTTGTGTCTAGCTCAGGGATTGTAAACACACCAGTCAGCACCCTGTGTCTAGCTCGAGGTTTGTGGATGCACCAATCGGCATTCTGTGTCTGGCTGCTCTGGTGGGGCCTTGGAGAACCTTTGTGTCGATACTGTGTATCTAACTGATCTGATGGGGACGTGGAGGACTTTTATGTCTAGCTCAGGGATGGTAAACGCACCAATCAGCGCCCTGTCAAAACAGACCACTGGGCTCTACCAATCAGCAGGACGTGGGTGGGGCCAGATAAGAGAATAAAAGCAGGCTGCCCGAGCCAGCAGTGGCAACCCGCTCGGGTCCCCTTCCACACCGTGGAAACTTTGTTCTTTTGCTGTTTACAATAAATCTTGCTGCTGCTCACTCTTTGGGTCCATGCTGCTTTTATGAGCTGTAACACTCGCCGCCAAGGTCTGCAGCTTCACTGCTGAAGCCAACGAGACCACGAGCCCACTGGGAGGAACGAACAACTCCAGACGCGCCGCCTTAAGAGCTGTTAACACTCACCGCGAGGGTCCGCGGCTTCATTCTTGAAGTCAGTGAGACCAAGAACCCACCAGAAGGAAGAAACTCCGAACACATCCGAACATCAGAAGGAACGAACAACTCCAGACGCGCCACCTTAAGAGCTGTAACACTCACCGCGAGGGTCCGCGGCTTCATTCTTGAAGTCAGTGAGACCAAGAACCCACCAATTCCGGACATAGTAGTTTGAGAAATAAATTAAGAACCAACCAGAACTCTGAATCAGGAATTGACAAGACATGGGTAGCAAGCTAGTGAGTGCTGGCTGCAAATGAAGTAATGCATGTTTATCTCCAAAATGTACAAAGCACAGCAGTTCATTCTTGTGCATTTAATTACTTATCTGTAGTTTGTGTTCTCAGCCTCATGTCCGTATTGAAATAATTTGGGTTCATTCAGGAATCCTGGCTCTGTCTGTAGATGGTGATGCAGGGCATAGAGGAGCAAATGTCTTGGCTTGCTTTATCTGAGTGTTCCATTATTTTAGCAAACTTGATGTTGCCTGCTTGAGGCTGAGTACTTGCTATTTCTTGAGATTCAAACACTTTTTTGAGGATTATAGAATTAAGCTTAACAATAGGACATCAGAGAGATCAGCTTTTTGAACAAATTAATTTGGATGTCACTGGCATATTACCTGATGCATTTTTAAATTAAGCATATGATTTTATGATATGTGCTATTCTTCTACTTTTTCTTTTTTTAAAGAAAGCGTTCTCTCTTTCTGTTTACCCACCACTCCCCAAAAGGATGACCCATCTTGACCTCATGTCTAGTGTTTGGTTATGCAGATCTCTGGCCCTTTGAAATTTGTGTTCTGTGGCAGCTCCTAGCTAGGTAAAGTGATGTCTTAAAACCTTTCCTTGTGGATGTAGTGGGGTTAAAGAGAGCCTACTGGATCTGGTTACAGAGGACACTCTTTCTGGACTCTGGCAGATTTTTCATTTTAAGGATTTCAAGCATGCTCTCAAACTGCTGCTGTTCCCATGTTATTTACAGTGAAAGAATTCTAGCTCATTTTTAATTCAGGGACGACTCAGGTTGCATTGTCTGTAGAAAGGACCTGAGAGTGATTGTGTCCTGTGGTATAATTTTACTTTGAAATCCCTTCCCATTCGAGCTCTTGAGAAAAGAAGCCTGTAAGTAGAGAATCACCAACAGACATGAAAAACAAGCTTGGTTTTGCAAATGGGTAAACTCCATTGAGTTTTAGCTCAGATGGGTGTTCAGTATAAATTAGTGCTTGATGGAGACAGAGTGATCGTGGATTGTAAATCTAATGTAATTTTTAACTGGCTACATTTTTGAGTCTTTTTGGTTTGTGAGGCTTTTGGGTTCTTCCCATCTGTTTTCCCTAGCTGGTGGGCAAAAATAGAAGGAATGCACATTCATCTAGAAACACTATCGAGTCATGGAGGGTCTGAGAACAAAGAGGGCGTCAGAACATAAATATCCCTGTTTACTTCACAGAAAATGATTATCTGATAAGCCAAGAGACTGGTGCTAATCTTGGTTCTCTCCACAGATGTAGGACTGGCTGTATCCATAGATGAGTTCTGTGTAAATGGCAATGTGAAGGATCTATTTGGGGCTTAGAGAACTTGGCTCATAACCTATTCCAGTTAGTGGAGTCAAAGACCAAGAAATATTACACAAAGTTTATAGTTCTTTTACACAGTTCTCTGCAAGGTGGAGATGCTTAGTGTAACTGTCATGAGTGTAATAATGGACTCACAGTCTAAAGCTTGTCTTTTCCTTCTTAAGGTATTTATCTGAGAAGCTCAGCCCTGCAGTGTACTTTAGTTTGGGCTGCCATAACAAAATACCATAAATTGGGTAGCTTATAAACAACAGAAATTTATTTCTCACGGTATTGGAAGCTAGAAAGTCCAAAATCAAGGCAGATTTGGTGTTTGGCAAGGGGCTGCTTTCTGGCACATAGTGCCTTCTTGCTACCTCTTCACATGGTAGAAGGGTTAGGGGTTTCTCTGGGGCCTATTTTAAAGGGCGTTAATCCCATTCATGGGGCAAAGCTTAATCACTTCCTGAAAGGCTCCACCTCCTAATACCATCACCTTGGAGGTTAGGATTTTAATATATGAATTTGGGAAGACCCAAACATTCAGACCATAGCACAAGGTATTAAAAGGGAAACCGGCATGATTTTATGTGGAGTATCTAATAATTACCTTTTGGATCTATACTTTGGGAGTTTACCCTTTTACAAATTTCATAAACTGTGTTTTGGGTCTAACTAGACAGTATCAAATCCATAGAAGAAATATCTTGTAGTGTTCTTTATTAGGTTTAGCCAATTACTAATTTATATCTCATTTTGACATGCAAAATATATCAGTTATAAAGATCACAGGTCAAGAATTTCAGCACCTTATACAGTAAATTTGTAATTATGAATTTAAAACTATTATAACAGTGAGTTCTATGCATTCACTATCTTAATAAGGCACAGATACATGCTCATATTTTTAATATGTCAAAACTGTAGTATTGTTCACTCTCTTGTTTTATTTGAATTAATTTTTATCCACTTAAAATGCTGAAGATATTGACATATGTTCATATATTCTCTTTAAAATTCAGAATCCACAGATTTGAAGTTTTGTGAATTGGCTGGATTGTACAAAATCAAGAACCTCACGTTAAATCCATTTCTTACTGATTTGTTAAAAACTACTTTTGCAATTCTACTTGTTGATGACATATTTAAATAAGAAATTTAAACCAGTGAGGAATAAGAAAGTTCAAATGAGGTTGCTTTGGCTGTCTGTGTGTTTAAAGGAGTGTTGCTTTGGCTGTCTACGTGATCCCATTTGTACCCAGCTGAAGCTGGCATGAAATGTATATTTTAAAAGTGAGGCCGGGCACGGTGGCTCACGTCTGTAATCCCAGCACTTTGGGAGGCTAAGGTGAGAAGATCGCCTGAGGTCAGGAGTTCCAGACCAGCCTGACCAACATGGTGAAACCCCCTCTCCACTAAAAATACAAATATTAGCCAGGCACTGTGGTGCACGCCTATAATCTCAGCTCCTCATCCTCAGGAGGCTGAGGCAGGAGAATCACTTGAACCCAGAAGGTGGAGGCTGCAGTGAGCTGAGATAGCGCCACTGCACTGCAGCCTGAGCGACAGAGTGAGACTCTATCTCAATAAATAAATAAATAAGAAAAAGGAGCCTGTACAATTTTAATTTCTTTCACTTTATATATCAAGTAAGACTCATAGGTTTTAGAAGCTGGTATATTATATTTTCTTTCCCACAAATGGAGACAATAGAAACACTTGAAGAAATGGGATAAATTTGACAATACTTTGGATTCTCATAGCAAAAATTGGTAAACTTCAAAAAGGATGTATATTTTAAGACTATAGGTATAAACATATGTTTTTCATGCTAAAAAAAGCCTGGAACATAAAGTGATTTTTACTTAAGTTTATAGATAAGGTTCCTGTGTCTGAATTTGAGAATTTTCAGAGGTCTTTCCTATTAAAAACTTTGTACACATTCTTTCCCCTTCTTTTCTTCCTTTTCCTTTCTTCCTCCCTCCTTCCTCTCTGCCTTTCTTTCTTCCTTATTTCCACTTGATGTTATTCACCTACATTCTCATTCTCCCCTGATTGTCTCTTCTCTGCTCTCTCTCAGTCTTCTTGGGGTTCCCTTTTCAGATCATTCTCTCCCCTCCTGGGTTTCATCTCCCCACCTTGATCAGTCTCTGAAATCTTCTTGCCTGTTCATAACCTTCTACCTCCAGACACGTGCTGTAAGGTGCTACTTAATTTGGAGTTGACTGTGGAAGGATGCCTCAGGTGGACAAAATTACTCCTCCGGGTTTCGGAGGAAGAACCTGGAGAGCCTGTTCTGTTACAGGGCATGGAAGGACAGAGACAGAAGCACAGGCCCAGGAGCAGCGGCCTGGCAGCCAGCCATGAGGAGCCGCTTTGTCATACCTTAGAAGAAACTTTCAGGCTCCCCAAATGTGCAACACTTCAGTTTCCTCAATCAGAATACAAGAACGCTTCCCGGAATCTCTTTTTCTAGCACCATAGTTTTGTTAGTTCCTTACTGATGGCTTGTTAAAGGAATATTTTACTATCTATCATGTTAGTATTAGTGAAAGATTATAATTCTGTATATTAATACTTTACCTTTGTCAAAACTACCTTCTCTTTCCCCTCAAAAGAGCAAGTACTTTTTGTTGTGGGTTTGCCCTCTCTTTTGATAGGACAAAGTACTCTTAATTCCCCAGTAAAGTAGCTGTCATCTGTGTAGGTCACTAAGCCCAGGTTTTTCATTCTCCTTAAGATTTTTTGGGTCTGAACCCCATTTGGGTGGAGATGCCACTGGCATGGAAATTCTTGCTGGTGACCTCACCTGCAGAGATTGTGGGCATGGCACCTCTATATCCATCTGCCGGACTTCGGGTCATGCAGGAAATCCTGTGAAATTCCTGCTCAGGGTTAACCAAAGGGAGCAGCTCTGAAGGGTTACATTCTTCTGGCCAGTCTCCTCCCTTATTAAAATGTGTAAAGAATCCTTTTTAGCCGTGAATTCTTGCTGACAGGCTGACCCAGGGTCAGGATGGTGGGTAAAGCTAAGAACATTCCAAGATATATGTGGACCAAAAAAACACATGATACACAAAACTGGTACAGACTTGGTATTAGAAGGGGTCTTAGTGATGCTAGCCCAACCCTTAGAAATGAGGTGCCACTTTCATATAAAGTAGGGGGTCCCTAACCAATAATATTGACTAAAAGCATGAGCCCTGGAGTTGGACTGGCATCGATGCAGATCCTGGCCTTGTTACCTATTAGCTATGTGCTCTTGGATCCTAAGCCTCAGTTGTTACCCCATCTGTGAAATGGGGAAAAGATCAGTATCAGTTTTCTAGAGTTTGTATGAGGATTCAATGGGAAAAAGAGTATAAAATGCTTAGTATATTGTCTGGCACACTATAAATATTTAGTAAATAATTGTTGATTAATAATAAATTAATATTGATGAATTCAACATTTTGTATAGTTTCTCTTAATTCATTTTTGAAGGGCATAGAGTTATGCCTTGAATAATAAGGAAACTTTTAAAGTATTAATAAATGAGTCAACTCTACTTTGCTTTTTCTCCTAGGTGAAAAGAAATGGATTATCTCAGACAGTAAGCCAGGAGGAAAGAAAGAGACAAGAGGTATGTTTTTACCGAGCAGCTGCTTTAGAGCTCTGGAGTGTGTATGTTGGTGTCTGCTCTTTTGTGTTTTCACTTACTGTGTGCCCTTGTTTAGTGTTGTCCTTTGAAAATGTATTTGTTTAACAAAAGCAGTAAGTGATCATTTTAAAATAAAGCTACGTACGCATAAGCTCCCGGAAAAGAAAAAATTTTAAATATCTCAACATCGTTTGATTTTAAACAACAAAGCACGTAGTTCAGGTATTTAAACTGAGAGAAATATGATAAAAAATGAAACCAACATTAGATCCTAGAACTGGAAGAGGGTATTTGTGGAAAAACTGATAGTCACATTAGTCTGTAGACAAATGTAGCCTATTTATGTAAGATACCCTAGGTTAGGGAAAGCTGGATGAAGCATACAGGGGTCTCTGAACCCTCTTTGCAAGTTTTCTATAAATTTAAAGTTATACCAAAATAAAAAGTTTATTTAGTAAAAAAACAAAAAACACAAAAAAACAGGTTAATAATGCAGTTTTACAACTTGAAGTTTAAATCAATGCAATTTGAGAAAATTGCTTATTGTAATAATATTGTGAAGCTCTCAAAGCATTTTCCTCTTGCGTCCTGCATATTAGTGTGTGTGTGTGTGTGTGTATGTGAACGCATATACATACATATAAAAATCGATTCCACAAAGGACACAAGGATTTTTTTTTTTTTTTTGGTTGGCATAGAATAAAGTGAAATACAAGGGTGCAGTATAGTGCCATTTTTTCAAGTTTTAAATAATAGTATAGAACTTTGGTGTACCCATCCACTGAGAATTAACAAATGTATAACAATTGTAATTTTTCTCCTTTTTTAAAAAGAACATAAAACTGATAGTGTAGAATGCCTACATTCTCTTCCTCAGTCCCGTCCCATTCCCTTCCTTTCCTCCCCAGAGGCAACTATAATTATGAACTGGTACATATACTTCCAGCCTGTGTTTTAAAATTATGTATAACATACACACATATATCTGTGCATGTGTGTTAAAATGTATATATATGATATTCTGTGCGTATTTTTTGGTTTTCTGTTTTTTACACTCAACATTATTTTTGAGATTATTCATGTTAATGCGTATGAATCTAGATCATTCATTTCAATCATCATATAGTACTCTATTCTATGAACACCACCTTTAAATATTTTTTATCTGTTTTTCCAATGCTGGACAGTAGATGGGACTTTTTCCTTCATTGTTAACATCGTGACATAAAAATGTTTCCCTCTCCTTGTGGATAAATTTAAAAGCTCCTCCAAGATATTAATCCCATTTGAACATTTTTGTTCTTCTAAACCTTGTATAACCTTGCCTATTTCTATCATATTCTGAAAATATTTATTCAGACTTTCTATTCCTATATAACTATTCCTACCTGCTGTATATAACAGGTCTAACCTAATTTGCTTTTAAATAGTTGATGGTATTATTGCAGGATATTTTAGCAATTATTTTATTAAACTTATTATAATAAACTGCCAATTATTTACCTTTTCCTGTGATCCATTATAAATAGTTCATTAAGTCTTTTTGCCCAGTTTGAGTATTTAGATTAGATTACACACTCTCTCCTTGATGTAATCAGAAGTAAGGAGTGAGCAGAGTGGGGGAAAAGAAGGAATGAAGTGACTTTGGACAGCTGTCTGCTGTGACAATTCATTACACACTGAACATCTATCTGTCCACCAAACTTGAAACATACCTCAAAATTTCTTTCAAAGAATCAAGACAAAAGCCAAATGCATGAGACTTTATAACCCTAAATGGCTTCCTTTGGAGATAACAAAGGGCTTATTTGTTTATGCCCTTCAGAAACAAAAGAAATTATTTAAAATGTTGAATTCAGCAATATTAATTTTTGTTCTCAAAACCCTCAATTATCACTTAATCACATTAATCAATCAGCATAGTTCAGCATTGAAGAAGTGAAAAATGTCTTTGCTGTTGCTAATATTTTAAGTCATTCCAAGGCATCGTATACATCAACACCTGAAATCCATTATTTGTGGTCTAGAAGAAAAATTTTTCTTTAATTCGCTTTGTGTATAGTTTTTCGGGGTTATTGTATTGATTGAAAAAATTCAATATACAGGTTAAATGAGACTCTTAACATTCTTACTCTTTACTCTTCAGATAGTTACATCACTTAATTTCATGAAATACAACTGAGGCTAGATTAGCACATTTAAGTAAGACCCAAGTCCCTAAACCTTACAGAAGTTAAAAGTGGAGGTGAACACTGAGATTAGCACTTCTAACCTGATTTATAAAATAATGGAGCACCCATCAGCAGCTGGGCGTCTACCTGCTTGTGCCTTTCCTGCTCCCACCCAGCCACAGTACCCTCTGCTGTTTGGGGCAAGGACTTGAAGGGTGGAGCCCTGGAGATCAGGGTGATGAAGATAGCGTTACCAGGGAGCTTTCCAGGAAGGCTGTGAATCTTAGGCCTGCATTTTCCCTATATCCCTTTTTAGAGGATCTGAATTTGATTTTGTTAAGGATCTAGATGAATTCCTTACACAGGGCGTTGGAATCTTATCCACATACGTGGGTTGGTATTTCATCATTAACAATTATCAGGAAAACCACTGTGTGCCTGCCACTGAGAGTCTCTGCAGAGAGTCCTTTACTCCTTCTTGAGACACTGATGAGAGTAGAGAGTGTGACTTGTTGAATAGATGGAATTACTTTCAATTGTATGAGTTTATATAAAAGAATTCCTGTGGTTGATAAGAACCTTTTGAGGGTAGACACAGTCATACCAGAATATTTGCTGTTATTGACTGAAAATTAGTCAGATTAAGCATAGGGAGAGGAAGAGCGTGACACACAAGAGGGAAGGGAAGGAAAGTGTGAGAAGTTTTCTCTGAATCTCAAGAGATGACCATAAATCCTTACTGTCCCTAAAGCAGTATGCTTTGAAAGCAGGGCTGGAGGAGATGACCCCAAAGGTTAATTAATGTCACACTGAGATTTTATGACATGCCCTAGCTTCCTTCCATAGATTCTACCCCTTGGCAAAGGCATGACCTCAGGATGTGATGTCAGGTCATCCACATGCTTTCATTTTTTTCATATTTACAGATAGTGATTATTTTTTAAGATTTGGGTAAATGTATATTATATAAAGAGAGTAGTTTTGTGATGTTTCTTTAGTGCGTCTCATTTTGTACTTTCCAAGATACTATACCTGAAAAGTGGAGTATCTTGTTATTCTTACAGCAAAATTATGAGAGCTATCTTTAGTTCTTTAATTAAAAGAATTAATAATACATTTCTTTTTCCTTCTTACCAGGCTATCTTTGAAGTCATATCCTCTGAACATTCATATTTACTCAGCTTGGAGATCTTGATACGAATGTTTAAAAATTCTAAAGAACTGAGTGATACCATGACTAAAACCGAGAGGCACCATCTTTTCTCCAATATTACAGATGTCTGTGAGGCAAGCAAAAAGTAAGTGCACTGCAGTCTGCCTTTGGTCGTGCCAAGAAGTTGCATACTAACAAACACTTTGTTATCTCTAAAGGAAGGCATTTCAGGTTATCAAGTCTCGTTCAATTGGCTTTTGTCTTGATTCCTTGAAATACATTTTGAGATATGTTTCAAGTTTGGTGGATAGACAGATGCTCAGTGTGTAATGAATTGTCACAGCAGGCAGCTGTCCAAAGTCATGTTATTCCTTCTCTTTCCCCACGTTGCTTGCTCTTTACTTCTGATTACATCAAGGAAAGGGTCTTGGTTTGGTGCTAGTCTGTGATATTCATCAGTTTCAGTAAAGAAAGAGTAAGCCTTAGGCTTAGATCTTCTGTAGGCAATATCTGGCTACAATTTAATAATATATATTTTCATTACATTTAAGGTTTTTTGCTTTACTTTTTGTCATGAAGAGTAGATAAAATCATATAATAAACTTTTATGCATTCAAAACTTATATTTAGCAATTGTTAAAATTTTCCATCTTTACTTATATATTATTTTTGCTTAATTTTTTTCCAAGTATATACATAGGATGTTTTACTTATAAATGCTCCAGTATTCAGCTCTTAAGAATAAGGTTATTTTCTTACATAACTACACTGTTGTGGTCATACTTATGATGATGCTTTTATGATTTTATTCCATTTAATTTTGGTATGTGTAAGTAATAGAGTCACATGTTTTAAAATTCCAAAAATACGAAAGACCCTACAGTAAAATGCCATTCATATACTGTTCCCTGGCCACCTGAAACACAACCAGAGTCAACATTTGCTTTCTTGTATATCTTTTTAGTAATACTTATGATTATGTAAGAAAATATATGTATATATTTTTTTTTTCTTGTTTTTACTTAAATGTTACCATACTATAAACACTGTTCTGCCACTTACTTTTTTTTACCTCTATCCTGGAGATTATAGCATGTCTGCACATTAAAACTTTCCTCATTCATTTTTATGTTTTTTCCTTGCAATTATTTGTTGAAGAAATCTGGTCGTTTGTTCTGTAGAATTTCCTATGAGGCACATAATGTATGGGTGGTGATCAATACCAGATCCATTACTTCATTAAGGATTGCAAAACAGTGTTATCTAATTTATCATTCTTTATTCATTTATTAGCTGAAATATTTCTATAAAGGGAAAGGTACATCCATCTATTCATATATTCAGTGGTAAAGTTCACGTTATTCTATTTATTAGTGCTCAGATTGTTCCATCTTTGTTTTTGATTATTTTCTTGCTATATGACATTTTAAGATGTCAAAGGATTATGTTTTGCAATTCCTGCTCCAGGCCTGGAATCAGCCATTTCCCCAAAGAGCTCTGGTGTGTTTTGAAATGAAGTGGTATTTAAAACCTCAGTGAGTACCAGGGTGCTCATTGCTAAGTGGTTTTAGGCTGTTTCAGTAGATAGAACAAAAATCCAAATTTTTCTCTATAAAACTAGATATATTCAAAGCCCATAGACACTCCAAATTTATCAAAGTGTATATATTAAATAGGTACTTTTTAACATATCAATTATACCTCTGTAAAGCTTAAAACATAAAGAAGAAAGTCTAGTTTCTATTCCTGTCCGCTCTATCCTATTCCCTTCCCATATAGATACTCTTAAATAAGTTGTTTATCTTTGTTTTTTAAAATAAGCATATGCATATGTTTATGTATGTGTATTCCCCTCACTTTCTTAGATATATGAAAGCGTATTCTACTTATTTTTCTCAACCTCTTTATTCATGTAACAACATATATTAGAGGTTACTGCATAGTAGTTGATGGAGATGTTTTACTCCCTTCTCCAGCTACAATAATTCCCATCGAGTAACTGTGTAGTAGTTTATTCATCCAGCCGCCTATCTATATGAGCATTAGGATTATTTTCAGTCTCACTGTTACAGATAGTTTTTCTTTGTGCTTACACCCTGCCATATATTAGCCATTCCATCTTTGAGATTTTCTAGAAATAGGATTGCTAGATCAAAGGGTAACTGTGTATACTATTTTGTAAGATACTGCCAAATTCTTCTTCAAAGAAGTTGTAACATTTTGCAGTACCACCAAGAATAGATGAATGCTTGCTTCCCCAGAGTCTTTCTAGCAGAGTATGTCAACGAACCTTTAGATTTTTGTCAATCTGATAGGTAAGGAGGATTATCTGAGCATAGTTTTAGTTAGCATTTCTCTTATAAGCTTTTCCATATGAATAAGAGCCATCTGGAACATAGTATGTATCAGTAAAATATTACTAAACTAATAATATTCCTCTGTGATGTTGGAACAATTTAAAATTTGAGATAAGCACTAACATTACATCAACAAAAGTCAAGGAAGGAAAAAGGTTTTCTAATGCTCACTGAAACACAAGAATATTTGCTTTGACTAGATCAGCAGTGTTAACATGTAAGTTTGGCTTAGCTAGTCAAAGAGAATTATCTGCTTAATAAGAAAGAGAGGGAAAACGTATTAGAATTTTTTTTTCTGCTCAGAAAGTTAGAAGCTGTTAGAGGCATCTTATCTGAAAAAGTTAATACAAGTAGAAATGATGAACATAACAATTTATCAAATACCAAAATGTTAGAAACTAGGGTATTCCTTGCGGCTTGAAGGATGTGTACGTTCATTTATTTAGTTATTATTTTAGTTATCTTTTATGGAATACTTATAATTCATGCCAAGCATTATGTTATAGCCTTTTCAATAGAGTATATGTGTACCCTTAAATAGACTGCCCTCAATGAACAAAGTCTTAGGATAAATAACAAAAGTATAATGTAGTTCATGGTTAGTAGGCATGTAAAGATCATCACTCTAAGAGGTCAGGAAAACTGAAGGAAAATTCTAAAAGGACTGTAATAGTAATATGGGTTTAGTTTAATAAGCTATGTATACCTATATAATGTACAATTATATAACCAATAAAATGCTTTAAAGGAATATTTAATATGGACTTTTTTTCTAATATATTCAGATTTTAAAGCAGGTCTAAAGAGTGGGATTTCATATTGTTTTAGATTTCAATTATTTGAAAGATAATTTATCAAAACATAAAGGATAATTATCTTTAATGATAGAATTATGAGTTATTTTAATTTCTGTCTGTGTACTTTTCTGTAGTTTCAGCTTCTACAATAAACATAATGTAGTTAGAAAAGGAAACACAAGGAAAGGAGAAACAAACAGTAAGAAATGTGAGCCCAAAATAAAACAGGGGAGGTCACTGGATATGGCTGACAAATTCATAATTGGTTAACCTTGAAATAAGTCATTTTATTTAAAGTATAGACTAAAATTTTACTTTAATTTCAATCATTTACAAAATTTAAATCATTTAAGATTTTATTAAAAAGTTTTATTTCTGTCATAGCTTATAGTAAGGGGCTATTTTGAATATTTTTGTCTTTTTTATTTAAAAAAGAAAACTGAGATACTTTTCACCCTCCATTAAAAGAAAAAGAAATATCTGTGTTCTTTACATTTTTATTTTGTTTTCACTTCAAATGCAATGCTTTAATATGGATATCTGCCTTTGTAATAATTTGATCTGTTATATTTCTACTAGGAATGTTCAGCTTTTACATGATAACTCTATGTCTATATCATAATAACTTACATTACAAAAATGTTTTTGATTTAGTTTGAAACACTCATTTCAGATACAGCCTTTTTGAAATTCAAAGTACTCAGAAGATTTGCAAAGGCCGTTTCATGATGTAAGGCCTGCTTGTTGAACTTCAAGAGTGACACCCAAGTGTTGATAACTACTTGATGTATTACTCATGAAAGAGTTTACAGTCCCAAGAAAATGCGAAATAAAATCTTGAATAAAATAAATGATCAGTGTCTGAATTAGATATTACAGAGTAAGCATGGTATTGTTAAGTATGTCATAACCAGGGCTATCTTCATTGTTTTACTTTTACCTAATGAAAAATTATAGCTATAGGTGATGACATATTCGATATAGGTTGTGGTCAGAACATCCTTGACATCCAAATTAACAGTGTGTTGTCTAGTTCCCTTTATTGTGGCTTAGGTTGTTGACT
Source organism: Hylobates moloch (assembly GCF_009828535.3). Classification (NCBI taxonomy): domain Eukaryota; kingdom Metazoa; phylum Chordata; class Mammalia; order Primates; family Hylobatidae; genus Hylobates; species Hylobates moloch. The sequence continues at coordinate 69,519,772 of NW_026652288.1, forward strand.
GCCAATAAATAAATAACACTAAGATTTATGTAAGTTGACACTATTTGAAAACAGACAAGCAGGGACAGCGATCATTCTGTGTGTGTGTGTGTGTGTGTGTGTGTGTGTGTGTGTGTACGTATGTATCAGTAGTATGTCTCTGCAAAATTGTTTTCTTCTTTTAAAAAATTTTTCATTTCAGTTAACACTTAAGGCCTCCTATTCTGCAAGGCTCCTAAGTTCCAAAGCATTTCAGCTGGTGGCATCCGCCCAGGGGCCGTTGGTTCTTGGGACCCATGGTGGTTGGTGAACACCTCCAATGTATTTGCAGAGGTGTTTTAGGGCACTTTCTTTGAAATGGAAAGGTTTGGGTTTGGCTGGAGGTTATGGGTTTAAAGGCCCTTGGTGAAAATCAAAGGAGAGCATGAGAGCAGATGTTTGTGAAGGCCATTGTGTGCCCCGCTGAGGCATTTTCACCATTTCCTAAAGCCTATGTGGAAACATTTACCAATTAAGTAGGGGACTGATTTTGTGGCATTGTAGAGAACAGTGTGGTGTTTGCATTAGCAGAGAGGTGAAAATGTTAAACGATTTGAGGCAATTGAAGTAACACAGCTAGCTAGGGGGGAAACTGACAGGGGCCTCCAAGAGATACTGAGAGATATTTAGAATAGGGGCTCTTGAGGACTTGCTGAAAAGGCGGGGTCCTCCTAGGTTTGCCTCCCAGATTGGGGCTTAGGGAGGGAGACAAGGAATTCAGTTTGGGGCATGTTACATTTGAGTGACTGGAACATGAGGGTAAGGTATTTAGTTAAAAAGAGAAAAGCAGGTTAGAACTCCAGAAAAATCTTCAGTAGGGATGTCAATTTGAGTCATAGAGATGGTTCTTGTCATTTTAAGTTTAAATGAGATAACTACAACTTGTAGCAGTGGTTTGTAAGCAGTGGTGGTGGTATTTACCCCCTAAGGATACTTGGAAGTGCATTTTTGGTTGTCCCAGTAGACTTGGAGGGCTCTGTTGACGTTAGTAGGTGGGGGCCAGGGTGCCAGGCATCCTACACTTAGTAGGACAGTCCCAGATAAGCCTGAATTGTCCCACCCAAATGCCACTAAAGCCCTTTTTGAAATGCATGGAGTAAAAAGAAGACAAATGTCAGAATTTTGACAAAGAAACATTTAAGGAGCCTGTGGGTTGGAACAGAAATGAGGTACATAGATAAGAGGAATTGCACAGTGTGCATGGATCTTAAGTTCTAAAGCTGTAAAGGGTTTGCCTCTCCTATTAACACCTTCCTGTTACTCTGTCTCTTAGTGCCATGGCCTAACAATTGTTTGTTTTCTAACCTTCCTTAAAAGGAGTATATGCAGAGTTAGAATCTTACTAATTTTTTTTTATTATTTTAAGTTTTAGGGTACATGTGCACAATGTGCAGGTTTGTTACATATGTATCCATGTGCCATGTTGGTGTGCTGCACCCATTAACTCGTCATTTAGCGTTAGGTATATCTCCTAAAGCTGTCCCTCCCCCCTCCTCCTACCCCACAACAGTCCCCAGAGTGTGATGTTCCCCTTCCTGTGTCCATGTGTTCTCATTGTTCAGTTCCCACCTATGAGTGAGAACATGCGGTGTTTGGTTTTTTGTCCTTCCGATAGTTTACTGAGAATGATGGTTTCCAGTTTCATCCATGTCCCTACAAAGGACATGAACTCATCATTTTTTATGGCTGCATAGTATTCCGTGGTGTATATGTGCCACATTTTCTTAATCCAATCTATCGTTGTTGGACATTCGGGTTGGTTCCAAGTCTTTGCTATTGTGAATAGTGCCGCAATAAACATACGTGTACATGTGTCTTCATAGCAGCATGATTTATAGTCCTTTGAGTATATACCCAGTAATGGGATGGCTGGGTCAAATGGTATTTCTAGTTCTAGATCCCTGAGGAATCGCCACACTGACTTCCACAATGGTTGAACTAGTTTACAGTCCCACCAACAGTGTAAAAGTGTTCCTATTTCTCCACATCCTCTCCACTACTGATTGTTTTTACCCTGCCTAAGAAGGGTGACACACTTTCCTTTTGCATGGAATGATTAGAGCTAAATTCTTTAAATTTAGGTAGTACCTAAATGACTTTGGGTCAATGTCAGGGAAAAAGCCTTTGACTTCCAACTCTACTTCCTTCCTCTTTAACTGTACCAACTTCTTCCCTCTGACTCAAATTCATGAGCTCTTCCTGGTTTCATGATCTCCTTGTCTTTTAAGGACCTCGGCTATCTTAAAAGCCTGATCATCTCATGAAAAATGGAGTATCAGATATCATCTTTCAATTAGAAATGAATAGGCTTAATTCATAACTAAACATCACACATAGTATATACTTTGCATATTTTCATATTTCCTTTGTTTTTTTTTGGTTATTCCCCTACAAATCTATGGTTACTTAGGATAATTTATAGATAATTGCTGTGTTAATATAAAAAGACGTATAAGTGTGATTAACTTACAATAATTTGCAACAGAATATGATCTAATACCAGTTGTTTTTAAATTTAGGATACATCTCTATTAAAAGACTGATACTATTAGGAAAGAAAGTTGTCTTTTGTAGAAGACTGAATGTTAACCCTTCTCCCCTATTTAGAAACCCTAAGGTCTAAATAAGGTCTTTTGTGTTAAAAAGTTTTCTGCAAAATGAAAATTAGATGAGTCTTTGCTTTGATGTTTCATAAAAAGATGTGTTTTTACTCTCAATTCTGAGTTTTCATTCTAAATACCTAGGTTATGTTAACAGTCTTTTATTTAATTTGTTTCAATAACAGAGTGTGCTGTTATTAGTACTCTAAAAATATGCTACTGAAGACCTTTGCAAGGTACTTGTTTCTCTTTTTCCAATTACAAAGTTAAAACATTGGTATTCTTTGGAAAGCCATTTAAAACTAAAACTATGCTTGTCTTCAATTTCTGCAGAGTAAAGTAAAAATATCCATCAATGTGCTTTTGTATCCTGAGGAACTGAATTTGCTCCCAACATATAATGAGCAGTGAATGCCAAATTCTCTGGTTTCTACTTTGTGTAGCAGAGTAAATTACAATGATAGTAAACATACAAAATAGTACTTACCCCGCACTTGCTTCTCCAGAAGTTTTTTCCCTAATTTTAATCAAACTCTATTAAAGTTGAAATGTCATATGACATTAAAAACTACCTTACATGCACATGCTCTAATATTATTTTATGAAATGAGTTCATATTACCAAAAAGTGACAATTTATGTAAATAATAGTATAGCATATCTGCATTATGAAATATGTTTCTATTTGGTAATTAAAATTCTAAACTTTAATGCATAAGCAAATAACAGTAAACCTTCAAAAGTCTTTTATAGTATGAATATTAAAATTTTAACCTTCCTGACTAATTCTTAAAGCTAAATTTTAAAGGAAAAACACATTAAATTTAACTAGGCCAGAGAATATGGAACATTTTACGTTGTAGAACCTGTTTAATTTTTGCCCTGAAGTAATGGCTGTTGCTATTTTTGTTAGCAAATGTTATTTTCTTACTCCATATATACTCAAGATAAACTTACTACAGAGTCTTTGGTAAGTAAAGCCATTACCTTATTTTCCTGAATATAACAGAGAAACTTTATTCTTTCTAAAATCAATTTCTTCAACTGACAGTTGAAAGACAGTGACATTCAGAAGCCGGTCTTTATGACACTTTTTGACTGTTTCTCTATCCTGAGATTAATGACAAAGAAGTTCATTTGAAATTCACGCAAAGTATTTTCACAATACTTCAAAGTAAGTCTACGTGAGTATTCTAGTCCATGTTGTTCAGCTCTTATCAACAACCAGTGTCTGGAGTAATAGTAAAAGAAATAGGTAGTTGTTTAGGTATTATTTCAATACAGAAAGAAGAACTAGCGATGTTTTAATAGATGCAGTCCTTTTGGATAAGACTTCAGAAAAGCAGTGTGGGATCTGAAGTCTTTGTACAATTGAACAGGAGACCAGTTAAAGATGACTGATTAGAGACATGCACTGTATTCATTCTGTTCTAAAAATCCCAGTAAAAATGACGGGAAAGTCAATACACAAGGAAAAAGAAAATAAGAATAGAGACAACAGCTACAATATTTTGGAACCTGAAAAACCTGAGATGGTTGTCCAGTAATGCAGGAAAGTTTAAATCTAGACTGGTAGTGAGGAAAACCAAGGATCAACCACATTGAAATCCTAGAACCTCTGAAAGGTGGTGCATTGATTCATTGATTGATTGGTTCTGCCTTCACAAGTCTATGGTTACTTGGAATAATTTATAGATAATTGCTGTGTTAATAGAAAAAGACCTGTAAATGTGATTAACTTAATTAATTTAGTCTAGGACTAGGTTAAAGGTAATTCCTAGGTGCAGGAATTGATGATGAAGTTGGGTAAAGGTGTGAGTAAAACTACAAGTTTCATGCAAATCTGTTTGAGAAGTAGTCAGACCCTAGGTCCCCTCTTTGGCTCTACCCAGCAAGATGATGACCCTCTTTACCCCAGCAGCAGGGCAGCATTGGTGAATACTGGACCAGGAGACCCAGGACCACATAAGAAGGGGACTGTTGTACAGGAAACAAAGGTATAATGGCAGTTGGCACCCACAGCCTTCTGTGCTACTCTCCTTTTGGAATGCTGGTAGCCAGGTGTGTGTGTGTGTGTGTGTGTGTGTGTACACTTTGCTCCTTTTTTGTCAAATAGTGATTGGCATAGTATAGGTTAAGTAACATTTTATCATCTTTGTCAATGGATTTATGTTTGAATACATTATTATTAACATCATTATTAGGTTTTGCAGGAAACAATAAGTTGAGTATTACAGCAGAAATATAAAAAGCCTCAAATCTTAAGAAATATTCATTTTAGTAACATGTTAAGCAAGTACTTGTTGACTTTAAATCTTAGTTTCTTTCTCTATTTAATAAGGATGATAGTATACGTAGCCTTATAAGGTTGTTTTGAGGATTAAATGATATACATAAAATGCTTAGCATAACACTAGGCAAGTTCTTTAGTAGCAATTATTTTGTTGATGTTATTACTATCATTTTTTATCATCTATGTCTGGTATTCTGAAATGTCTCTGGATTTTGTATTTGTTGACTTTTGTAAATATATGCCTCTGCCAGCATTGGTCTAGGACTAAGTTAAAGAACAGGTCTTGTTTTATGAAGCATCTAGTGCAATGGTTTGCATGAGTTTATTTTTAAAGATAGTTGTGGCACAATATTACATTTTAGCAATCATCTTTATTTTGACATTGAGTGAATCAGAGTAAATAGATTCTTCCATAATCATAAAGAATTAATTGTGACCTAGATTAGGACTAAAACCTGAGCTATTTTTTCCAAACCAGCCTGGTGTTTTCTTTGTGAGTGGTAGATTCCTTGAATCAGTGCTTCAGAGCAGGCCCTGGCATGCTTCAGTTGCCAATTAGACCATTCTCCTGGTCACTTTTGGCAGGCATTTGGACCCATTATGTTCTTTTTGCGTTGCCTTTACAAGTTCTAAGTCTGTGGATTCCGAATTGTCACATGGAGATTTAAACTTGGATAATGAGCCTGGTTGGGACAGACTAAAGTGTTACCAACTTAGTCATTAGCTGTTATCAATCTTAAACTAGGGTAGAATTTTATGGAAAAAGAAACAGTGACTGGGGTTTGGTTGCAGTGTTTCATCGGCATTGCATTTATAGCTGTGGATTTTGAACCATTACATGGATTTTTGACTCTGCCAGTTGTGAGTAAAACAAGCAGGACCACACAGTTTTTCTGGCTGATGGAAAAGATTTTAATTTAAACTTTGTATTCTAGCCAAGTTAAAGCTAGCACTTGATTTAAGTGGAAGGGAGATGGTTGATGAATTAAGTTTCAAAAGCAGACTTTTTAAAGCCTTCTAATTGCTTATCATAGGATGTTGCCTCTAATTGCCGTGCATTAATTATTGGCATCTGGGCATCAATTTTGTGTTTCTCCAAAAACTTTTCTTATTTCATCTGATTTAATCCTTAATAGCATGCTGTGAAGTATGCCAAATCCTTGAGTAATGTTGTTTTGCTATAATGTTGATGAGGGGAAAAAAATGGATTCCCAGCCAGGGCCATTGCATCTGTGGAGTTTGCACGCTCTCCCGGTGTCTGCGTGGGTTTTCTCCAGGTACTCAGGTTTCCTTCCACCTCACGAAGATGTGCACATTAGATGAATTGGCGTGTCTGTGGCCCCGGTCTGAATGAATGTGGGTGTGTGAGAGTGCGCTGTGATGGACGGGTGTCCTGTCCAGGGTTGGCACTTACCTCGCCCCCTAAGCTGCCGAGATAGGCTCTGGCCAGGTGTGACCCTGAACTGGAATAAGATGCTTGGGAGAGGAATGAATGAATGAATGCAAGTGATTATGAAATACAAATTTGTATTATATATGATAATCATACAAATGCGCTATAATAAACGATGCTTTTCGAAAGTGGTCATTGAGCCACTGTATTTGTGATTGTTTTTGAACTGCATGGTGGTAGGAGGTGCTCCTTCCAGTTTTCACTTTGCAAACTTATACCTTGATTTAACCCACTGCTGTCACTCACTGATTCACCAAAAATTGGGTAAATAATTATCTTACTTGTTTTTACTTCTCTTTCTTAAATGTATGTATAGCTTACATTTATTTCAATGTTTAATAGTAGAAGTGTTTTGAGTGTTTATTTAGAAGTTTGATGATTTTCTTTTTGACCAGAAATATCCTGTAGGAACTTAACTTTTGTTTATATCAATTAGCCTTTGGTAAAATTAGTTTAGTTATACATCATTTCACTTAGAGTCTCAGCCCCCAAAACCTATTAACAACATTGTGTGGACTTCCTGTACTATCATTTCTCTTTTGTGGGTAAGGAGACTGAGGCCCAAATTAGTTATGTGGATTTGTTTAAAGTCATTCACCTAACTGGAATTGTACCTAGTGAACAATGTATTGGCATAGACTGTTTGTTCAAAAATACATATATGTTGTAAGTGCAGTTAAGGGTTCAGTCTACAGAACTAAATTTTAATTTAAATTTTAATCTGCCAGGGATTACACATCTGGAAAATTATTTGAACTTGCTCCTGTTGGTGTATATCACCCATGGAGCTAGTCAGAGGGAGTGATAAGATTTTTATCTCATATTTGAATGTCTTTGACCTCTTAGAATATGGAGACTTAAAAGCAAAGAGCATCTTGTTTTCTGTGGCACAGCTCTGTGGCACATCATAAAGGTCATTGTCTTATTTTCTCATGGACATTGTTCCCAAAGTGAAGAATATTGTCCATATCTTTAGCATAAGCAGTCTGTGAATATGTCCCAATGGTTGTGGCATTGCAGTATTCTCTAGAAATAACCTAATTGATTGTAAAAGTATCCCATAATCTGAAGTCTGTGGAGTTTGTATTTATTAACTTTTGCATGTATGCTGTCTATATATTTTCCTCAGATTAAAAAAATACCCAAATAACATACACTACACTCCTTAAACTACTTTACAGTGATTTGAGGAAGAAAAGAAAATGTATGTTTGGAAAGTGCTAACTTAATTCAGGTTGTAATTTTCTGCTTTTTGGTCTAAAAAATCTGTTTCCAAAATAAACTTTTGTAGAAAATGATTTTGCAAGTCTTTTTTTAGGACTTAAAGAATTTCTTATATCTTAGGTGCTGATATAAATACTGAGCAACCTCACAGCAAAATATTTTAATTTTTTAGAGTGTCAACTTTATGTAAAAAGCTGTGAAAATATGATTTTTTAAAAAAAATTCTGAAATCACCTCCTATATGCTGAGAAGAAGGTGAAGACTGTTTTAATATTAATTCAGTATATTATTACCATTCTCTAATTGTTTTAAGGATGTGGATTAAATCATGTAAGCCTTGTTTTTTAATTTTAAAAATATATTTATAAAAAATATCCTGAGGAACATATGATGAATGGTATTTGTTAAAGAACTTAATAGATACTTTATCTATACAGTGTTTTCTTTGGATTTCAAAAAGGTTTCGGGAAATGACTTGGACTTTAAAAAAAATTTTGGTGGAAAGGTTCCATAGAAATGTCAAGATTGGCTGAGATTGACCTTGTCACTTGTGGGGGATTCAAACAAAGGTCCCTTTGTAACAAGAAAAACTGTCTCTGTATCGGGAGTTCATTGGAATTTCTTTTCTAGCAGAGAAGAGTAATATGAATAACCAGAACAGGGCACAATAGGAATGTTTGTGTTCATCTGCTGAAGTTGTCCTGTGACGTAGCTCCTACTTCTTATTCTCTTCTGTCTTGTATATATTTGATACACACTAGTTAGTTATAAATATTTAGGTGTACATTTGTGAATGTTTTTAGATAGCTCTGAGGATACACACTACTTAGTTATAAATATTTAGGTATACATTTGTGAATGTTTTTAGATAGCTCTGAAAAAATCTGCTGTGAATAAGATGCTTTCCAAGAAATCCTCAGCAAGCGTTCTCACAAGTTGAGATTTTACTTGAAGGCATTCAGTTGAAAAGAAAGCTGGAGTGATTAAGTTATGAAATTATTCTCTTGGATTTATTTAAGTAGCATTAAGGATTTTTAGGAAGACTGGTTGAAAAAAATGTATATCACAGGTATAGATTTAATTATTTTATCTTTGATTTTTGGAGGATCTCATAAAGTCGTTTGAGAATCTGTGTTTTTCAGGTTTTAAAAATATTAAATATGAGAGGAGTTTGGTTTACCTTACTTATGCTTATGCCATTCCTAGGGATCACTATATGCCTCCTGTTTTGAACCTTGACTTATTTTTTAACCCTTTTTCTTTTTTCAGTCTTCCTAGCCAATATCCAGTTTACTTTTGCAAAGCTGCTTTTGTGGTTGTAATATAATTTTATTTGTTCAGAATATTATTTTACCAGTGTTTTAATAAATTTAGAGATCAGGATATCATTTTATTAATATTTCAGAGAGAGAGAGACACTAAGTGATTTTCTGTTACTCATGAAGTACCTTTTCCAACTTAGAATGGAGAAAACAGTGTAATTATTTAGAATTAAGACACGTTTTCTCTGCATACTGTTGAATAAAGCATATTTTTCCGGACTCTTTGAAGACCCCTATATTTGGAAACTCAGGTGTTCAAACTGGAGAAACTTGCTTACCTTTATCTATTTTATTTCAGACTTTCCTGGCATGAACTAATTCCCAACTTTGAATACTAGTTTTTATTGATCATATTTCTTTTTCCTGAGACCTGCATAAGGAATGTTAATCTCATCCTTAGGCAGATCACTTTTTCCCTCTGCATGTCAGCTGCTAAATGAGCTTTCCATCAGCATGGAACTAATGTTTATCAGAATAACTAAATAATCTAAAACCAGGGCCCTAAGGTTTCACTTGCTGTGAGTCTGTTATCACCAGCTCACACAGGAGAATTCTTTTTCCTACCATTGCTTTTTCTAAACAATAAATTCTATCCATGGTATGTGGATTTGGAAATTAGTCTATTTTAACGTTAGCTTTGCAAACATTACCTTAGGCTCAGAAGTCTGACTTAAATCGGGGTCCGGTTGTAGTGAAAGCCTCCTGGGGATGGTTTGAAAAAATCTAGCTGTACATGTTGCTACAGTATTTATTTATATCTATTTTTATTTTTATTTTTTTGAGACAGAGTCTCGCGCTGTTGCCCAGGCTGGAGTACAGTGGCGTGATCTTGGCTCTATGCAGCCTCCGCCTTCCGTGTTCAAGTGATTCTCCTGCCTCAGTAGGAGAATCTACTACTCCTACTGGGACTACAGGCGCCCGCCACCACGCCTGGCTAATTTTTTGTATTTTTAGTAGAGACGGGGTTTCACCATGTTAGCCAGATGGTCTCGATCTCCTGACCTTGTGATCTGCCCTCCTTGGCCTCCCAAAATGCTAGGATTACAGGCGTGAGCCACCGCGCCTGGCGATTATTTATTTTTAATGTAGAAAAGAGTTGCTAGAGGTAGCAAACATATGAATAACCTGAGGATAGGAAGGTAATGTATGAAAATGGTTTTCTGAGAGTGAACATCCACGCTCAAAAACAGATGGAGCAGGAAGCTTTATAAAGGAGCTGCCTTTTCCTTTCCTCTGGAATTGTTGAACAACATCTTTGAGGAAAACATGACATAATATTTTGATAATTTTGGTGAGTGTATATATTTGAGCAAGGCTGGGATTGAGTTGTAGGCTGTTTGGCATGGTAAAAGTTTGAACTCTCCAGAGCTGCTTTTGATTCATTTGCAATGCCTGTGTTTTTTCTTGTGAGCAGTGTGTATCCTCATCAGGGGCTGCCTCAATGCTTATCCATCTGGAGGAGGCCACTCAGCTTTAATTAAAGAAACAGTGGTGAGAGGGTCCGCCTTCAACCACTGAAAGTAATAAATGTACATGGTGTAAAATTCAAATACTGCCAAAAAGTATGCAGTGAGAAACAAGTCCCCCTGTATGACTGGTTTGGGGCGTAGCTTCCAGAGATACTCTCTGCACATACAAGTACAGTTTTTTTAATGCGATGATTGCCTACCATACACACTGTATGCACTAGTACCTATTTACTTTTAGTCCATCAAACAGCCAGTCTTAAGTGAAGAATAACACCGAGTATAATTTTTTAAAATCTTTGTATGCTCCCCAAATAAGCCCAAGCTTTCTTTATGTAGTTTCTTCTACTTAGGAACTTTAAATGAATAGATCCACATGAGTTATGGACTTTATTTTATTGTGAAAATAGTCATTGCTCTCAATATGGGATTCTTATTGAGCATTACATCTTATTCCTTGATAAAATATTTTAGGGTGAGAGCACCTACTGTGTACCAGGCACTGTGCTAGGCATTGGAAATGTAACAGTAAGCTTGACAAGCAGGGTCCTTGTTCTTGAGACCTGGTGGGATAAACACACACAGAACAGGTGCCTGAGAAACAGAGTGTTCCTTAAAGTAGGACCTTGGCCTGGAGGGGGGAACTGAGGAGGTGACCTTTCCTTACCCCTCGATCTTCTTTCCTTTCCTCCCTCCTCAAATTAATCTCATTAGAGTAATAGTCTTTATCAGATGTTTTAATTCAAATATAATTCAATCTAGTCTCTAGATACAGAAATGCCATACTAGTCACATGTTAATTATTTTATATTTGCAAGTAACTTCATTAAATGGGCACCTGGGATGTATGGAACAGCTTAATAAACCAACATTTCTGCACTGTAGTTAAATTGATCCTTTAGCTACAACATGAAAATTTTTATTTAAAGAAAAACAGAGCCTGGATTATGTCACAGTTCAAAATACGAAACATACTTCTAGTTTGAATGCATAATTCTTGGATTTCCTTGCCTCTGAATGATTTCTAAATCTGGAAGATTTGGATCCTGTCAATTTATTTAGCTTACGGAAAAGTCATCTATACTTCAGGTTCACTAGAAACTCCTTTTATATCATGTCCTTAGGTAACAGTTTTATGAAAATTTCTGTAACTCATGATTGCAGTTTTGTTTTTACAATCTCCAGGTAATTTATTGAAAAATAATAGAAATTGTACAACCCATCAACTGTGTGATCATTAGCTTGACTAAGATATGGCTCACCTGCTGTTAATTTATTTATCTTAGTAAGCCATGTGGTGTGCATGAGCTCATTTTACTCTCTTACTTTGTTTTGTGATTAATAAACTACTTCCATGGAATTTTGGGATTGAGTTTAGAGGCCATATATCCCATTCTGTAATTTACAGATAGTACCTCAGATCTCACAGCTAATTAGAATTAGAGCTAAGGCTAGAACCCAGGACTTCTGACCCATTTTATAGGAAAGGGTGGTTCACTGTGTTTTTAATATGTTATATATTTACGTGGCTTAAAAGTCCAAAGAGGCTGTGCACGTTGGCTCATGTCTATAATCCCAGCACTTTGGAAGGTGGGGGTGGGTGGATTGCTTGAGCTCTGAAGTTTGAGACCAGCTTGGGCAACATGGCGAAACCTTGTCTCTACAAAGTATACAAAAATTAGTCAGTCGTGGTGGCACATGTCTGTATTCCCAGCTACTTGGGAGGCTGAGGTGGGAGGATCACTTGAGCCCAGGAGGCAGAAGTTGCAGTGAACCGAGATCACTCCACTGCACTCCATCCTAGGTGACACAGAGACTCTGTCTTAAAAAACAACAACAACAAAAAAAAAACCCCCAAAATGTCCAAAGATTATCAAATGGCATCTATTTATATACTGAGAATCCCAGCTCAATTTGACTCTGTCACCCTTCACCTTCTGCTGATGTATTACATTAAGTGTCTTGTTTATCCTTCTAGCATTTCTTTATGCAGATACAGGCAAATAAAAATGGTTTCTTATTGTCCCACTTTTCTTTAAAAACAGCGTGCTGACTGTATATGCGATTCTGCCTCTTTTTTTTTCTCTCAAGAAAGTTTAAGCTCCTGAAAAAAGTCAGTGTGCCTGCAGATCCCACTTTATTTTGTCCACTTAGATCAGAACTAGGTTGCTGTATTTAGCTTAATTCTAGCATATGAGAAACATGAGATAGTTCTATGAAGACTGTAGTGGAAAAAAAAAAGATTAGAAATGGAAAGTAAAAGGTGGGAAATTATTGAAACTGCTATTATTTAACCCAAAGAAGAAAAAGTTTGGGCATTATTACTTTATAGATGAGAAAAGGGGAGGCTCAGATGGAGGTAAACTACCTTACCCACAGTCACCCAAGCACTCGGAGTCTCAATGGGGGCCTGCACTCAGATTAGCCTGCCAGTGTTGAAGTCTCAATTCCCCATCTGCTACAGGAGCCTGATACATTTGTGAGTGACAAGTACAGTCGATACTCATTATTTGCGGATTCCGTATTTGCAAATTTACCTATTTGCTAAAATTTATTTGTAACCCCAAATCAATACTTGCGGTTTTATGGTCATTCACAGTCATGCAAGCAGATCAGCAAAAAAATGTGTTTCCTGACACACGTGTTTCCAGCTGAGGTTGAACAAGGCAGTGCTCTGCCTTTTCTTATACTGTAAACAAGTGTCCTTCTGATGGTTGATTAAGTGCCACAGTTTTTTGTATTTTTGTGCTTTTTGTTGATCATTTTGCTGTTTAAAGTGATCCCAAAGCATAGTGCTAAACTGTTTAGTGTTTACAAGAAGGCTATGGTGTCTTACAGAGAAAATGTGTGTTTAAGGTAAGCTCATAGTACTATTGTAAGTTAGCGTTCTAGTGCTGTACTGCTGTTGGCGTGAGTTCAATATTAACAAATCAACGATATGTCATAGTTATGTGACTGCAGTGATAGTGCCATTGGCTTGAGTTCATTGTTAGTGAATCAACACCATATACATTAAATAAGGTGTCTTTAAACAGAAACACTCAGAAAACAAAGTTATGTATTGATCAGTTGATGAAATTATTGTGACCAGAGGCTTGTAGGAACCCACGCTGTGTTTCTACTAGTTCAGTATTCAGTAATTCAATGTTCACAGCAACTTCATGGAACATAACTTCTGGGAATAATGAGAACAGATAGTAAATGCAAAGCCAGAAGTAGTCAGCTTCCTGCTAGTTCTAGCTGTGTTTTATTTCTTCTCATTCTACCCTAAGGTACAGGAGGAATAGTTTAGTTTAGATATAAGAAAAAAAACACAACTGGCCGGGCGTGGTGGCTCATGCCTGTAATCTCAGCACTTTGCGAGGCCAAGGTGGGCGAATTGCTTGAGCCCGGGAGTTCAAGACCAGCCTGGGCAACAGGGCAAAACTCCATCTCTTCAAAAAATACAAAAATTAATCTGGTGTGGTGGTGCATTCCTGTAGTCCCAGCTACTTGGGAGCTGAGGTGGGAGGACTGCCTGAGCCTGGGAGAGGTCTAGGCTGCAGTGAGCCATGATTTTGCCACTGCACTCCAGCCTGGGTGACAGAGTGAGACCCTGTCTCAAAAGAAAAAAAATGACTTCCCATTAATGAGATAACTCAGGACTGTGAAATACGATGTTTTAATTGCCTATTATAAAACATTATAAAAATCGAGACATTTTGAAAGTTGCTAACAGTGGTGTTACTGATAGTATAGCATGGTGACTAAGAGTGTCATCAGTCCACCTGGATTCCATTCCCTTCTCTACCATTTGTCTTGTGTGACCTTGAGCAAAATACCTAACATCTTTGTGCCTCAGCAGTCATGTGTGTAAAATGGAGATGATACCACTAACTACTTCTTTGGGTTGTTAATGGAAGTTAAAAGTCAGTCTATGGAAAGCCATTAGACTAGCTCCTGGTATACAGATAGTGCTTTTTATATGGTTAGAGTAATTGCATGTCCTCATTTGCCCAGGATAATTTTAGTTGTTATTAGTTGCCCCTTTCATTCTCAAAAGATATCCCAATTTGGAGGATAAATTGTGTGATCACTCTCTAGTGTAAGGATGATTCATAATTTTCAGCTAATACTGAATTATTGGCTATTTCTGTAAATACCTGTTGGGATGATTGATTTCTTTTTCTTCTTCAAGAAGTAAGTTGAGAAACTCCCTCCTCCTGGTTTTGGAGGGCTGCTTGGAAAAGAGAAATGGAAGAGGAACAGGTTGAGTATTCACATGTGGCATAATTGTGTGTTGTTTCCTTATTTTGTGTTTTTGCTTAGTGAAAGAAAGGGGTCTAGAATCTGGTTCTGGCGTAGAGAGATTAAATCTTTCCCACTAGGCAGCTCTTTCTCTAGTAGCCAGGAAAGACTTGTGGGAAATATACTTTGTATTTTAGAACAGTTTTAGGTTATAGGAAAATTGAGCAGAAAGTAGAGTTCTCATATACCCGCTGATGCTGCTCCCACCCCACACAGCTTCTACCCTACTATCAACATCCCATACCAGAATGGTACATTTGTTGTAATTGATGAAGCTACATTGACACATCACTATCATAATTTACATTACGGTTTGCTCTTAATGTTCTACGCTGTATGGGATGGATAAATGTATAGTGGCATGTATTCACCATTATTATTATCATACAGAATAGTTTCACTGCTCTAAATATCCTCTGTGTTCCACCTATTCATCCCTCCCTCTCCTTAAGCCCCTGGCAACCAGTGATCTTTTTTATTATTTCTGTAGTTTTGCCTTTTCTAATACTATTGAGTTTTGCAGTAGTTATTTGTCCCTTGTCCCACATAGCCTTTTGAGATGGCTATGAGACATAAGAGGCACTACTGAATAGGCAGGTAAGCAGGTTTGGATTTGGGCCATTTGAAGGCTGGAGACATATTTGGGAGTGGTTAGCACATAGATGGAATTTCAAGCAATGGTACTGAATGAGATTATTGGAGAAAGACTAGAGATAGAGAAGATAAAGCTGAGCACCAAGCCCTGAGACCTTCCAACACTAAGTTATTGAGAAGATGGGGGTGGGGGAGGACAGGCCAAGAATGCTGAGAAGGAGAAGGCAGTGGGAGTAGAAGGAAACCCAGGATTATGTGTGCTCTAGAAGGCAAGCAGGATGTAATTTTTTTCTTCTTCTTCCATATTTATAAAGGAAGAAACTAACATGCCTTAAAAATGGTTTCAATCTTTTGTGGCATTCTTTTGAAGATCAGTATTTTGCGCCATGTCAGTGAGATACAGAGTTGTAGACAGGAAAGTCTCTGCACAAGAAGCAGGTGCGACCGGCTCATTCAGGGTGTCATCAGTGTAAAAAGGATACACATTTGGAACCCTGGAGTCATGGCATGGCCTCTGTGCCTTCCAGAAGATTATTGGAGTAATCAGCATCACTTCCAAAGGAGTGAAAAGTGAAGGGGAGGTAGAGCACTTCATTCTAAATGCAGTAGATGCTGTTGAAGTTTCACAGTAGCTGTGGAATGTGGATGAGTCTTCTGCTTTCATTTGTTTTCAGAATGTAGAAAGCACAGGTTGTGTTTAAAGACAGGCCAGCCTAGGCAGAGCCTGCCATGGCCAGGCACCGTGGTGCACACCTGTAATCCCAGCACTTTGGGAGGACAAGGTGGGTGGATTGCTTGAGGCCAGTAGTTCAAGACCAGCCTGGCCAACATGGTAAACCCCATCTCTACTAAAAATACAAAAATTAGCTGGGTGTGGTGGTGTATGCCTGTAGTCCCAGCTACTCTGTAGGCTGAGACATGAGAGTCGCTTGAACCCAGGAGGCAGAGGTTGCAGTGAGCCAAGATCACATGACTGTACTCTAGCCTGGGCAAACAGAGCAAGACTCTGTCTCAAACAAAACAAAACAAAAACAAAAACGAAAACAAAGGAAGAGCCAGCCCTATAGAACAGATACATTCATTCTAAGGGGAACATGTTCATCCTCAATATGTTTCTTCTTACAAAATAAACATCCAAGGGTTTATTTGGGTCATTTGTAGTGATTTGACTTACAAAAATAATTAGGGCTTTATAAACATAAATTGCATTTTATAATTTAAAGTTGTCATTATGGAAGGGATAGGCTGTGCTGTACAATTGTTGACTTTGAAGTAAAATGCTTATTAAGGATCATAAGTACCAATTTTCACATATGTCGTAGCCAAAATCAACATTTGAGAAATGGTTAAGGTTTTACAGCAACGTTTACTTTATTATCAGAATATAGTATATTTAGTCAAGTACTATTAATACCTTTTCATAATCTTAATTATGCCATTTCAAGGGAATTTATTAGCAAGGTTTCCACGGATTCTTTGCATTGCCCTCCACTCCTGCCACCTCCCACCCCACCTGCAACCATCCACCTAAAAATTCATTATGTTACTGCCTTGGACTTTTGCCAATATAGT
The DNA here is from genome assembly GCF_009828535.3 of Hylobates moloch. NCBI lineage: Eukaryota > Metazoa > Chordata > Mammalia > Primates > Hylobatidae > Hylobates > Hylobates moloch. The sequence goes on from NW_026652288.1 coordinate 69,536,600, forward strand.
ATAAGTAATTGGATTTAGCTTCTGTTATAGTTTTGTTTGTCTCAGATTATGAATATAAGTTGGTAAGATTTTCTGACAATTTTAATTCACCAAGATTGCATTAAAATTATGAAGAGATGATTGAATGTAATTTTTCTTTCCTTTACTCCTTCTGTAATTGAACTGTAAAAGTTCTCAATTAATTACAGTTCTTACAGAGTATCAATTATTGCAATTTGCAAACTCCAAAGCCTTTATAATGAAAGACAAACGTTTTACAGCCACACATTTGTCAACGTTTGCTGCTAATTGCAGCAATTAATTCGTTCTTTAATGTTTAATGTTTTATAGGTTAATGAAAGCTGGCATTCTCTTCCCTCTTTATGTTAATATGAGAAACTTTTCAGCAGTAGGGAACAGATTGATACATGTATAAAACTATTTTTGCAATCTATTGCTTGTCTTAGCAACTAAATGAAAACCAGAGATTGCAGAGGTTTGCTTATTCTTTTCTCTGCATATGTAGAGTGGAGGCCTGCAGGTTCCTGACAAACAAGAGCAAAAGTTTGATGAGTCCCTAAAAGCTCAATTTGTTTATAAATAAAACATAAATTTGGAGAGTTGAAATGAGTGATTTCAGAAACCTTTTTGGCTTGGATAAAAATTAGCATCTTCTCAAGTATTTCTTAAATGCTTTGTCATTTGAAGATGATAATAGTGTCTACCACCATTTATTCAGCCCAGTGTGCTGAGTACTGTGATAAGTTCTTTTAGTACTTTATGTTATTTAATCCAGAATTCAGACAAGATCTGACTCCGGAGCTCTCTCTACAGGGAGACAATTTAAATACCTGCCCTGGCAGTTAGTCCATATAGCTGAGTAAAGTAGGATGGGTGTGAGATGGGTCTGAGTGGTGGGATCACCATAAACTGGGCTGTGAGTACAGCCCCAGTCATTCCAGCCATGGTGGAATGTGAGCTCAGTGTTGCCAGATCTACTGACGTTTCAGAAAAAGTAGCAAATCTAGATGTGTGGGTGCAGTTCCTTAATTTTTAAATGTTTAGAGCTAATTTAGGTTTTTAAAATACACGTGTAGGGCAGTTTCAACCCACCAGCCATCCATTTGAGAGCTCTGAAGCACACTGTGTTGGCTTCATCTTTTGGTCTGAATTAGCTTGATACACTGGCTGGGGCTTGTTCCTATGCATCAGGTGGCACTCTTGAAGTTCCTCAGAGAGCCTCTCTACAAATTCAGCAGGGGTTGGAGGGAAGAAGGGAAAATATATCTTATTGAATTATATTAATAAATACTAATATTATGTAATTTGAGGCATTGAGGAAATACAATTATATAACTTTCAGTGATAAAGCATGCTGATCTTTCCTTCATTTTCCTTACTATTACAATTAATTGGGCAATCAGTTAAATAATATGCCTTTGTCAGATTTTTTATATTAGAGCACCTAAAGGATCAGGTAGATTTCTTTTTTATAGTATTAACACAGAAGTAAAAACAAAGTAGCCTTTCTTTAAAAGAATGAGGAAATGTTTACATACATATACACACTCATTTTTTTTTTCTGAATTAAAAAATAGTTAAGAAATTTGAGTTGGCTTGGCAAAGAAAACCGGGAAAATGCTTAAAATTAGAAAATATGTAGACAAATATACTTTTTATAAGCAGTGCAAAGAAAAATGATGGAGACTATTTTTATGTTCAATCTCTAACTGTCCTAGACATAGTATAAGTGCCCTCCGCATTCAAGTTATGATTTACTATGAATGGGTATCCTGTATATAATGCTTTTAGCCTCTATGTTTTTAAAAAAATTGAATTTACCATCTGTGTCATAAGACTAGAGGGTAAAGTTCAGATTTTGAAAGTCTAAGAAAATGTGATGGCATCCCATTCATCTTGTATTAAGGGTTCTATAAACCATAATGGTTAGATCTTTGACCTGTGTTCCTACACCTACAGCTAGTCCTAAATCAAAGTGTTTAAGCCTGACTTGGGCTGCACATGTAACTCAGTGTGGAAGCCTCATATGGTAGGCTATTTCTACTGTTGGAGAGGGAGGGCAGGCATTGTGGTAACTCTTTTTACCTTTTCATATGTTCATTAACTTTCCAAGGAAATGAAATACTTCCCTCTTCTTTTCCTATGGTTAAATTTCAAGCTAGTGTTAAAAAAAAAAAAGTGCAAGGAATTAATGTACCAAACCCTGGAGATTTGTAAAAGAAAAACCTTTAAAATTGTGTTTTCAAAAATCTTGAGTCCTTTTAACATTCCTGTAGATAATTTAGTAAAGATAAATCATACTTACTTTTTCATGAAGCTAATTGCCTCTGGTTTGTCTCTCCTGAGAAATACTAATTTACAAATTAGAACCTACAAATGATTTTTGTTTCAAAGACCACTTTTGTTTCAGAGGCCACTTTCCAGGGAACAATTCTCAATAACTGAAGGAGGGTGTTTTAGTTCCCCCTTCAAAGGAAAGTATTGGCACTGTATGTTTTGTTTTGTTTTACAAAGAAGCCAGATGGTATTTATTTTGCATAGCTGTAGTAAGTTTTAAGGAAAGCACTTGGAAATGGTACTAATGTTTAATGGAAAGATGTATAAACTCACTTGGGAACTGTAAAGCATTATGCAAGATATAGTTTAGCTATTGAATATAATAACAGGTAATCATTATGTGCTGCCTTTGTTATTAGCACAGGTGCCAGGGCATTTTGGGGCTCTGACATTTTATAGAAACCAGAGTAGCTGCTGACAACTCAAATAGTATTGTTACCCTGGCAGGGCCTGGATCCCACAGTCTAGCTATCCAGTGGTGCCTACCTTCTGTTCTGCAGGTATATCTTTCTCCATCCCTTTTAAACTGGAGACTGTCATCTTGTGAAAGGATCACAGTGCAGCCTTCCCCTAAGTAAATGACAAATAGGCAGTTTCTTTAGTATTTTTCACATTCCTGCACCTGGCTGGAGCCAGCTCTGCTTTTGTGGCAGAAAGTGAGGATGGAGAGAATGTTTGGGAGCCAATCTTCCATAGGGAAGTGACAAAATGCAAGGGTATATGTATATGGGCCAAAGTTAAGATAAACTTTTTTTTGGTAGTTTTCACTGTAACTATTAAGAGGCAATTAAAAAAGGTAACACTAGAAAATGACAAACTCCCAGAAGGTGTGATTACTTACAAATCAGCTGCTCTGGGTCCTGGTGAGTGACATAGTCCTGGTGATCAGTGTCAACATCCTTCGCAAGCAATGAAAGAAGCTTTCGCAATGACGCTGCTTCACAGGATGTAGGTGGGTCCAGGCATTTAGGCTGGCTGAGAGGCATAAAGTGGCTGAGAGGTGGTTGGGAAGAACCAAGATGAGGCGTGCCTCTGTGTGCTTTACGTAGAGGGTTTATGGTTAGAAGCCAGTAGTTAGAAATTCGGTTTGAAAAGCCGGGTCTGATGTTTCAGAGAAAAAGGGTAATGCGGCCAGAGACATTTTTAGAAGCAGATTTTGGTAGATTCTTTTTATCTTTTAAAAAAATATATATATATCTTTTTATGAAATGAGGTTTTCCTATATTGCCCAGGCTAGTCTTGAACTCCTGGGCTTAAACAGTCCTCTCGCCTCAGCCCCCTGAATAGCTAAAATTATAGGCATACACCTCTGTGCCTGGCTTGGTAGAGTCTCTAAAAGGGGATTGATGCAAGAATAAAAGGGAGAAGAGTAAATACCATAAAAAGCCCATTGCAGAAGATGTGTGTTTCAGAGCCAGGGTAGAGAAGTAAGCAAGGGATGCATGTATAAAACAGAACAACATTGGTGAAATGTGACTGTTTATGGTTTACAAATTACTGATCGGCAGCAGGAAACATAGATTTAAGAATACACATGCTACAGAAATTTCCCTAAAATAGTAACATATTTTATAATTCTAAATTTACTGTTATTAAAGCAAGAGGCTGCCAGCACCTTGGTTATGGTCAAATGCCAGGTAAGATTTTGGGGTATGAAACATTTGACCCTTCTGGACTAAATTCACATGCATTGGACCTCTCCGAAAGCCTTATAAGAGGGTCTAAAAGCAAACTTTCCTTAGCTTCCTGCAAGTGAAACCATTGTTTCCTCTTACCAGGGTACCTCGCATGGTGATTAGGCAGAAGGATAACAGTTGTGATGTGTTAAAAGCTGTGCAGGACTGGCTTTAGTGTGGACATAACTGTCTCTAATTCCGTGGTGTGACTGGGGTGGGGGAAATTTTGGCTGAATTCCCTCTCACTGACCCTACAAAGATGCTTAACATTCCACATCTCTCAGCCATTTGGATCTATAGAGTGGTTTCTGATTGCGTTCCATCAGGCCTGGAATTCCCTGAAGGCGCTTTAGGGTCTGCCAATTTGGGTGTCAGGGAAGCAAATAACTGGGCCCTGGGCCTCCTGACCCTGCTACAAGCAGAACAGCTCTCTTTTATTGTGGAAGTCTTGGGACTTTTCATAAGATTCACTTGAAAAGGGATGAAACGCATACAAAGTCCACTATCTGGGGAAGCAAGAAAAGAGAGCATTCTGTATGTGAGCAGAACTAGCTGATACAAGCCCCAGCCCTTCATCCATTTCTCTAGCTGCTGCACTTATTAAAAGGGCTTTATTGGCCAGGTACAGTGGCTCACACCTGTAACAACAATCCCAGCACTTCGGGAGGCCGAGGCAGGCAGATCACGAGGTGTGGAGTTCGGGACCAGCCTGGCCAACATGGTGAAACCCTGTCTCTACTAAAAATACAAAAATTAGCCTGGCATGGTGGTGGGCGACTGTAATCCCAGCTACTTGTGAGGCTGAGGCAAGAGAATCACTTGAACCCAGGAGGTGGAGGTTGCAGGGAGCCGAGACCGCGCCACTGCACTCCAGCCTGGTTGATAGAGTGAGACTCCATCTTATAAATAAATAAATAAAAATAAAAGCTTTATTGAGATCACAATTCATATGCCATACAAATAACCCATTAAAATTGTATAGTTCAGTGATTTTTAGTATAGCCACAGATTGTGCAACCATCACCAGAGTTTTACGATTTCATCACCTCAAAAAGAAATGCCCTACCCATTAGTACTCACTCCCCATTTCCCCCCACACTTCCCCAGCTCTAGGCTGCCACCAATCTACTGTCTGTTTCTATAGATTTGACTGTTCTGGAGATTTCATATGAATAGAAAATATAATGTGGTCTTTTATGACTGCTTTCTTTTACCTAGCATAAAGTTTTCAAGGTTTATCCATATTGTAATGTGTAAGTACTTTTCATTGCTGAATAATGTGCTATTATATGAATATATCACATTTTATTTATCTATTTGTTAATTGATGGATATTGGGTTCTCTTTTTTATTTTAAATTATGCTGCTATGAACATTTGTATTCGAGTTTTTGTGCTTTAGATTTTTATTTTCCTCGGGTATATACTTAGGAGTGGAATTGAAGGGTCATATGGAAGCTATGTTTAACATTTTGAGGAACTGCCAGCCTCTTCTTAAGTGGATGATATGTGTAGACTTGCAGCTGGCCTCTTTACCACCTTTGCACCTCAGTTCAGCCTTTTCCAGCCCTACATCCTGCCCTTCACCCTGCTCCCTCCAGGGTTACTTTCCTAAAATACCAGAAACCCTAGTGGTTCTCTTGTTACTTTGAAACAAATTGAAACTCTCTAATAGGGCATTTTGAGTTCTGCATGGTGTAGGCCCAGGCTATGTTTATAGTTTCATTTAATAGTAATTTCCAAGTTCTTGTGTAGATGTTTCGTTATACAACCACTAGATGTTTCATTATACAAGTCAGTGATTATTGAACTTCTTTTAGTTATGGACCCCTTTGAAAATCGTCCAATAGTCATACGTTTCTTGCTTCCTCAAAAAAAAAATATGTGTGTATAATTGTACTGACACAACAAACCTGGCATGCAAGTTCAGAGTTTGTGATTGCTCTGGCATCGTTAGCAAACCATGAAGTTCACCAACACATTGCCTGGGCACAATCTGAGTATTCTGTCTTTGTTCAAACTACTGTCACCTCTCTCCTCCCTTTTCTCCTGCCTTCCTCCTTCCTGCCGATTGCCTAATGAGAAGCTTTCTTGCTTTTTAGAGTATCTTTCAGAGAATCTGCTGGAAAGGAAAGTGGTTTGGCTCCTTTTTCCACCATTGCTGCTCCACAGTTGTGTATGCAGTCCTGCAGCAGGGCCTTGAGGGAATTGAACAGAGAGGGCTAGCCTCTCTGAGAACTAGATGGTGAGTGCCATAAAGACTTTTGTTGGAATTGTCCTGGGCTGTGTATTTTATGTGTCTAGAATAGAGGCTGGCACATAGTAGGCGTTCACTAAGTAGTCACTGAAAGAATGAGTAGGGAAGGGAATTGAGTCTGGAACCATCAGCTTTCTGGGATGGATGAAGCTATATAGTGGGGCCCATGAGTTACGAGGGACCCGTATGCAGATACTGGATATTGGTTACTGGAAATGGAACAAGAGGTTAGAAACAGTTTCTAAGACAGATTAAGAGGATGTATTAGTTTTCTATTGCTGCTGTAACAAATTACCACAAACTTAGTGGTTTAAAACAACACAAATTTATTCTTTTGCAATTCTGAAGGTGGGAAGTCTGAAATCAATTTCACTGGGCTAAAGTCATGGTGTCACTAGGCTGTTTCCTTCTGGAGACTCTAAGGGAGAATCCGTTTTCTTGCCTTTTCCAGCTTCTAGAAGTCACTTTTGTATCGTGGCTTACGAATTTTTCTGTCTTCAAAGCCTACTGCGTACCATCTTCTCTCTCATTTCTACTTCTCTTCTGACTCTTATCCTCCTGCCTCCCTCTTATAAGGACCTCTATGATTACTTTAAGCCCACCTGGATAATCCAGGATGATTTTCCCATCTCAGTATCATTAATCATGTCTGTAAAATCACTTTTACCATGTAAGATAACATATTCACAGGACATAGACATTTTTGAGATGATGGACATAAATAATGGACATGTACATGGCCATAATTTAGCTTGCCACAGGAGGCTCTAAAAATAAACATGGCGCCCTTTGTGTTTTTGCCAAGTCTGTCTGTGCCTTGCTCAGGGCTTCTTAATTGTGACATGACTTCTTCCTCACAATGATTACGCTAAGGCCAAGGACAGTGTTTGCATGTAAAGAAATGTTCCACCACTTCTCAGTTGCTGAGAACTGTTAGTTTTCCCTGGTTCATTTTTCTCCCACATGTAACTTACTGGGGAGGTACCAACACAAAGGACTTAAAAAGGTCTGTGCTGCATCCTCCTCTAATTTTGTCATTGATAAGTACCTACTAAATGTTTAAAAAGTTGATGAGAAAGTGTTTACCTGTGATTCTGAGCAGATCCGATGTATGGCAGGATTATGTTACACCTGCCTACCCAGACTTAATGGAAATACAGTATAGGAATGAGGCTTGCTGTCCTTGAACTGCATGAACTAGAAAATGAAGAAAGCCTGCTGGCATTATTTAAAAGACATGCGAATTCTATGAATTCATATAGGAGGGAAAGGCATTTTATTGCACTTTAAATGACAATTAATGTTAATGAGCATGTGCCATGTGCCAGATCATGTTCTAAGCACTTAACATGTTTTAGCTCATTTAGTCAGCATGAGAACCTAATGAGATCATACCATTAGATTCCCATTTTGCAAATAAGGAAATAGAGGCATGATGTGGGGACATAAAATTGCCTAAGGGTATATGGCTAATAAAAGAGCGAGCCGGGATTTGAACCCAGGTGGTTTGGCTCCAGAGCTTGCACCTGTAACCAGTACCCTGCTAACATTTCCCACAGAGGTGATGTGCATGGTACATGATTAGCCTTGCTAATGCTTTAGTATGTACGGTGTGGCAGTCTGTGAAATGGACTTTGTCTGGAAGTGTATTCAGTTACAGATATTATAGAGTTTACTCATGAGGTAACAGATCCCATCTCACCAATATCGAAGGAAAAGGAAAACATAAAGATTGGGAAAAAGGGAAGGTGGAAAGTCTGGTCTTTGGTGTTGAGGAGGTGATTTGGAAACCTAATAAGCACACTTTCCCTCTTTTCATTCTTTTATTCTCACTACCTTAGATTTACAAGACCTTTTCTTCCTGGCATGCTTCTTTTTTCTCTTGGTTGCCAGTGGTCTTTCTTGAGCTGATTACTGTCTATAGCAGGACTGAAGGTTGGCCCTGTCTTCTCCACTCACTTGTTTGTTTTGTTTTAATAAATGAATAAATGGAAATTCATCATTTCCAAATCTACTTAAAATCAGGGCAAGGACTTGTTTATCACATACATCTTCTTCTTCTGATGCTTTGCTAATCCATGCTAATAATATTTAAAAACAAAGTATTTTAAAGCCTTTGATTAAAGTTGAAGGGGAGGGTTGTGTGAAAGGGGTAGACTGGAATCAGCTGCTTCATATGAGCTGGAGCAGGATTGGAAAATATCAGAAAGGAAGTGAAATCCTATTTCCCTCAGGTAGACAAGCGTCATTTTCCTTAGGATATTATGGCTTAGGAAATTGACCTCTAGAGTTTTTCAAAATTCTGTGCCCTGGTTCCGTTTTTTTGTTTGTTTGTTTTGTTTTGTTTTAATGAAACTGATGGAAGCCATAGAAAGCATTTCTTTTTTTTGGAAGACAGCTTTCGGGGGGCATATTTAAGAAAGAAAGCCTGAGATACAAGGATTTGGGGCTCACTTTAAATGTTATTTTTACCATTGGCTGAATTTGGATTTGAATTATCATGGGTGCTCCCTGAAAAAGAATTGGAAATAGTGCCCAAAGAGAAATGCGTTCTTTCCTATACTGATTTTTATCCCAGAATGACCAGTCCACAATAGGAAAGGGGGCTTTGGCATGCAAAAGCTTTTTTGTTTTACTTGACTTCATTCCAATATTCTGTAAATTCATTCTTGGTGCAGTTTCCAGGCAGCAACTAAGAATCCACATTCTCCCAGTTTGTTTATCATTTATTATTTATACCCCAACTGCATCCATAAAAGGCTCAAGGAAACTTACAATAAAATAGATGTACTGAATGAGGCTATTTAAGTGGGAAACAAAACAAGGCAAAGAAGGCAGGGTTGAAGAGAGCAAGCATGCCTAGCCACTTCTGTAAGAGTTACTATGAGTGGGGATTAAACAGCAGTTCCCTTCTGGGCAGCCAAAATGAAAAGGTCACATAATTGGTTTTATAGCAATCGTATCCTAAAAGCAAATGTTCCTTAGAAGTCAGAAACCTTTCCTAGGGTTGAGTTTTCAAGAATTTTTGCCAGGCAATGGATTAGCAAAACTATTCTTGAAGATACAAGCCTGGCATGGAGGCTGCTGTGTAAGGAGTGTAAACTTCCACACGTGATATTTGCCAACCTGATTCTGACAGCTGGGAAAGCTGGCCTCTCGGCAGAGCTCACCCCCATGAAAAGTGATAATTTAATGTGGTTATTAAATCATGCCTGGTAGATACTTGCTTTGTATTTTTTCTCATTGTTCTCCTTGGAAGAATGCACTTTAATAGTGGAGCAAGGAAGAATAATAGGTACCTAGTATTGATTCATTCAGCACATCTGTTGAGTGTTTACTCTTTGTTAGGCACTGGAGATCCCGGGGTGAACAGGCATACTTGTCTGTGTCTTCATGGTCATATATAAAATTAGGGGTCAGTTTCCATTAGATGGAAATTAATAGTTATATCCACATTAAAAAAAGTAATTATAAATTGAAAAGCCCTCCATAATAACCCAGAGCATCTCAGGCCCAAGCGTTCACAAACTGTTTTCTCTTCTAAGGATGTTATGATAAGAGTGCTGGCATAGGTTTTCTGTCATTCATTATCCCTATTTCTGAGGAGTGTTATCCTCGTTTCTGGGAGAAATTAAAATATGGGTGAATGCATTTGAGTAGCACTGAAACAAAAGAATCAAGTGTGCAGGTTACCATGGGAACAAGTTCCTTTTTCTCCACTTTATTTCTGTGAGGCAAGTTCAGATGATAAATACTTTAAATGGTCATTTTTAGGCAAAAATTCAGTCTTAATAGTATTAGAATTTCAAGGTCTTTTTTTATACTGTTTTCCTATATTTGTATGGTCTTGTATATATTCCTTCTAGCAAATACATTATCAGTAAGAGGAAGGACTAAGTAAGTTGGAGCCTTAACTGATAGAGAAGAGTTGAGGGACACACTTGGTTTTGTAGTCTCTCTTTGTCTCTCCCTCCCCTGGCCCCCAACACCCCTCTCCTTCTTTGGGATTTGCCAGGTGCCTTGAACTGAAGGTGTCTGTGCAGAGCTAGATTTAAACCTAAGCAGGCTCTGTGTTGTGTGGTATTAAGGCTAAGAAAACCCTTTGATTCAAAGACCCGAAAATACCCGTAGCTTGTGTCTTTTACCTCAGTCTCTGCCATATATCCAGGCTGATCTTAAAGGTTTAACAGGATGATAAGAATTGTTTAACAAAAATTATCCTAGAGATTTTAAGGATCAAACAGTAGCTATCAGAATGGGAATGAGAACTACCAGAGCATTTTTGTTTAGAACTTTTTTTTCCCTCACATCCCAAACCACTTTTAATTTCTTATCCTCTTATTATCAATCCAGAGATAAAATTTCAGAAGAAAAGGCTAAAATAGAATGTGAGAAGACATATAGTCTGCTGAAAAGGAAATCTCTTGAGACCTTTTTACCAGATCAGGATGTAGGTAGGATATTTTCTGATTGAGAAGCAACTGTCCTATATTTGTGTCGAATCAACACATTTCCTATCACTGTTAGTCTCTGGTGAAGGATTCATCAATGAGCTTCATCTTCTTCAGCATTGATTTTGATGTATTGTTAATGGCTGCCTGGAGTGCAAACTCTGCATGTAGGCAGAGTGCCAGACAGTTACTGATGCCTGCCATGGGTTAGTGGCGGTGCGCTTGCCATGCTTTTATTCTCCCTGATCCAGTATGTCAAAAGAAACTGACTTCGACCTTCAGTGTCAATGTGACCACCAAAAAAATTCCAAATAAAGAAACCCCAAATCTCACTTACCGGCAGCAGAATATAAATTCATTTTGGTAGAGTACAGAACGTTCTGTATTAGGAAAGTATTTCCAGCAGCACATACTTTGCTGCCACTTATCTGGAATATTTCTTTGTTTAGTGAAGATATTTTATTATATAACAGCAACTTAGACATGTGAAACCTGCCTGGTATGTTACAAGTCTCCAGCCTAAGTGAATATGACCTTCTCTGGTAGGATGCTGCAGCCATTTAGATTGACAGCTCATTTAAGTGAGGGAGACGTCCAAGAATGATTTCAGTTTGCTTTAGGCAGATGGATATTAATGAAGAAAAAGTATCTTGAAAGGGTGCCATTCTGAGGAGGGCACAGGACAGCGGCATTGATTATAACCAGAGCTCCTTTTTTCCTGTGTTTCCAGAGCTAGAGCGCTGAGTGCTGAGCTGCTTAGCCTCTCTGGCATCCTTCTGAATTGGATAGGGGAGGGGCTGGTCTGGCAGGTTTTTCAGAAAATGCGGCTGGCATTGAAGAAACTCAGATTGGACTGGGTCTCACTTTAGTAATCCTAATTGAAGAATTGTAAAGGCTTGTGCTGGGAGTTTGTGTCTTCATTGGTGGCCCTTCCTGTACCTGGCGCAGTTCTGGGAAGCCAACTTGTGGTCAATTAAATATATGTTGACTTATCAGTGATAAAAGCAAGGAAGAGACTGACCCAATTTGTGGGTATTACTTTCTTAGTAAAATAATAATAGAACAAAATTCTTTTACATGTTTCACCTTTATCATTTTCTATTTAAAACAATAAATTTCATTTGTTTATGTATTCACTTATCAAATATTTGACTGTCTCCTATATTCCAGGTACTATGGCCAAGTCTGGGTGTGTGTGTGTGTGTGTGTGTGTGTGTATATATATACACACACAGAATATATATATATATATATATATACACACACACTATATATATATACACACCCACACTATATATATATATATGTATAGATAGTAGTGAACACAACAGACATGGCCCCATCCTCTAGACCTTGCTAAGAGAAACAGAAGTAAACAAAAATTATAAAAGAATTAATTGCCATCCTAGTAAGTACACTGAAGGAAATATATGAGGGTTTATGAAGTCATAGAACAAGAGAACTTAGCCTATCCCAGCAGGTTCAGGGAAAGCTTCCTGGAAGAGATGAAATTTAATCTGATACATGAAGGATGAGTGGGATTCATGAGGCAAAAAGGGGAACGAGAATAGAAGGGCCAAAATGAATAACCCCCAGAGGGCTTCACAGGGCACCTGTAAACCAATATTTGCTCACACTGTGACAACCAGGACCAGAGCACATTGCTGGCTGTGATTCTCCTGATTATCTTTCTTGGAGGCTGAACCTGATATAGTTGCTGACCCTTCTGTTGTCTGCACATTTTGTCATGGCGTGGATCTTACTGTGAACATATGCACTATGCTGATTTGTGTAATTTATTTGCTGAGACCATTCAACATTAATCTTCTTGGAAAATGATCTTTTTCTTTTTGGTTCCAGCTGCTACTCTTCTTGCTGGATGTCTTAGTTGAGGGTTGGCCAGTAGTAACAGGTGGGCAAGATCAGCTCGCCACTGAGAGCTGAGGCAGCAGGTGTTTTGGTTCAAGCACAGGGTCTGGCTCTGGTTTCAAACTAAGTTGTGACTTAAGCACTCTTTGCCTTGGTTTTCTTATCTATAAAATGGGTATAATGACCATCTCATAAAGCAGGCTCGCTGTTGGTTTTGTTTTTTCCTCAAAAATGTAGTGCCACATTTAAGATCATCACGTAATAAAGCAACCACAAAAGGCCTAAAGAAAATCCCTGCAGTTTTAAAAAATGTTAGAAGAAAGCTTACTAGACCATAAGCAAGCTCCACATCAGGCTCTTTTTTCAAACATGGGTTTTAGATGAATAATCTTGAACCTCCTGGGAGGTTGACCTTATATGTTTGGTAGGACCATTATCTGCACAGCTGAGGAGCTCACCTTGGCAGACTACAATCATTTAAAGCACTCATTTGAAGTATGGGTGTGATTTTGCTTGTGATGGTGAGTTAACAGCCAAACAGGGCTAACTTGTGTTTCTGGTTAGGAGGGAATGTTTCTAGGCAGCTTTTCCTGGTCCACAGAAGGTTTCTCTTTAGTGGTGAGATTGGAAATGCTTTACGGGGAAAAAAAAGATAAAGGTTGTGTAACATGATTGGTTATAAAACATGAACATCTTGGTAATACTACAAAGAGGAAATAAATGGAAGTATTATCCTAGAAAAAAATTCATAGAACTTAAATACGTATTTCCATTAAAAAGTTGTCCTCCCGGTAAGCCAAATTATTTCATTCAAGTTTCATCCAGGGAACCAGAATACTTCTACTTTCGCTTCAGATTTGATTTGATTCACCAGCATTCTTGGTTCCCGAAATCATACCTCATTTTTTAGAAATACTTTCTTGATCTTTTGGTAGCTAGCTCACTTAGTAAAGTATGCAAATTTTCCAAAATACCCAATAGATCGTTTAACATAGAAAGCTTTAAATTATGTCTTAATTATGTCAATGTAAAAATAAAAGATGGGTGGTTTGGTTTATATTGAAGTAAGTAGCATAAACAGATATTTAATTAGTACCTTATTTTTAATATTGTACTTTGGCAAACCTTTTACAGTGATAAATGAAATTTTCCTTTCCATTGGGAAAAGCCAAGTTACTGTTGTTTTTGGTTATATAGTTCCATCCTTCAGGCTGGTAACAGTGTAAGCTAAAGACAAATTGTAAGAGATACCTGCCTCAAGATATTTATATCCTAGAATTATATGATAATGGCCTTATGAATGGTTTCTTCTTTTTTCAATTTTCTTTCTTCTTCTTTTTTTTTTTTTTTTGAGACAGAGTCTCGCTCTGTCACCCAGGCTAGAGTGCAGTGGTGTGATTTTGGCTCACTGCCAGCTCCACCTCCTGGGTTCATGCCATTCTCCTGCCTCAGCCTCCCGAGTAGCTGGGACTACAGGCGTCTGCCACCACGCCCGGCTAATTTTTTGTATTTTTAGTAGAGACGGGGTTTCACTGTGTTAGCCAGGGTGGTCTGGATCTCCTGACCTTGTGATCCGCCCGCCTCAGCCTCCCAAAGTGCTGGGATTACAGGCGTGAGCCACCGTTCCCGGCCTTTCAATTTTCTTTGAACAATTTTCTTTACATTTGCATTAGAAAACAGTTGGAGTTAAATGACAAATATTTCACATTTATATGAAAACCAGCTAGAAATCAAATAGTCTTAACTATATACTACCTAGAATTCCAGTTCCTCTGAATTTTCACAGATGTGTATTTTTAGCTGTCCATTAGACATCTCCAAGGCAAAATTAAGTGGAGCTCTTCCTGCTGCTTCTCCCTCTTCCTAAATCTCTGTTTTCATTAATGGTTTAAGAACCCACTTTATTGACCGGGTGGAAACCTTGACCAGAAATCTCAGCATTTTCCTTGACTTCCCATCTAATGCGTTTCTTGAGTCTATTAATTTTATCTGCAGATTGTTACCCTATGCTGGGTCTTCTTGATTTCCCACTACCAGGCTTTATTGTCAGCTTGCCCAGATTAGCCATCTAACCGGCCTGCTTGCCATCTGTTCCTCCCTACTAGTAATCCATCCTTGCTCTGCTCCAGTTTTCTCAGATTGAGTGATTTATTGGCTTCCACACCTCCAGTGGTTTTTTATTGTTTGCAGATTAATGCTAAACTTCCCAGCACGCAGTATAACCTTTGCAATCAAGCTCAAGCCTGCTCTGCAGTCTTCTTTCTGTGCCCTGGTTCCTCCTGGAGTGGAGTCTATACCTCATCTCCACTGAACTTCCCAGTTTCCCCAACCAGACCCACGTTGCTTCCTCTGCCCGTTGTGCCTCCCCTGCTCCTGTCATGTCATCCTTGGCACTGATGATCCAGCTTACATGTGTCCTCACCTGTGTTTACCATGAGGGTGGTCACTCTGACCTCTGGAGTTTTCTTTGTAGGCCTCTTTATTTTTTTACTCACCATACTTCTGACACCAAATGTGTGATTTTTTTTTTTTTGCTTATACCAACCAACTTTCTAACCCTCGAGACACCAATTGTGTGTCCTACAGTTCCGGTCCTACACTTTAAGTTCCTACATTAACCACCCTGAGTTTGCATCACACTCCACAGGTTTAAGGTTTCAGCCCACAAAACTGCCCTCATTTAAGACGGCAGATGCAAGTATTGGGTCCCCAGGTTACCCACACTTCTCTCCTACTTGGCTACAAAGTTGTGGGGAGATTTCCACAATCCACCCCTCTTTCAGGCCCTGATGATTTGCTAAAATGGCTCACAGAACTCAGGACGGTATTCTACAATTTCTGGTTAATTATATAGGGTACAACTCAAGAACAGCCATGTACAAGGATTGTTATAGGGCAAGGCTGGAGGGGGTGCAGGTACTACAGACCACCTAGTCCCTCTCAAGGCCTGCTACCCTCCCAGAACCTCAAGGTGTTCATCGTCCCTCCCTAACCCCATCAGTTAAGGGTTACTGTGGAGGCTCCATTACATAGGCATGATTGATTAAATCATTGTTCCTTGGCAATTGAACTCAAACTCTTCTCTTCTTATGAGTGGAGGTAGGCGGGCATGGCTGAAAGTTCCAACCCTGCAATCACGCCTTGGTCTTTCCGGCATGCTGAGAGCCATGCTGAAGCTATCTAAGGGTCCCCAGCTACCAGTCATCTCACTGGCATACAAAAGACACTCCTATCACTGTGGAGATTCCAGGTATTTCAAGGAGCTGTGTTCCAAGAACCAAGGATGAAGATCAAATACTTACTATTTTATTATACCACACCTGTGTTATAGATCCTGTATTGTAATTGGCCTCCCATCAGCCACTTCACTGTGAGTGTTGGGAGGGAAAGGATCATTTCTTACTAAATTTTGTTTAGTGAACTAACCTCTCCTTGGCATATAATTCAGCTTCTTCTGTTTTGGTTCAGGTATTATGCTACCGTTTCTCTACACACATTTACACACACACCCATACACATACTATTGCACAGAGTCAGTGTGGTTAAAATTCCACCGATAGGAATATACCCCAGAGACTTGAAAACAGACACACGAGTAGATATTTGTATGCAAATGTTCATAGCAGCATTATTCCAGGTAGCCAAAAACTAGAAACTACTCAAGTCTCCATCAGCAGATGAAAGGATAAACAATTGCTATCTATAGGACATATATAATGATATATATCATATGTGTGTATTATAGATATATACACTTGTATGTGTATATCTATTTAGGTGACCCTAAATTGCTATCTATTTATACACTAAATCTGGTAACCCTGGCCGGGTGCAGTGGCTCACGCCTGTAATCCCAACACTTCAGGAAGCCAAGGTGGGTAGAATCAGTTGAGGTCAGGAGTTTGAGACCAGCCTGGCCAATATGGTGAAACCCCGTCTCTACTAAAAAACACAAAAATTAGCCAGGCCTGGTGGCACTTGCCTGTAATCCCAGCGACTCAGGAGGCTGAGGCAGGAGAATCACTTGATCCTGGGAGGCAGAGGTTGCAGTGAGGTGAGATAATACCAGTGCACTCCAGCCTGGGTGACAGAGTGAGGCCCTCTCTCAGAAGAAAGAAAGAAAGAAAAAAAGAAAGAGAGAGAGAGAGAAAGGGAGGGAGGGGGGATTTAAATACCATGTATATTATCAGATTTAAAATAATGTGATTGTTTTTATTTTGAGAAAAAAAAACATATAGTGTTAGATTTATTTCAGACTTTTTTTTTTTGAGCCGGAGACTCTGTTGCCAGGCTGGAGTCCAGTGGCGTGATCTCGGCTCACTGCAACCTCCGCCTCTTGCCTCAGCCTCCTGAGTAGCTGGGACTACAGCTGCGTGCCACCACACCTGGCTGATTTTTGTATTTTTAGGAGAGACGGCGTTTCACCATGTTGGCCAGGATGGTCTCCATCCCTTCAACTCGTGATCCACCCACCTCGACCTCCCGGAGTGCTGGGATTACAGGTGTGAGCCACCACACCTGGCCTCAGACTTATTTTTTAAGCACTTATTTAGGTGTTTTGCTCATGTACTTTTTAATACAATAAAATATATAAGCATTCACTCCCCTTCCCATAAAGAATTCTTGAAAAATAGTGAAATATGTTTAGTTTAAAGTACCTGAAGGCAGAGCAAATCAATGTTTGAAGCCAAACACTTGAAGCAGTAACTTGATTTTTTTTTTTTTTTTTGGTTTTGTCTTGTCTGGAACTCCTGGCCTCAAGTGATCTTCCTGCCTCAGCCTCCCAAAGTGCTGGGATTATAGGTGTGAGCCACAATGCTCATCCTCAAGGAGGTGTTCATATGATAGACTTAAACTTAGATAAAATTTTTATAGTTTTTAAAAATAGTTTTTAGTTGGTACTGTGTACTGTTGAATTTTCAAACCACAATAACATTACATGAGGCTAATCTGTTACCTGTTAGAGTGTATGAAAGAAGTGTAAATTTTTTTTCCCTCTTTGGTTTTTCAGGTTCTTTATAGAGTTGGAAGCAAGACATCAGAATAATATCTTCATAGATGACATAAGTGACATTGTGGAAAAACACACAGCATCCACATTTGACCCATATGTGAAATACTGCACAAATGAAGTCTACCAACAACGAACACTACAAAAATTGTTGTAAGCAATGTTGAATGCTACAGTTTTAATCGTCTAACCTAGTTTTAATTAGGCCACATTGACTGAAATTAATTATCTTTTGAATTATATTTAGAAATGCCTCCTGATAGGCTATTTCCCAGAGGAGAAATGTTTAAGAGCATTACTTTTAGGGTGAGGGTGTTTAAGTAGAAAAATCTAGTGTGTAGAGAATTTTCTGTATTATGAAATTATAGTTTGTTATTGATGTTGTCCTTGTTTATTGTTTCTTTGTTTTTAATTGTTGCAAGAAATAGAGGCGGTCCTCACTCTAAACCCGTGGTTTTCTAAGCTTTTACTGGCAATTAAGTGGTTTTCCTGCGGCCTAGAGGGGATTCTTGAGTAGACTGAGCTACAAGCTAAGATTCAGGATTTTCTCTACTATTCTGATCTCCCTCCATTCAATTGACAATGATAATAAATTGTCCATAAAAATTGCTGATTATTCCCCACCTTGGGTAGTTAGGGTTGAGGAGAGGAGGGAAGTTCTGAAGGAAAGCAATAGAAAAAAATAATGTTCTTGAAGATTTCAGTTATGCAGCAAAAGAGTCAAGCATTAGATTTCCTGCCACATCTTTTCTTTTTGTCCTTTTTAGGTTACTGAGAGTTTTGATGTGATACATCTGCCATCTGTGTCCTTAAAAGAGTCACCAATTGTTCAGTGATGCCTATATGTATTTTAAAGGGTCATGTTTATCACAAGTAGCTGTTTTACAGCACAGTTGTGCACTGCTGTAAACCCAGTTTAATGGCTGTTATCATTCTCACCCCCTCCTGTGAGTTGTGGCATTTATGACCATAGCATGGAGCTTCGGTCAACTTCTGTGCAATATGTGAGATCCCTTGGAGGAGTAGGGGTTGAAGATGACTAACTTATGGCTGCTTGGAGAAATAGTCAAAGCCTCTAAGCTGGTGAGAAGGGCTGATGATGGCCCCCTGTTTCCTCTACATCTTCATGACATTTTCATATAGCCGGGGTGGAGAACACACAGCTGCCAACCCCAAATGAGGTTTTTAGTATAAAGCAGGGTTTGTTCGCACAATTGACATTTTGGACTGGATAAGTCTTTGTGGTGGGCTGTCCTATGCATTGTAAGATGCTTAAGGGCATTCCTGGCTTCCATCTGCTAGATGCCAAGAATCTCCCCAGACATTGCAGAAGGTCCCCTGAGGGTAAAACCACACCCCTCACTTCCTCACTCCACCACGCCCTGGTGGGAACCGCTGCTATAGGGACAGAGGTTCTCTGTAACTGTTAGAGAATGCAAGTTCATGTCTGAAAACAAAGCCTTGAATTAGAGATAAATTTGGGTTTCGTTTTGTTTTGCAGGATTTAAAAAATGTCACTAGGTACTGCTATACATCATGTGACTCTTTAAGGTTTTGTCTAAATTAGCTTAATGATAACATCATCAGCACTTTCACATGGCAATTAGTAGTTGTGTTTTCAGGGGATTTGTTGCAGTTTATGTGATTTTTTTTTTTTTTTTTTGAGATGGAGTCTCCCTCTGTTGCCCAGGCTGGAGTGCAGTGGCGCAATCTCAGGTCGCCGCAACTTCTGCATCCCAGGTTCAAGCAATTCTCCTGCCTCAGCCTCCCAAGTAGCTGGGACTACAAGTGCGTGCCACCACACCCGGCTAATTTTTTGTATTTTTAATAGAGACCTGGTTTCACCGTGTTAGCCAGGATGGTCTTGATCTCCTGACCTCGTGATCCACCTGTCTCTGCCTCCCAAAGTGTTAGGATTACAGGTGTAAGCCACTGCTCCCGGCCTGCAGTTGATGTGAATTTAAGGTTAGAGCAGTGGCTTTCAATTCTAGCTGCATGTTACAAATGCGTTGGGGCCTGAAAATGAGCAAATATACACTGTCCAGAGTCCATCCCAGACTATTTAATCAGAACTTTTGGAAGGTGAGGGAGGGGACTGGGACCTGAGTTATTTAAATATACAACTAATTTAGAGTTTGTTTTTTTTTTTTTAACTTTCTAAAGTTAAAGGAAACTTAAAATTTCTCAATTAGAGAAAATGGAAATGAAATGTTTCTGTATAATTTCTTTTCATTTGCTATTCTCGCATTCTCCCCCTCCCTGCTTTTAGTAGCAGCCTTGAACGAGATTATTTAATTTTCAAAATAACATTTAAAAAAAAAAAATGACTGCTATTGTCACTATCCTGCTTCCTTCTCCCATCATGGGAGTACAATATCTGTCTACCTCCTACCCTCCTTGCCTTGGAAAATGGCAGTGGAACTCTACAGAGCTCTTCATGGGATGAAGTGAGGTAAGAGAGCAAGAGATGGGGGGACAAGAGTGTCAGATTTAACATTAGAAAACTTAGGTTTGAGGCCAGGCACAGTGGCTCACACCTGTAATCCCACCACTTGGGAGGCCGAGGCAGGTGGATTACTTGAGGCCAAGAGTTCGAGACTACCCTGGCCAACATGATGAAACCTTGTCTTTACTAAAGATACAAAAATTAGCTGGGCGTCGTGGTGCACACCTGTAATCCCAGCTACTTGTGAGGCTGAGGCATAGAATCGCTTGAACCTGGGAGGCAGAGGCTGCAGTGAGCCGAGATCGTGCCATTGCACTCCAGCCTGGGTGATAGAGCAAGACTCCATCTCAAAAAAAAATAAAAACAAACCAACCTGGGTTTGACTTCTGTCTTTGGCAGTTACTAAGTCATATTTACTTGGTGAGGTAGGGACCTTTCTGCATTCCTTTTTCTTACTGGAATCCCTATCTGGCCTTCCTTAAAAGTTATGTAGGTGGTTCCACATGAAAGAATGTATGTCACAGTATCTCGCTAAGTTTCATTAAAATGTTATAGCAGCATTAATACTTTTCTTGCATTAACAGGAGAAAGAGGAATATTTTGACTGATGTGATCAAAAGGTTTTCTGTCTCAGAAAGAGGATCTTTGTGGCCTAAAGCCTCTGAAGTCCAGTCTAACTGTTAATTTCTTATATCATTGTCTAGGGCTGGAGAAGTGGCTTAAAACATATTATTTATGATCTTACTAATGATATATGTTTATAGATGATCGGATATAAGACCTAGTCTGTATACTGATTTATGACCCATATATTCACCATTATGATACCACGGCTTCTTCATTTGCTTACCTTCCACTTGTATAAATTTCTAGCTCATACATGTTTTGCCTTATTGTTAATACTGTTATGTGAAATCCACATCTTATTATATTCAGCCTTGAATATAAAAGGCAGACAAGCCATTCGTATTTGCGGTGTAATTATGTGCTTATGATATTTTCATATAGTTTAAAATAGTTGATGCTATGTGGCTTTATCACAGTATTTTATAATACATTTTTACTTGCTGCTTAATTTGAGGAGGAAATATTTTGAAGTTTCTCTTTTCTTTGTTTTCCCTCAGAGCTACCAATCCATCCTTTAAGGAAGTATTGTCAAGGATTGAGTCCCATGAAGACTGTAGGAACTTACCCATGATCTCTTTTCTCATTCTCCCCATGCAGAGGGTGACCCGCCTTCCCCTGCTGATGGATGTAAGACATGACGGTGGCTTTTTCCTCTGTGGATAGCTGTGCTTCTCTAAATCTGATTTAGAAAATTATTATTATTCCACTTAAATTGATGCATATTTAAAGGTCTAAAAATCCCCCAATTAAGTGAGAAGGTGTTGTTTGTTCAGAAAGTCTCACCTGTATCTGATATCTCTGGAAATTATCTTTCATTTAGACTTCTGTGGTCATTCTGAAGAATTGGATCTCATCACCCACTTACTCAGCATTTTTTGAAATAGGAAAAGTTGTGGCTTCTTTATGTCAGGAGGCCTGGATTCCAATTCCAGCTAAGCCATTAGGCGTGTGACCTTGAGCAACTCAGTCTCTTTGGGCCTGATTCCTCAGACTGATCACTGAGATCCCTTCATCTATAATGTTCCAAGGTACCCTGGGGTTTCCATTTCATACAGGAATGAGAGTCTCTTCAGCACGACAAGGCATAGTACTGCCTGTATTATGCATTGTGCGAAGTGAGTGAGGAAAGCCCAGCTTCCTTCTTGTGTTAGGCAGCATTCATGAAGAAAACAAGTGTTTGACTTTGAATCATGGCAAGACATGACTGGGAAAAGTGAGTAGAGTCTGCCTAGTAGTACATGCAGCTGGAAAGACAGGTAGGCTATGGGCAGGAGAGCCTGCCACTGGCTGCACTGGAGCTGCTAGGGCAGCAAAGGAGAAAAGTGGGGTGGCTCGACACAGGTGCCATTCTAGCAGTAGACCACAGAGTGTCTTTTTGATCTAATTAGAAAATATTTTGTTACAATCCTACTTTAAAATTGGATCATAATGTTGATATAAGGTCAACTTTTTACATACCTGATTTTGACTAATCAAAACAAAGTAAAATATGTATTAAAAATTATGATTAAGGTTGCAAAGTAAATTTCACATTCTATATCCCATTGTAAATTCTGAAATATATTCTTTAAAAATGCTGAAATTTTGAAATGGGTAAAAGCATGGGATCATGAGCATTTAGCTGACTGCTGCAGTTTTGGAGAGGTTTTGTCAGATATTTCAGGATTCATGGCACCTTGTGCTCCTCAAGTTCACCTTGATCTACTGCCTTTACACCTTCTCTACCCATCACCTGTAATTCAGGAACTTCCCCCCTGTGTACATATTGGGAAGCTTGCAGTTTTGAACATTTCACTTTCTGACTTTTTTTTGAGATCAGCATTTATCATGTTTAAAGATAGAATGCAGCTAAGTTATCAAAATCGAATTTTTGCTTAAGAAGGAGACTTTGGTCCATATAAGGAAATATTATTTCAAACATGACTATTTTTTTAAACAAAAAGTGAATGCCTTGTAAATACAACATTTCTTGTAATATTAGACTTTTGAATTTTCAGGGTTTTCTTCTTCTGAAAATGCATTTTATTCCCCTTTGAGAATTGAAATAAAAGAACGAAAATAAATAAAATGCATTTTAAACATGTTTTCCAGATTTTATATATGCTGTGATGGCCAAGACTTTTATATCCTCTTTAAATTTGAGAAAATTACTTGTATAGAATGGGACTCTAAAATCTAACACATTATGTTATACAGTGTTGGAGATTCATGCCATGATTGCTCAGTAGGCTTTAAACTTTTTTTAAGCCACAGACCCCCCCTTGAGATTCTGAGTAAAGCTATAGCTTTTCTTCCCAGAGAATATGTGTATGTACAAAATTTTACATAAAATATCAATATATGGAGTCCAGCTAAGGATGCCTGCTCTCTCAGGGACATAAACCAGTATTTTTCATGGTGCTTTCATACCCATTAGTGGGCCATAAAACTGATTTTTGAATTATGAGCATATGTACACTGCTCATAAAGTGGTTAAATATTGTTTCATAAAATCCTGGTTCATTTATGTGTGCATGTGTGCTGGTTGCAGCGTAAAAGTATTTCTTGCAGGGGATCATAGTAAAAAAATATAAGAACCTCCAGAGATGGTGCACTCTGTGTTTCTCACATAGCACATAGTTAAAAATCTTGATACCTGACTTTCAGATGTCTTGGCTTGGTGCTTCTGTACATTTAAGGGACCGGTGACTTGCTAGTAGCCAACTACTTTCTACCTCTGCCTGATGCCTATTGCTCTAATCTGTTTCTCATGTGTGGAAATCTGGCCATTTAGGCAGAATGTAAATGTACTTAAAATAGTGTCTCTTCAGTTTTACCTCCTTTGGAAATTCAGTAAAGCTTGTTAATTGAAATAAACACTTTCAGTAATTAGAGTGGTTCCCTGGGCTTTGAATGTGTGTGTATAGCTTTAAAGTTATGTGTAATTAAATTTACCATGAATTGACCCTGTTTGACCTGATTTTACTATCACAAATGAAATTTCTCAGTATAAATATATCAACAGAAAACCTAGCAGGCTTTTTTTCCCTTGCTGGTTTTTTTTTTTTTTTTTTTTTTTGGTGGTTTGTTTTTTCTTTGAGCTGCTGTCACCCAGGAGTGCAATGGTGCGATCTCGGCTCACTGCAACCTCCACCTCCCAGGCTCAAGTGACCCTCCCACCTTAGCTTCCTGAGTAGCTGGGACCACAGGTGCACACCACCATGCCTGGCTAATTTTTTTTTAGTATTTTTGTAGAGATGGGGTTTTTCCATGTTGCCCTGGCTCCTGGACTCAAGCATTCTGTCTGCCTTGGCCTCCCAAAGTACTGGGATTACAGACGTGAGCCACTGTGCCCGGCTGTTCTTTTTATTCAAAATGTATCATCTATAAATATAATTGCCTCTAATAATAATGATTATAATGGTGATAATTAAAGTAACTCTTATTTATTGAGGGCATACCGTATGCCAGGCACTCATAAAGAACTTTACATAAATTATCATTAACACTTCTAACAACCTTGTGATGTAGCTGACATCACCCCAGTTTTACAGATGAGGAAAGAGAGGCTTATAAAGATAGAGTTGATGACTTGCTTAAGGTTGGATAACTAGTAAGGGGCAGACCTGGGATTTGAAACTAGGGTTACCCACTTCTGAATTCTATCTTCTTACTTAACCATTCTCCGGATGGACTTGGATCCTGTGTTTAAAGATTATTTCCTGGTTTTTAAATTGGATTTTAATATTATCCTCATACTGATCCATAATATCGTGTTTGGCATTGTTTGCTATGAGTAAAAGGATATGGCTGGACATTGTTTTTATTTTACTTAACAAAATAGATCAATAAATTTTGTTCACTTTTATTTTATTACAGACTATCTGTCAAAAAACACCTAAGGACTCTCCGAAGTATGAAGTCTGCAAAAGAGCCTTGAAGGAAGTTAGCAAGGTAACTGTTGGGTGACAGTTTATTTGTAAGACAGGAAACCATTCAGTTACCTCTGACACAAAGTGTGTCTTGGCTTGATGCTGAAAACTAGTAGAGTCTCACGGCCGTTTGTACAGCGTTCTTTAGGTAGTTGCAAAACAAAATAATATTTGCTATACTCAAGTGAAATTGGTATTTTTACGGTTTCAGACAGTTTTGCTTTAAGGGCCTACAGATACCTCATTTTCTTTTGGTGGCTGAATAGCTGTTTATTCATTTCTCGTTCAGTAAATGCTTATTGAGTATCAACCACCGTGCCAAGAATGATGCCAGTTCTTGGAAATGCAGTGATGAGTGAGACACGTGTAGTCACTGTGCTCGTGGAATGTGCAGTGGAAAGAGGAGGGCAGACATTAAATAGAGTTACAATGAAGGGTGGTGGGTGACGTGATAGGGAAGTCCACAGTGGTGTCTAAGCTGAGACCTAACACAGGAGTGGCTGTGAGCCCAGGATTGGGGGAAGAGAGTGTCTCAGGTATGTGTAGAGATCCAAAGGCAAGAAAATACTGGAGATTTTGAAGAACTGGGATGTTCTCCATGTGGCTAGGACGCAATCAGAGTCAGCACTGGGGAACCAGCTGTGTGGGGCCTTGTTATACATGCTAGGCTGTTGGGGACCTGATCTTAAGATGATGTAGAGGCTAAATTCATGTATTATGAAGATGATAGTGGTGATGGGGCCAGTTCTGAGGCCAGTGATAGTTGATTAGGCAAGGGATGGCAGTGGCCCCTATTGACATGATGGTAAGGTGGTGAGAAGTCTACCTGTATACTGGGGAGGCAGGCTTGGAAACTGATTGGGTGAGCACATTTCAGGACAGAAGTCAAGGAATATTGTCTCTGGCTTGGGCAGCAAGGTGGATGCTCTTCTTCATCTTCAATAGAAACATAGGGAGAGTGGATAAGTTCCATTTGGGTCGTGTTGTCATTGAGATTCCTATAGAACATCCAAGTTGGCTAAATAAACAAGTCAGAAGCTCAGAGAGGAGACCTGAACTGGAGACATGGATTTGGGAATCATCAGCGTATGGACAATACTTGCAGCTGGGAGAGTGGATGAGGTTACTTAGGGAGACTGTATGGAATGAGAAGGGCAGTGAGCCTGAGGAATGACCATGAGGAATGCTAGCATTCATAGTCTTATTTAGGGAAAATGAGCCAGCGGAGGAAACTAAAAAAAAATGAACAAAACAAAGTGAAACATACCAGAGAAGAAGAAGGAAAACTGTAATAGCTTGGCAAATGGCAGATAATTCGGTGGTTAACTCTGTTGAATGCTCCTGAAAGATAAAGTGAGATAATGATTGAAGTTATCCTTGGGTTTATCATCAGGTAGGTTGTATACTGGGGTTGGGGGGCGGGGGTAGGGAACCTGAGCTGAGTGTATCCAGAACTGAGAGGGAGGTGTGAATATGCAGCCAGCCAGCAGTGGTAGCTAACTGTCTAAATTCGGGGAGTAGAAAGAGAAAGAGCTGTAGCTGAAAGGGAAGTGAGAGAGGGTCTTCCTTAGTATATTTGTTTAAAGATTAGAGAAATGTAGGTAGGGTTAGCTACTGATAGAAATATCTAGCTGAGAGGAAGCAATAGAAGGTGTAGGTGTCACTGAGGATACTGTATGAGGTTGGCACGGAGGAGCAAAGATAATGGTAGCATCAGAAGCTTCCTAAATGTCTCCAGTTACATAGCCCTTTATGAATTGGGTATGGCTTTGTACCACTTTACTGTGAAGTACTGTTTCTTTTAGTCAGCTTTACATCGAGTCACCATTTTACTTATCCTCATCGTTGCCAATAATATTTACAAAGTCATGGGTTTTATTGTTTATTTTTCTAACATACATTTTTGTAGTAAAAGTAAGTGTATCTGTGAGCCACTTAAATTCATCTCTTCATCCCATCAGTGGTCTGCACACCTATTTTGGGAACAATAAGTAAAGAAAGCCTGACAAGTAAGAAGTTACATAAGGTACTACTGCCAGTGGTGCTTCCTCCAAGACCTCAAGTCCTGTGCTGCTTTCCTAGAGGAGGAATTGGGGAGGGAAACGGGGGAAGGTTTTTAGGAGAAACTACTAGAGAAGTTCTAGTCTTGGACATAAATGAGATTTTGACAAATTTTGCCTGGTTGTTACTAAGAAATTGAAAAAAAAAGAATTTGCACAGAGAGAAAAATAGGAAGGTACTAGTAATTGGTTGTTGAATTAAACCTGGAATGTTGCTTAATTTTTTTCAGGAATTTTACATCTCAGTTACAGTAGATTACTACATTCCTTCAGGCATCTCTTGTTAACTTGATTTCGTGCTGATACTTTCAGGAAAGGCTGACAAAAATGTAATAGACCAGTGAGTTGCTTTACCTTGATACTATAAGTATACAAAAGGCTATCATGTGAAGAGATGTCATTCCAGTGACTTGCTTTCTCTGAAGGGCGTCATTCCTTTCTCTCTATTGAGCATGAATCATGAATATTAGAATTATTCCTTCAGTCTCCCAGTGTTATAGGGAAACTGAAATCGTTAATAAAGTCAGCTCAATAATTAATCTTTTTTATTTGTAAAGGTTACTGATGAGGTTTTATAGATCTGGGAAAACAATATGAATATTTTCAGCAGAAAGAGTATGCACAGAGAGCATTTATGGTTTAGAATGAAAATGTAGAACTACACTTGTTTGCTTTATCTAAAATCAGAGAAATTGGGAGTTCCCAATATTTTATTTTAGAGAGTTAAATTTGGTATGTTGAGGCCCAAGGTTTAGAACCAGATGCTGCCTTAATCTCTTGGGTAAGTCTCTCTAGGTAGTTACTCATTCTTGGAAAAGAAGAGTCATACCTTTTTGGTAGTTAAAATAATGCAGTTTATTTGCAAGATGTGAATAATACTTCGCTGAAATTGCTCATGCATGTTGCCGAAAAGACTGTGACAATTTCTTTAATTTAGGGCCTTGGAAAGACTTACTGACCTAATCAAACAACTCAGAAACAGGAACAAAATGAAAAATGTGCTTACCTCCTGATTTTCTGTTAACATGCTGGGGGGAGAAATTCTAGGGAATCTGATAATTTCCATAGGAATCTGGTAATTCAGCTCATCTAGAGTGACGTGTACCATGTAAGGAGTGGTGATCAAGAGATGGTCTTATGCCAAATGAATCTTCCCTATTATTTCCTTCTGTTTACTCTCCCATGGAAAGAGAATGTCTGCTTTAACTCTGACCTCATCAAAATTCTGTTTAGAGTTGGAGATAGTGTTACATTATGAGCTTTTCTCCCAGAGGCAAAATAGTCAAGCTCTATTTAATCTTTTCCTATAACGTATTGCTTCAGCCATTTACAAAGAAGTACATATGTATGACAGACGGCCAACAAACATGTGAAAAAATGCTCAGCATCACTAACTATAAATGCAAATTAAAACCATGATGAGGTACCACCTTACTCCTCCAAAAGTGGCCATAATTTAAAAATAAAAAATAGTAGATGTTGGCATGGATGTGGTGAAAAGGAAACACTTTTACCCTGATGTCGGGAATGTAAACTAGTACAACCAGTATGGAAAACAGTAAAGAACTAAAAGTAGAGCTACCATTCAATCCAGCAATCCCACTACTGAGTATCTACCCAAAGGAAAAGAAGTCATTATGTGAAAAAGACACTTGCACACTCATGTTTTTATAGCAGCACAATTTGCACTTGCAAAAATATGGAACTAATCCAAATGTCCATCAACCAATGAATGGGTAAAGGAAATGTGGCATATATACACCATGGAATACTACTCAACTGTAAGAAGAAACAAAATAATGGCATTTGCAGCAACTTGGATGGAGTTGGAGACCATTATTCTAAGTGAAGTAACTCAGGAATGGAAAACCAAGTATCATGTGTTCTGACTTATAAGTGGGAGCTAAGCTATGAGGATGCAAAGGCATAAGAATGATATTATGGACTTTGGGGACCTGGGGAGAAGGGGGAAGGGGGCGTGGGATAAAGGAGTACACTATTGGGCACAGTGTACACTGCTCAGGTGATGGGTACACCAAAATCTCATAAATCACCGCTAAAGAACTTCTCCATGGAATTAAGAACTACCTGCTCCCTGAAAAGTATTGAAATAAATTTTTTATAGATAAGTAGATATAAAAGTATTTTTATTATTTTATTAGTTTTGTGGGTACATAGTAGGTACATATATTTATGAGGTACATGAGATGTTTTGATATAGGCATGCAGTGTGAAATAAGCACATCATGGAGAATAGGGTATCCATCCCCTCAAGCGTTTATCTTTTGAGTTAAAAATAATTCAGTTAAACTCTTTATTTTAAAATGTAGGGGGTTATTATTGACTGTAGTCACCCTGTTGTGCTATCATATAGTAGGTCACCCTTAACCATCCCCACCTCTCCCAGCCCTGATACCTTCCTAGTTCTGGTAAGATCTTTCTATCTCTATGTCCATGATTTTTTTTTTTCTACTTGGGAGGCTGAGGCAGGAGAATGGAGTGAACCCAGGAGGTGGAGGTTGCAGTGAGCTGAGATTGCGCCACTGCACTCCAGCCTGGGTTCACTCCATTCTTCTGCCTCAGCCTCCCAAGTAGCTGGGATTATGGGCACCCGCCACCACGCCTGGCTAATTTTTTTGTATTTTTAGTAGAGACGGAGTTTCACCGTGTTAGCCAGGATGATCTTGATCTCCTGACCTTGTGATCCACCCACCTCGGCCTTCCAAAGTGCTGGGATTACAGGCGTGAGCCACCGTGCCTGGCCCATGAGTTCATTTTTTTTTTTAAAAATTTAAATCCCACAAATGAGAACATGTAATGTTTGTCTTCCTGTGTCTGGCTTATTTCATTTAACATAATGATCTCCAGTTCCAGCCATGTTGTTGCAAATGACTAGATATCATTCTTTTTCATGGCTGCATGATACTCCACTATGTGTATGTACTACATTTTCTTCATTCTTTCATCTACTGATGGACACTTAGGTTACTTCCAGATCTTAGATATTGTAAACAGTGCTGCAGCAAACATAGAAGGGCAGATATCTCTTTGATACACTGATTTCCTTTCTTTTGGGTATATACCCAGCAGTAGGATTTCTGCATCATATGGTAATCAATTTTTAGTTTTTTAAGGAACCTCCAAACTGTTCTCCATGGTGGTTGTACTAATTTACATGTCCACCATCAGTGTATGAGGGTTCTGTTTTCTCCACATCCTTGCCAGCATTTGTTATTGCCTGTCTTTTGCATATAAACCATTTCAACTGGAATAAGATGATATCTCATTGTAGTTTTGATTTGCGTCTCTCTAATGATCAGTGATGTTGAGGACCTTTTCATATGCCTGTTTGCCATGTGTATGTCTTTTCAGAAATGTCTATTCATATCTTCGCCCATTTTTGATTGGATTATTAGATTTTTTTCCTATAGACTTATTGGAGCTCCTTATGTATTCTGGTTATTAATCCCTTGTCAGATGACTAGCTTGCACATATTTTCCTTCTATTCTGGGGGTTGTCTCTTCCCTTTGTTGACTCTATGCTTTGCAGAAGCCTTTTAACTTGATGTGATCTCATTTGTCCATTTTTGCTTTGGCTGCCTGTGGTTGTAGGGTATTTTTCAAGGAATTTTTGCCCAGACCAATGTCCTAGAGATTCTCCCCAATATTTTCTTGTAGTACTTTCATAGTTTGAGGCCTTAAATTTAAGTATTTACTCCATTTTGATTTAATTTTTGTATATGGTAAGAGATAGGGGTATAGTTTTATTCTTCTGCATATAGATATTCAGTTTTCTCAGCACTATTTATTAAAGAGACTGTCTTTTCCTCAGTGTATGTTCTTGGCACTCTTGTCGTAAATGAGTTCGCTGTAGGTGTGTGGATTTGTTTCTAAGTCCCTTTTTCTGCTCCACTGGCCTGTGTGTCTGTTTTTATGCCAGTACCATGCTGTCTTGGTTATTATTGCTCTGTAACATAATTTGAAGTCAGGTAAAGTGATTCTTCCAATTTTGTTCTTTTTGCTTAGGACAGCTTTGGCTATTCTGGGTCTTTTGTGGTTTCATATAAATTTTAGGATTTTTTATATTTTTGTAAAGAATGTCATTGGTATTTTGTTAGTATTTACATTGAATCTGTAGATTTCTTTTGGTAGTATGGACATTTTAATAATATTGATTCTTCCAGTCCATGAACATGGAATATTTTTCAATTTTTTGGTGTCTTCTTCAATTTCTTTATCAGTGTTTTATAGTTTTTATTATAGAGATCTTTCAATTCTTTGGTTAATTCCTAAGTATTTAATTTTATGTGTGGCTATTGTAAATGAGATTACTTTTTAATTTCTTTTTCACATGGTTCACTGTTGGCATAAAGAAATATGCTACTGATTTTTGTATGTTGATTTTGTATCCTGCAACTTTACTGAATTTGTTTATTAGTTCTGATAGTTTTTATTTTGTGGAGATCAAATATAAGACTTTTTGTATTATACTTTAAGTTTTAGGGTACATGTGCACAACGTGCAGGTTTGTTACATATGTATACATATGCTGTGTTGGTGTGCTGCACCTATTAACTCTTCATTTAACATTAGGTATATCTCCTAATGCTATCCCTCCCCCCTCCCCCCACCCCACAACAGGCCCCGCCCGGTGTGTGATGTTCCCCTTCCTGTGTCCATATGTTCTCATTTTTCAGTTCCCACCTATGAGTGAGAACATGCGGTGTTTGGTTTTTTGTCCTTGCGATAGTTTGCTGAGAATGATGGTTTCCAGCTTCATCCATGTCTCTACAAATGACATGAACTCATCATTTTTTATGGCTGCATAGTATTCCATGGTGTATATGTGCCACATTTTCTTAATCCAGTCTGTCATTGATGGACATTTGGGTTGGTTCCAAGTCTTTGCTATTGTGAGTAGTGCTGCAATAAACATACGTGTGCATGTGTCTTTATAGCAGCATGATTTATAATCCTTTGGGTGTATACCCAGTAATGGGATGGCTGGGTCAAATGGTATTTCTAGTTCTAGATCCCTGAGGAATCACCACACTGACTTCCACAATGGTTGAACTAGTTTACAGTCCCACCAACAGTGTAAAAGTGTTCCTTTTTCTCCACATCCTCTCCAGCACCTGTTGTTTCCTGACTTTTTAATGATGGCCATTCTAACTGGTGTGAGATGGTATCTCACTGTGGTTTTGATTTGCATTTCTCTGATGGCCAGTGATGATGAGCATTTTTGCATGTGTTTTTTGGCTGCATAAATGTCTTCTTTTGAGAAGTGTCTGTTCATATCCTTCACCCACTTGTTGATGGAGTTGTTTGTTTTTTTTCTTGTAAATTTGTTTGAGTTCTTCATAGATTCTGGATATTAGCCCTTTGTCAGATGAGTAGATTGCAAAAATTTTCTCCCATTCTGTAGGTTACCTGTTCATTCTGATGGTAGTTTCTTTTGCTGTGCATAAGCCCTTTAGTTTAATTAGATCCCATTTGTCAATTTTGGCTTTTGTTGCCATTGCTTTTGGTGTTTTAGACATGAAGTCCTTGCCCATGCCTATGTCCTGAATGGTATTGCCTAGGTTTTCTTCTAGGGTTTTTATGGTTTTAGGTCTAACATGTAAGTCTTTAATCCATCTTGAATTAATTTTTGTATAAGGTGTAAGGAAGGGATCCAGTTTCAGCTTTCTCCATATGGCTAGCCAGTTTTCCCAGCACCATTTATTAAATAGGGAATCATTTCCCCATTTCTTGTTTTTGTCAGGTTTGTCAAAGATCAGATAGTAGTAGATATGCAGCATTATTTCTGAGGGCTCTGTTCTGTTCCATTGATC
The DNA here is from genome assembly GCF_009828535.3 of Hylobates moloch. NCBI lineage: Eukaryota > Metazoa > Chordata > Mammalia > Primates > Hylobatidae > Hylobates > Hylobates moloch. The sequence goes on from NW_026652288.1 coordinate 69,569,078, forward strand.
TATATCTCTGTTTTGATACCAGTACCATGCTGTTTTGGATACTGTAGCCTTGCAGTATAGTTTGAAGTCAGGTAGCGTGATGCCTCCAGCTTTGTTCTTTTGGCTTAGGATTGACTTGGCGATGTGGGCTCTTTTTTGGTTCCATATGAACGTTAAAGTAGTTATTTCCAATTCTGTGAAGAAAGTCATTGGTAGCTTGATGGGGATGGCATTTGAATCTATAAATTACCTTGGGCAGTATGGCCATTTTCACGATATCGATTCTTCCAACCCATGAGCATGGAATGTTCTACCATTTGTTTGTATCCTCTTTGATTTTGTTGTGCAGTGGTTTGTAGTTCTCCTTGAAGAGGTCCTTCACATCCCTTGTAAGTTGGATTCCTAGGTATTTTATTCTCTTTGAAGCAATTGTGAAGGGGAGTTCACTCATGATTTGGCTCTCTGTTTGTCTGTGATTGGTGTATAAGAATGCTTGTGATTTTTGCACATTGATTTTGTATCCTGAGACTGCTGAAGTTGCTTATCAGCTTAAGGAGATTTTGGGCTGAGACAATGGGGTTTTCTAGATATACAATCATGTCATCTGCAAACAGGGACAATTTGACTTCCTCTTTTCCTAATTGAATACCCTTTATTTCCTTCTCCTGCCTGATTGCCCTGACCAGAACTTCCAACACTATGTTGAATAGGAGTGGTGAGAGAGGGCATCCCTGTCCTGTGCCCGTTTTCAAAGGGAATGCTTCCAGTTTTTGCCCATTCAGTATGATATTGGCTGTGGGATTGTCATAGATAGCTCTTACTATTTTGAGATATGTCCCATCAATACCTAATTTATTGAGAGTTTTTAGCATGAAGTGTTGTTGAATTTTGTCAAAGGCCTTTTCTGCATCTGTTGAGATAATCATATGATTTTTGTCTTTGGTTCTGTTTATATGCTGGATTACATTTATTGATTTGCGTACGTTGAACCAGCCCTGCATCCCAGGGATGAAGCCCACTTGATCATGGTGGATAAGCTTTTTGATGTGCTGCTGGATTCGGGTTACCAGTATTTTATTGAGATCTTATCATCTTCAAACAGGATAATTTGATTTCTTCCTTCCAAATTTGGATGGTCTTTATATCATTCTCTTGTTTGATTGCACTAGCTGGGACTTCCAGTACTATGTTAAATAATGGTGATGAAAGTGGATATCCTTGTTATGTTCCAGATATTAGAGGAAAGGTTTTCAGTTTTCCCCATTCAGTTGATACTAGCTATGGGTCTGTCATATGATTTTGTATCATGTTGGGGTATGTTCCTTCTATACCCAGTTTTTGAGAGTTTTTATCACGAAGGGATGTTGAATTTTATCAAATGCTTTTTCTGCACAATTGAAATGATCATTTTTTTTGTCCTTCATTTGGTTGATATAATGTATTACACTGATTAGTTTGCCTATGTTGAACCATCCTTGCATCCCAGGGATAAATCCCGCTTGGCCGTGATAATCTTTCTGTTTTTTTCTTTTTCTTTTTTTTTTTGATAATCTTTCTAATGTGTTGTTGAATTCAGTTTGCTAGCATTTTTTTTGAGGATTTTTGCATTAATATTAATCATAGATATTGTCCTGTAGTTTTCTTTTTTGATGTGTCTTTGTCTGGTTTTGGTATCACGGAAATATTGGCCTTATAGAATTAGTTTGGAAGTATTCCCTCCTCCTCTGTTTCCTGGAATAGATTGGGTGGGGTTGGTATTAATTTTTCTTTAAATGTTTGGTAGAATTCAGCAGTGAAGCCATTGAGTGTCAGGCTTTTCTTTACTGGGAGGCTTGTTATTACAGCTTCAATCTCATTACTTGTTATTGGTCTATTCAGCTTTTGGATTTCTTCTTGGTTCAATCCTGATAGGTGGTATGTGTCCAGGAATTTGTCCATTTCCTTTAGATTTTCTTTATTATTTGTTTTCTACCAATTTTGGGTTTGGTTGAGTTTCATTGTGAGTTTATTTTTCTTTTCTTTTCTTTTTTTTTTTTTTTTTTTTTTTTGAGACAGAGTGTTGCTGTATCTCCCAGGATAGAGTGCAGTGGCATGATCTTGATGATCTCGGTTCACTGCAACCTCCACCTCCTGAGTTCAAGCATATCTCATGCCTCAGCCTCTCAAGTAGTTGGGACTACAGGCACATGCCTGGCTAATTTTTGTATTATTTTTTAGTAGAGATGGGGTTTCACCATGTTGGCAGGCTGATCTCGATCTCCTGGTCTCAAGTGATCCCCCCACCTCGGCCTCCCAAAGTGCTGGGATTACAGGCAAGAGCCACTGCACCTGGCCTTTTCCTCTTTTTTGATTTAGGCACTTACAGCTATAAAATTCCCTCTTTATACTGCTTTTAGTGTATCACATAGGTTTTGATATGTTGTGTTTCCATTATCATTTGTTTCAAGAAATTTTTTCCATTTCCTTCTTAATTTCTTCTTTAACCTACTGGTCATACAGGAGCATATTTTTAAATTTCTATGTATTTGTACAGGTTCCAAAATTCCTATTATTAATTTTTAATTTTATTTCATTGTGGTCAAAGAATATGCTTGATATTACTTCAGAATTTTTGAATATTTTATGACTTGTTTTGTGACCTAAATATGGACAATTATTGAGAATGATCCAAAGAATGTGTATTTTATAGCTCCTGGACGAAATGTTCTGTAAATATCTGTTAGATCCATTTGGTTTATAGTGCAGATTAAGTCTGATGTTTCTTTGTTGATTTTCTGTCTGGAAGATCTGTCCAGTACTGAATGTGGGATGTTGAAGTCTCTAGCTGTTATGGTACTATGGTCTATCTCTGTCTTTACCTTTAATAATATTTGCTTTGTATATCTATGTGTTCCAGTGTTGAGTTCATATGTATTTAAAATTGTTATATCCTCTTGCTGAATTGACCTCATTATCATTATATAGTGACTTTCTTTGTGTCTTCTTTTTTTTTTTGATGGAGTCTTGCTCTGTCACCCAGGCTGGAGTGCAGTGGCGCAATCTCGGCTCACTGCAAGCTCCACCTCCCAGGTTCACACCATTCTCCTGCCTCAGCCTCTCTGAGTAGCTGGGACTACAGGCACCCGCCACCACGCCTGGCTAATTTTTTGTATTTTTAGTAGAAATGGGGTTTCACCGTGGTCTTGATCTCCTGACCTCGTGATCCGTCCACCTCGGCCTCCCAAAGTGCTGGGATTACAAGCATGAGCCACCGTGCCCGGCTTCTTTGTGTCTTCTTACAGTTTTTTCTGGAAATCCATTGTGTCTGATATAAGTATAGAAACCCCTGTTTTTTTTTTGTTGTTGTTTTGGTTTCCATTGACATGGAGTATCTTTCTCCATCTGTTTTTTTTTTAGCCTGTGTGTGTCTTTATAGGTAAAGTGTGTTTCTTGTAGGCAACAGATCAATCAGTCTTGTTTTTTCATCCAGTCAGCCAGTCTGTGTCTTTTGATTGGAGAGTTTAGTCCATTTACATTCAATGTTATTATTGGTAAGTATGGACTTACTCCTGCTCTTTGGTTATTTGTTTTCTGGTTGTTTTGTGATCTATTCCTTCTTTCTTTCCTTTTTGTCTTCCTCTAGTGAAGATTATTTTCTCTGATTTCATTTTTTGCTTTTTGTTTTTTGTGTTTAAGGTTATCATGAGGCTTGCAAATATTATAACCCATTATTTTAACACAATAACAGCACTATTTGCATAAGCAAGGAAACAAGCAAACAGAAAACTAATAAGAACTCTATGCCTTAACTTTGTACCCCCACTTTTAATCATTTTGTTGTTTCTGTTTATATCTTATTGTACTGACTATGCCTTGAAAAGTGGTTACTATTTCTGATTGGTTAATCATTTACTCTTCTACTTAGGGTAGGGGTAGTTTGCACACCATAGTTACAGTGTTATAATATTCTGTGTTTTTCTATGTATTTACTATTACCAGTGAGTTTTGTACCTTCAGGTGATTACTTATTATTGATTAATATCGTTTTCTTTCTGATTGAAGTGCTCCCTTTAGCATTTCTTGCAGGAAAGGTCTAGTGTTGATGAAATGCCTCAGCTTTTGTTTGGGAATGTTTTTATTTCTCCTTCATGTTTGAAGGATATTTTCACTGGATACACTATTTTAGGGTAAAAGTTTTTTGCCTTCAGCACTCTCTCTCCTGGCCTGTAAGGTTTCCACTGAAAAGTCGTGCCTCTCTCTCCTGGCCTGTAAGGTTTCCACTGAAAAGTCTGCTGCCAGACATATTGCAGCTCCATTGTATGTTATTTGTCTCTTTTCTCTTGCTGCTTTTATTTATTTTTTGTAGAGATGGGGTCTCACTGTGTTATCCAGCTTGTTCTCAAACTCCTGGGCTCCAAAAGCTTCTTAAGCTGATAAAACAACTTCAGCAAAGTCTCGGGACACAGAATTAATTTGCAAAAATCGCCAACATTCCTATACACCAACAATGGGCAATCCAAGAGCTAAATCATGAGTGAACTTCTATTCATAATTCATAATTAACACAAAAAGAATAAAATACCTAAGAATACAGCTAACAAGGGAAGTAAGGACCTTTTCAAGGAAAACTACAAACCACTGCTCAGAAAAATCAGAGATGACATAAACAGATGGAAAAACATTCCATACTTATGGATAGGAAGAATTAGTATCTTTAAAATGGTAATACTGCCCAAAGTAATTTATAGATTCAATGCTATTATTATTAAACTACCATTGACATTCTTCACAGAATTAGAAAAAAAGTATTTTAAAATTCATATGGAACAAACGAAGAGCCTAAATAGCCAAGGCAATTCTAAGCAAAAAGAACAAAGTTGGAGGCATCACACTACCTGACTTCAAACTATACTACAGGGCTACAGTGTCCAAAACAACATGGTACTGATACAAAAACTGACACATAGACCAATGGAATAGAATAGAGAACCCAAAAATAAGACCATACACCTACAATCATCTGATCTTCAACAAATCTGACCAAAACAGACTGTTGAGAAAGGATTCCTATTTAATAAATGGTACTGGAAGAACTGGTTAACTGTATGCAGAAAATTGAAACTGGATTCCTTTCTTATACCATATACAAAAATCAAGATAGATTAAAGACTTAAATGTAAACCCTAAAACTATAAAACCCTGAAAGAAAACCTGGTCATACCATTCAGGACATAGGCATGGGCAAAGATTTCGTGATGAAGATGCCAAAAACAGTCGTGACAAAAGCAAAAATTGACAAATGAGATCTAATTAAACTAAAGAGCTTCTGCACAGCAAAGGAAACTCTCAACAGAGTAAACAGACAGCCTACAGAATGGGAGAAAATTTCCGTAATCTATGCATCTGACAAAGGTCTAATATCCAGCATCTATAAGAAACTTAAACAAATTTACAAGAAAAAAAAACAACTCTATTAAAAAGTGGGCAAAGGACATCAACAGACACTTCTCAAAAGAAGACATACATGTGGCCAACAAACATAAAAAAAAGCTCAACATCACTAATTAGAGAAATGCAAATCAAAACCACAATGAGATACCATCTCACACTAGTTAGAATTGCTATTATTAAAAATTCAAAAAATAACAGATGCTGGTGAGGTTGTGGAGAAAAGGGAATGATTTTGCACTATTGGTGGGAGTATATATCAGTTCAACCATTTTTGAAGACAGTGTGGTGATTCCTCAAAGACCTAGAAACAGAAATACCATTTGACGCAGCAATCCCATTACTGGGTATGCACCCAAAGGAATAGAAATCGTTCTGTTATAAAGACACATGCAATCCCATTACTGGGTATGCACCCAAAGGAATAGAAATCGTTCTGTTATAAAGACACATGCACTTGTATGTTCATTGTAGCACTATTTACAATAGCAAAGACATGGAATCCATTTAAGTGCCCATCAATGATAGACTGGATAAAGAAAATGTGGTACATATATACCATGGTATACTATGCGGCCATAAAAAAGAATGAGACCATTTCGTCTGCAGGGACATGGATGGAACTGGAGGCCATTATCCTTAGCAAAGTAATGCAGGAACAGAAAAACAAATACCACATGTTCTCACTTGTAAGTGAGAGCTAAATGATAAGAATACATGGACACAAGGGGGGAACAACATACACTGGGGCCTACTGGAGGATAGGTGGGAGGAGGGAGTGAATTAGGGAGAATAGCTAGTGGATTCTGGGCAATACTTGGGTGATGGGATGAACTGTGCAGCAAACCACCATGGCACATGTTTACCTATGTAACAAACCTGCATATTGGGCATACATACCCCTGAAGCTAAAATAAAAGTTGGAAATAAACAAAACAAAAACTGGGCCCAAGTAATCCTCTTGCCTTGGTCCCTCAAAGTACTGGGATTACAGGTGTGAGCCGCCATCCTCAGCTTCTTGATGCTTTCAGGATCCTTTCTTTATCTGGGTGTTTAATTATTAAATGCCTTGAGGTAGTCTTTTTTGGGTTAAATTTGCTTGGTGTTGTGTAACCTTCTTGTACTTGGATATTTATATCTTTCTCTAGGTTTGGGAAGTTCTCTGTTATATCCCTTTGAATAAAGTTTCTACCCCATCTCTGTCTCTACCTCTTCTTTCAGCCCAATAACTCTTAGATTTGCCCTTTTGAGGCTGTTTTCTAGCTCCTGTAGCCATGCTTAATCTTCTTCTATTCTTTTTTCTGTTATCTCCCCTGACTGTATTTTGAAATAGCCTGTCCTCAAGCTCACTAATTTTTTCTTCTGCTTGACTAATTCTGCTATTAAAGGACTCTGGTGCAGTATTCAGTATTCCAATTGCATTTTTTTTTTTTTTTTTGAGATGGCGTCTCACTGTATCACCCAGGCTGGAGTGCAGTGGTGCAATCTTGGCTCACTGCAACCTCCGCCTACCGGATTCAAGCGATTCTCGTGCCTCAGCCTCCCAAGTAGCTGGGATTACAGGCACACACCACCATGCCTGGCTAATTTTTTGTATTTTTAGTAGAGACGGGGTTTCACCATGCTGGCCAGGCTGGTCGCAAACTCCTGGCCTCAAGTGATCCGCCCACCTCGGTCTCCCAAAATGCTGGGATTACAGGCGTGAGCCACTGTGCCTGGCCGCCAGTTGCATTTTTTGGCTCCAGAATTTCTGCTTGATTTCTTTTAATTATTTCAATCTCTATGTTAAATTTAGCTGGTATAATTCTGAATTCCTTCTCTGTATTATCTTGAATTCCTTGAGTTTCCTCAACACAGCTATTTTGAACTCTTTGCCTGAAAAATCACATATGTGTGTGTCTCCAGGATTGGTCCCTGGTTCCTTACTTAGTTCATTTGGTGAAGTCATGTTTTCCTGGATGGTGTTGATGCTAGTAGATGTTCTTTGTGTCTGGGCATGGAAGAGTTAGATATTTATTGTAGTCTTCACTGTCTGGGCTTATTTGTACCCATCCTTCTTGGGAAGGCTTTCCAGACATGTGAAAGAACTTGGGTGTTGTGATCTAAGCTGTATCTGCCTTAGGGGCACCCAAAGCCCAGTAACGCTGTGGTTCTTGCAGATTCATATAGGTACCACCTTGATGGTCTAAGATCTGGAAGAAGTCTCTGGATTACCAGGTAGAGACTCCTGTTCTCTTCCCTTGCTTTCTCCCAGATACATAGCCTCTCTCTTTGTTCTGAGTCACCTAAAGATGGGGGTGGAGTGACACAAGCACCCCTGTGGCCACCCTCACTATGATTGCGCCGGGTAAGACCTGAAGCCAGCACAGTGCTGGATCTTGCTCAAGGTCTGCTCTAACCACTCCCTGGCTACTGCCTGTTTACTCAAGGCCCTTAGGCTCTACAGTCAGTCGATGGCAAAGCCAGCCAGGCCTGTGTCCTTCCCTTCAGGCCAGGGAGGTCCTCCGGGTCCCAGGTGGGTCAAGAGGTACCGTTTGTGAGTCAGGGTCTAAAGTCAAAAACCTTAGAAGTCTACTTGGCGTTCTGTTACACTGAGGCTGAGCTGCCACTCAAACCACAAGATGCATTTCTTCCCACTCTAACCTTCCCTTTCCAAAGACGGGAGCCTCACTTTTTAGCCACCACCACCCTAGGCCACGAGGAGTACTGCCAGACTACTGTTGATGTTCCCTTAAGATCCAAGGGTTCTTAAGTCAGCTTGTGGTGAATGCTGCCTGGCCTGGGACTCACCCTTCAGGGCAGTGGGCTCCCCTCTGACCCAGGGCAGGTCCAGAAATGCCATCCAGAAGTCAAGTCCTGGAGTCGGGGACCCCAGGAGCCTGCTTGGTGTTCTGCCTTCCTGTGACCATGCTGGTACCTGAATCCAGGAAGTCTCAGAGGCTGACTCAAGGCCCTTGGCATAGTACCTGGGTATCCAAGCTGTTTATTCAGGGCCCAAGGGCTCTTCAGTTAGCAGGTGTTGAATACTGCCAGGACTGGGTTCTTTTCTTCAAGGCAGCAGGTTCCCTTCTGGTGATTCTCATGCCTCAGCCTCCCAAGTAGCTGGGATTACAGGCACGCACCACCATGCCTGGCTAATTTTTTGTATTTTTAGTAGAGACGGGGTTTCACCATGCTGGCCAGGCTGGTCTCCAACTCTTTGACCTCAAGTGATCTGCCCACCTCGGCCTCCCAAAATGCTGGGATTACAGGCGTGAACCACTGCGCCTGGCTGCCAATTGCATTTGGCACCAGGGTGTCTAGAAACGTTGTCTGGGGTCAGGCACAATGGCTCACACCTGTAATCGCAGCACTTTGAGAGGCCAAGATAGGTGGATCACCTGAGGTCAGGAGTTTGAGACCAGCCTGGCCAATATGGTGAAACTCTGTCTCTACTAAAAATACAAAAAATTAGCTGGGTGTGGTGGTGGGCGCCTGTAATCCCAGCTACTTGGGAGGCTGAGGCAGGAGAATTACTTGAACCCGGGAGGTGGAGGTTGCAGTGAGCCAAGATCGTGCCATTGCACTCTAGCCTGGGCGACAGATCGAGTCTGTCCCCCCGCCCCCGCCGCCCCCCAGAAAAAATGTTGTCTGGGAGGTAGGGCCTGGAATGGGGGCCTAACAACAATGAGCATTACCCTCTCCCACTGTGGCTGAGCTGGTATCCAAGATGCAAGACAAAGCCCTTCCCATTTTTTCCTCTCCTCTTCTCAAGCAGAAGGAAGGGGTCTCTTGGAGCCCCAGCTGTGCATGCCAGCACTCACTTGGCTGCCACAGCTGGTGTCTCAGTATGTCATGTGAGCCCCCATTCCGTTGTCTCTGGGCCTAGTTCAGCACTAGGACTTGTCTAATTGTCACAGTCTTTATGGCCTAAACTGCCTTTCAAGTTCACTGAGAGAGACAGAGTGCTGTAGGCCTTGGTGGCGAGAACTGAAGTTCAGACTGCTGGGATAGGTGAGTTCCTTCTGACTAGGGCTGATTTAAATGCTCCCTCCATGGATGGGCATCAGCTGAGTTTGGTCTGTTTTTTTTCCTGCTCTAGCAGGACAGCACTGAGTTCAGTGCATCACAATTGCTGTGTTTTCTCTCCCCCAGTGCCCAGAGATGCTCTCCGCAACATGCCACTGCTGTAGGAGACAGGGGTGGGTGGGGGGTGGCATCGGGGATTCAAGACTGTTTTTTCTATCTCTTTAGTGCCTCTTTCAGCAATATGAAGATGAAACCGGGTACTGAGAGCTCACCTAAGTTATGGTTCTTATGAGAGTGTTTTCTCTGTGTAGATAGTTGTTAAATTGGTGTCCTTGAAGAGGGTAGCGGGGAGGATGATCGGTGCAGCCTTGTATTCCATTATCTTAGTTGGCCTTGGGCCAATATATATATTTTAATATGCAAACAAGCTGTATTGTTCAGTGCAGAAAATTAAGTTGCAGAACAATATAGAGTAATGACACCTAGAAAATAATGTATAATGTATATGTATGTGTGCATATATATGTGTGTGTGTGTGTGTGTGTGTATATATATATGTATTTTATTGATATGTAGGAATAGTCCCAGAATCATGCACATCACACTTTCAACCATTGTTAGCTGTGGTAAAGGGAGGAGAGTTTGGAAGGGAGGAAGTAATGAGGCTAAGTACAGCTCCGTAAGAACGTATTTAAGTTGACATTGGTATATTTTAACAGTGGATAAAGTGGCCAAGTGCAGTGGCTCACACCTATAATCCCAGCACTTTGAGAGGCTGAGGTAGGTGTATTGCTTGAGCCCAGGAGTTCGAGACCAGCCTGGGCAACATAGTGAGACCTCTTCTCTACAGTAAATCAAAAAAATTAGCCTGGCACACAGCTGTGGTTCCAACTACTCGGGAGGCTGAGGTGGGAGGATTGCTTGAGCCCAGGTTGTTGATCATGCCATGATAGACCCTGTGACCATGATCACACCACTGCACTGCAACCTGGGTGACAGAGCAAGACCCTGTCTCAAAAAAAAAAAAAAAAAGGAAAATTGAATACAATAATAAATATACATTGCAGAATATTTGGAAAACTTAAGAGCCAGTAAAATGCATCAGTAATTTTATCACTTAAAGATGACTATTGTCATTCTATTTTGTATCCTTCTGGTTGGCTTCCTATTCCAATATTAGCATATGGTTGTAAATGAGTACTTAAAAGTGGTCTCCAACCTTTTTGGCACCCCAGACTGGTTTCATGGAAGACGATTTTTCCAAAGACATGGGGTAGGGGGTTGGGGGGTAGGTGGTAGGTGGTTTCGGGATGAAACCGTTTCACCTCAGATCATCAGGCGTTAGATTCTCATGAGGAGTGCACAGCCTAGATCCTTCACGTGTGCAGTTTACAATAAGGTTCACACTCCTATGAGAATCTAATACTGTGATCTGACAGGAGGAGGAGGCAGAGCTCAGGCAGTAATGCTCACTTGCCCTCCACTCACCTCCTGCTGTGTGCTGGATTCCTAACCAATCCATGGCCCTAGGGGTGGGGGATCCATGGTATATATGGTACCTATTTCATTTAACATTCTAAGTTGTGCTCCGTTGAACATTGTCTTACCTAAATGATTGTGCATATCTAACCGTTTCTAAAGATAAATTTTCAGAAGTGGGTTCATGGGAAGAAAAACACAAGAATGTTTTAAAGTCTTTTGTATATAACGCCAAAGTGCCTTCCAGAAAAGTTCACGTCGACATCCACCAGTAGTGTTTCAAAGTGTCTATCTTACTGCGTGCTGCCAGGATCAGATATTCTATTAATCTTTGTTAATTTGATAGATCAAAAAGACTTTATTTGTGTTTTAATTTACATTTCTTTACTAGTAACATTGAGAGAGAGAGAGAGGGAGAGAGAGAGAGAGAGTGTGTGTGTGTGTGTGTGTGTGTGTGTGTGTGTGTGTGTGTGTATGTATGCTTTTGTTCCAGGCCTAATATATATTTATTAGGCCTGGGACAAAAGCTTTAGCGAACCAAATTTAATAAAGCTTTGGCATAAATTGAAGGAAGGTCCAGTAATATACTGAGGCTGCTTTCAGTAAAAACAGCAGAACACGTATGTTCAAATTAATGCTTGTCCCTTCAAAATACTAATTAAAATCAACTCCATTGATGACACCATTGCTTAAGACATCTTGGGAATCTTGTTTTTGGTCTGACTTCTGAAGCGCCTTTGGTTTCTTTAGGATTTCCCTAGTGGTGGCATGACTCCAGCTTTTGCTGATGGGCTCAGAATTTGGAAGTTTAAGAAATAAGATAACCCAAACTTAATAATGCCATTTTTTTCTTTTCATTTTAAGAAGGGATAACTATTGGCCTGGTGTGCTAGCTCATGTCTATAATCCTAGCAGTTTGGGATGCTAAGGTGGGATGATCACTTAATGTCAGGAGTTCAAGACCAGCCTGGGCAATGTAGTGAGACCCCATCTCCACAAAAAAAGAGGGGAGGATAACTATGAAGAAATTATTTCTTTTTTTTTAAATGACTTATAAACAGGCTCTGAAGGTGGTTTGTTTATGCAGAAACGTTTGCAGAATATCCCATTGGGCGTTAGGTGCTATATTGGGCTCTGGGCTTACAATTACAGAAATTTTATAGTCTGTGCTCTCCAGTCTTTTTGGAGAGGTAGTGCCCACATTGAGCACTGAAAGACAAGTAGGGGGATATAAATCTAGATAAGGAGTCAGTTGGACAGAGTGGCGTGAAGGATGTTCAGACAGGGAAACACACATGCAAAAGAGGGAAGGCGGGACACAGCATATGCATCTATCATTTGGTAGGGCCGAGGCCCCACATGGGAGCAGTGAGAGGTTAGGGATCAAGGAAGTAGACACCAGATCATGAAGGGTCTTGCTAAGACTTTATTCTGAAAGCTTCAGGGAGCCTTTTAAGGATTTCTAGTGAAGTTGTTTCGTGATCAGATCTGAACTTAGAAAAACTGACATCTTATTTTTGGAGGATGCATAAGGGTAGGGCAGAAGTGAGGAAAAGAATTAAGAGGCCAGTAATCCAGGCAGCAGGAGGTCTGAGCCTGAGTTCAGTGGCCAGGGCAGAAGTGGACAGCAGGACAGCATCATTAAGGAGACTTGGATTGTTCGTGGAGGGCAAAGCAGAGGGAGGGGTCTGAGTGGTGAGGGCCAAGTTTTGGAGGAAAGTGGATGATGCTGAGTTGAGTCACCAGGATAGACAGTGTGGAGCCAGGGGCAAGAGTGTGATGAAGGAGATGCTCAGGTTTGGTTATGCTGAATTTGAAATGGCTCTGGGACATTTAAGAAGAGATGCCATGTAGATAGTTGGATCCAGAGCCTAGGATGTAGACAAAGTCTGGGAACATAGATTTGGGAGCTACGAACACATTCCCCAAGAGAAGTCACAAAAATGTCCCAAGCAGCAGAGGCCTGATATGGTGCTTGGGTTTCACCCTGATATGCCCTGTTCCTTTCAGGGTATTGCAGTTTCAGGTTGCCCCTGTCTCACACCTAGATATTTTGGCTCTTAGCTTTGATCAGATATAGCTATCAATCCCTGCATCAGTGAACTCACAGGCCACAGCTAAAGATATGCTGTCATTGAAGACAGGTTTGCCCTCCAAGTCTAAAAACCAAGTGAGCAATTAGAAATTGTTTAAGTGCCCATTAATAGGAAATAGAATAACTATATTGTGGAAAGTCCATATAATTATTATAGCATAAATTGGATCATACCATTCCCCCACTGAAAGCCTGCTGGTGACTTTTTTTTGCACCTAGAGTACAGTCCAGACACCTTAAGACCTTGCATGATCTGACCTTGGCCTATCTCTTTTTGCTTCACCCCATGACACCTTCCTTCATGCCAGGATCTTCTTTGACTCACTCAGTCACACACTTTCTCATCTCGTCCTTTGCTTATGGTGTCCCTTCTCTGTGAACCATTGTATCATTTAGTAGTAACTACTTCTCCTTCAGCTTTCAGCTTAAATGACCTCTCAGGAGAGAGTTCCTTGGATCCCTCCCCACTTCCCACTCCCCTACTCACCTGTGTTTTTACTTTATGATCTCAGTCTGTGATTTTTTTTTGCCTTTTGTCTGCCCTTCCATGAGGTTAGGGATTGTAAGTATTCTAACCCTAGTACCTGAAACATAGTAGGTACTAAATAAACTTTTTTTTTAATGAATGATATTTTAGAAGGGGAAATATTTTTGTCTTAATTCAAGCTGCTGTAACAGAGTACCATAAACTGGGTGGTTTAAGGAACAGATATTTATTGCTCACAGTTCTGGAGGCTGGGCAGTCCAAGATCAAGGTATAGGCAGAACCAGTGTTTGCTGAAGGCTGGTTTCCTGATTTGCAGATGGCCACCTTCTTCCTGTGTCCTCACATGGTGGAGAGAGAGCAGAGAGAAGAAGAAAGCTATCCTGTCTCTTATAAGGGCACTAATCCTGTTCATGAGGACTCCACTCTCATGACCTAATAACCTCCCAAAGGCTCTGCCTTATAATATTACCACATTGGAGGTTAGGATTTCAACATGAATTTGGGGGAGACACAAACATTTAGTCTGTAATAATTGATAAGTGAAAAAAGACACACAAGCATAGAATGATCATTTCCAAAAATAAAAGAAAAATTTCTATACATGTATGTGTGTATTTATATGTTCATATAAACATAGGAAAAAAAGAGAAAGTATATGACCCAGTCTGTTTCCAACTACATCTGTGCAGTGGTAGTAGGTCAGGACCTTTTGTGTCCTATTTTATTTACTTCTGTATTATAATAATCATTTATTTTTATAGTGGACGTGTTTATATTTTTATAACTATATTTTTATAGTGAACATTACTTAACAAAGCGAAATATTAAAAGTAAATCCAATTAAAGTTTCCAGTCCTTTTAACAATCACGTTAGTTTTTATGGCCAGTGACTCTTATATGGGCATTTTTTTTTTCTTTTCAGATTTTCCAGTTAATGAGAAATTTGAGATGCAAAATTTGTTTTGATTTAGACCAGTGAATTAGGATTAGGTACTCATTAAACGACTGTGAAAGTCCTTTATAGATAATTTTGCTTTATAGATAATTTAGTGCTTCCAGTGAAACAAATTTTAACTGATGGCCTTAGCTTGGCTATTGTTGAAGAATCCTTGACTGTCAGGCTCCCCTGCAAGACTTCCCTCTTCAGCACTTGTTTACTGGTCACATGCTTTACACAGCACTCTCCTTAGATTTTGCCTTTGAAGTTGGCCATCTCCCTTCAGCTGCTCTGATTTGGAAGAGGGGCGAGGGGTGCAGCTTTCCCTGAGATAGGGTGACCTTTTTTTCCCTTCTGTCTTCACATCCTAATCACACCACTTCTAACTGGATACAAATGTCTTAACTGTGAAAAACTGAGAGTTCTCTGTCAGAAATGAGTCTCTAAGGCTTCCCAAGTGTTAATTATTTCCTGTGAGAGTTCTGCTTTTGAAAGTGAGGTTTCTCTCCTTGACCTTTAACCCTTGTTACTCTTCTGTATTCCCAGTTGGTTCGACTGTGCAATGAGGGCGCCCGGAAGATGGAAAGGACTGAGATGATGTACACAATTAACTCCCAGCTGGAATTTAAAATTAAGGTATTCTCGTACCTTGTTCATTACTGTTCTTGCCTACGTTTTCTCTAAATAGAGACAGTTGAGGGCAACAAAGTAGATAGGAATTTACTTTTCAAAGAAGGGTCCTAAATTGACAAAAGGGAGTAGCAGATGCTTCAGGCAATTTTGCTTTTGCTTGTACCAGACAGAGTGACCTTTCTCCAGGCTCTGAAGCCAGGCATTATCTAAGAAGCACTTTTTTTTTTTTTTTTTTCCAGGAAGACACCAAGCTTAGGGGAATAAATAAAATAATAGAATAGGGTAGTTAAAATAATGGAATTTTAGAATTGAAAGGAGATTCCTTCATTATTCTCAAAATGTTCTGAAAAACAGTAATATTCCATGAGCTGGACCAGTGTTCTCCTAAATTAAATAAGGACACTCCTTTTCTTGTTTACAAAACAGATCGTTAATGGATAATTTTTCTCAACTTTATTTTTCTCTCATAATTTTTTTGAATATGTGCTGCTTGTTATTCCTTGTCTGATACTGCTCTTGAGCAGATGACAAGATGAACAAAGAAGAAGAAAATGACAGTTAATGGCAAATCTAGGTCATGGCCATTCTTTTGTTGGCTCACGGCTGAGTTTTTAATGGGAAGTGAGTGCTCACAATTGTGACTCTATTTAGTTTTATAACTTGTAAATGTAATTAAACAATTTTAAATGACTGGTCATATTTTTTCCCTAGTAAAAGTGTTTGTTTCATACAGTCAAATTATAGTGATCAGCATTTCATGGTATTCTGTAAAGAGCAGATTCTCTGCCATGTCATGTAGTTTGAGGATTACTGCATGCTTGCTTTGGCAGCATATATACTAAAATTGAGGATCACTGATATAGTACAGCTACACCCTTTTATTTTATGAATGAGGAAAAGAAACCCAGAGAACAATTGTCAGCAGAGTCACTTGGCTAGTGGTGTTAAAATCAAGACTAAGGTCAAGATGTCCTGACTTGCAGGTCAGTGTAAACTCTTCTACTGTAACATTCTGACTGTAATGGTTTAGATGCAGAAACACAAACTGTAAAAGGGAAGATGGGTATTTGCCAAAAACCAGACACACATGCATGCACGCACACTTTAAATAGTTTTAATGTTCTTGTACAGAAATTTACAGCAACTAAAAAACCCATCTTTCTCCCAACTCTCAGAATCTCATTCTAATTTGTTTCTAAATATTTTGGAAAATATATCTGACAACAAGTTTGTTTTTTGTTTTTTAATTTCCTCCTTTTGAAAGATGAAAAAAATCCCTAACCATTTTCCTTTTCCCTTCTTCACTGAAAGTCAATTGGTATGAGATTACTTTAAGAAACTCTGTCTAGGCCGGGCGAGGTGGCTCATTCCTGTAATTCCAGCACTTTGGGAGGCCGAGGTGGGTGGATCACCTGGGGTCAGGAGTTCGAGACCAGCCTGACCAACATGATGAAACCCTGTCCCTACTAAAAATACAAAAATTAGCCAGGTGTAGTGGTGGGCACCTGTAATCCCAGCTATTTGGGAAGCTGAGACAGGAGAATTGCTTGAACTCAGGAGGCAGAGGTTGCAATGAGTCGATATCTCACCACTGCACTCCAGCCTGGGCAACAGAGCAAGACTCTAAAAAAAAAAAAAGAAACTCTGTCCAGAACCCAAAATTAATTTGTAATTGAAAAATGCTAACCTCAAGGATCATTAAAAGTAAGTGATTAACTGAGGTCAGGAGATCGAGACCATCCTGGCTAACACAGTGAAACCCCGTCTCTACTAAAAATACAAAAAAATTAGCTGGGCGTGGTGGCGGGTGCCTGTAGTCCCAGCTACTTGGGAGGCTGACGCAGGAGAATGGTGTGAACCCAGGAGGCGGAGCTTGCAGTGAGCCGAGATTGCACCACTGCACTCCAGCCTGGGCGACAGAGCGAGACTCCGTCTCAAAAAAAAACAAAAAACAAAAAAATAAAAAAGTAAGTGATTAACATCAGTTGAGTTCCTGAGTTTTTGGTTGGTTGTTTTCTTTTCATTCAATGATTAAAATATTTGCAAGCCTAAAGTACGGATTTACAGTGGAGGACCTAATTTAGAACACTTAGAATTACTAATTTTTACTAATTAGAAATACTCGTAAAATCTTAGGACCTTATAACCCTATATGAATAACAATGGACATTTCTGTTTAATATATTTTAATGATAATAAAATAGAGGTTCAATGAAGTTAAATGATTTATCCAAGTACATAGCAAGTATTGTAAGAATACAACGGATTTACTGAGCATCTTCCATGTGGAAGGCAGTAGATAAACAAAAACATGATCATCCCTCCCCTCATAGTCTAGTAGAAGACTGCTGAAGATCAAAGGAGTCAGCAAAGTCTACTGCTGTCACAGTAGCTAGAAGACTATGGAAAATACTGGAAATGGAAGGGAGATGGACAACTCTTAAGAGCAAGAGACAGAGGGCTGGGGGGCTTGGAGCAGTCTGGCAAGGCTTCATGCCAGAGGTGTGTTTGACCTGAATCTTGAAAGGTGAGTTAGGAAGGGTCTTAGAGCAGAAACAAATGCACAGTTTCCACTGCTGTGGCCCAGGAATTGTAAGCATTCAGTGTGGGTAGACTTGGGGTACAAGAGGAGCAGGACAGAGCTACAGTAGCAGGCAAATGCTCATACGGACAGCCCTGTGTACCAAGAGGAGGAGCTGAGTGAGGTCATTTGGGAACCACCGAAAAGTTGTAAGCAGGGAAGTAACACAATCAGACGTGTGTTTAGTAAAGACAACTTCAGCAATGGAGAAAGGCTTTTCCAACTTACTCCAAATCCAGAAGTCATTAAAAGAAAAAAGTCCTAATTTATCTATATAAATTTTTAAAAAAATTATCTATAGAGGGAAAAAGACCATGAAAAAAGTGAAAATGCAAATAGCAAACTGGAGAAAAAAATAGTTGCAACTCAACATATAGACAAAGGGTAAATATCCCCGATGTATCAAATCAAAATGATGAGAAGACCCACTAGTCTACAAGCCAAGGAGCACCAAAGATTGCCAGCAAACTACCAGAAGCTGAGGGAGAGGACTGGAACAGATTATTCTCTAGCACCTTCTGAGAGCCTGGCCTTGCTGACACTTTCATCTTGGCCCGTCTTCCAAAACTGTGAGACATAAATTCCTGTTGTGTAAAACAAAGAAAAAAAAAAAACACTAGAAAGTTGCAAATTAGAAAACTGCTACCAGAAAAGGAAATCCAAATGATGATTAAAGTTTTGAAGATGCTTTATTTCACTCAGAAGAAAATTGCTAATTGAAGATTAGCAGATAAAGATAATGAACTTCACCTTTTAGATTTATACATAATTCAAAAGTTTGATAACACATTTTATTGATGGAATTGGAGAAAGGCATTTTTATATGTTGCTGGTGGGAAAGATTGTTTTACCCTAATGGTATGCAATTTGGCAATAACTATCAAAATTATAGATTCAAGTTACTACAACTCAGCCATTTTACTTCTAAGAATTTATTCTACAGATGTACTCGTGAATGTATAAAATTATACACACACTGAGCTATTATTATAGTGTTGTTTGTAATAGTCAAACATGAGGAAAAACATCTAAATATCTATCAAAGAGGATTGATTAAATAAATTATAGTATACCCAGATAATGTGATACCACTCAAAAGAATAAAGGAGAATTTTAGATACCTATATGGAAAGCTTTCTTATATATTATTAAATGAAAAAAGTAAGGTTTAGATATAAAAAATACAATTTCCTTCTTCAGATGAAATATTTGGACAGATGCAGACAAAACTAGTTATTGGTCATTACCCATGAGGGGCAGTGGTCAGGGAGTGGGTCTTGTCGGGTTGTCTGGGTGGAGAGCCACCCACTCACTCAGACAAGAAATTCAGGAGGAGGAACAAGTTTTGGGGGAAGGTAATGAGTTCTATTTTGGCCATATTTGGTTTATGGTATGGCCATAGGTGCTACTACTATGAGAATATTGGTTGCAAATTTACTAAGTAGTGCCATTTTCACATTTATCTGATTTAATTCTCATATGAACCCTATAAAGTACCCTATTATTAACTTCATTTTATAGATGAAGAAACTGAAGCTAGAGAGATTAAATTCTTTGCTCAAGGTTATACACCAAGACATTATAAAGCCTAGATGCAAATCTTGGACTTCAGAGTCCACATTCTTAACAATGACTGTATGATAATGATAATGTGGATATTTTTCTAATTTGGAGGAAAGTAAATTTTGTAGGGCATGTGTGTGTGTGTGTTTCATTGTCATTTCACATGTTTTTCATTTTTAATTTTGCTTGTGATTTTCTGGAAGACTGTCAAGTGCTAAACTGCAGTAATATGAGAGGAGGTGGAAAGCATCCCTGGACTGGCACTTTGGAAGCTAGTATAAAGTTAGAGCACAGGCTCCAGAACTGACCTGCCTGAGTTGCAGTAGAAGCTCCACCACTTACTAGCTGTACAACCTTGGGCATCACTTACCTTTTCATGCCTTGGTTTTCTGAACCCTAAAATGAAGCCGATGATAGTATTTTCCCTCATGGAATTATTTTGAAAATTAAATTATTTAAGAGATATAAAGGATTGAAATAGACCTGATTTATAGTAAACAAGCAGCAAACATTATTGATGTGTTTTATCAGAATAGTTAGATAGATGTGGGTACATTGAAGAGTGAATGGGATGTGAAGCAGTGGAAGCAGATTAGATTTTTCATTCCAGAAGCTTGACTATCAAGAGGATAGGGCAGTGATGATGACTAGAGGATACACAAAGTCAGGGGACCATTTTTTGTGAATAGTCTTCAGGATAGTTTGCAGAAAGGGAGCCAGGAGGGAGAGAATACTAATGAGAGGGGAATAAATCAAGGGAATAAGGCCTTAGAGCTGAAAGCAGGGTGTTGAAGACAGGAGAGCTTCTCCTCTGAGATGGGAGGAAAGAAAATGATCGTTGTAGAGAAAAAGCTGGTCACTAAACCAAGAAGATCGAAAACCAGAGATTAGTTTGTGTCTCAAATCCAGTGTTTTTTCTCCACTAGAAAGCAGCTTTCTTTAAAAGTTGCCTCTACAAAATTGGGAAGAATTTTTTTTTGTCTTGCAATGGAAAGTTTCACCTTATGAATAAGCACATGGAGAAGCTGAGGGTTCTCAGGCTGCTTTAGGAGACATACATTCAGTGTGATTGAGTGGAGTGGTGGTATGTTAGCTGACAGAAGGCTTTGCTGGTTGCCATTTGGAGGCCTTACTAACAATGGAAATCCAAGAAAAATCTTTCTGCTATAGAGGACAGTTTGTTAATTTCCCAAAAATCTAAACATAAGAGTTACTACTATATGACCCAGCAGTTCCACTCCTAGGTATATACCCAAGAAAACTGAAAAGAGATGTTCAAAAACATATACACGAATCTTCATGGCAGCATTATTCATAATAGCCAAGAAAGTGGAAATAGCCCAAATCAACGGATGAATTGATAAACAAAATGTGATACATGCATATAGTAAAATATTTAGGCACAGAAAGGAATAAAGTTCTGATACATGCTTTGTGGATGAACCTTGGAAATGTTATGCTAGGTGAGAGAAACCAAATTCAAAGATCACATGTGTGTATAATTCCATTTATATGACACGTCCAGTATAGATAAATCCATAGAGTTAGAAAGTAGATTAGTGGTTGCCAGATGCTTGGGGGAGGAAGAGTGGGGGATGACTGCTCAATGCATATGGGGTTTCCTTTTGAGGTAATGAAAATGCTCTGGAATTACATAATGGTGATTATTGAACAATATTGTGAACATACTAGAAACCACTGTATTCTACACCCTTTCAAGTGGTGAAATGGTGAATTTCGTGTTATGTAAATTTTATCTCAACATTAAAAAAAATTATTTGCTCTTCAGCAGCTCTCTCTTTTCTTGCTGCCCCATAAAGTCAGTTACATTTTATGCCAAGGCTAGCTTTCTAGGATGCCAGGTAATAGAAAAAAATAATGAAATGTCTGTGCTCCGTAGGCATTATTTCAGTACTATTTAAGATCTATCTTTGTTCATGAATTTCTTTTCTAGTTTCTGGTTCACACATCGATTCTAGTCTCAGCATTTCCTTACTAGGGGAATTCACTCATGCTCACTTTGGGCTGTTCTGATTCCCTTTATTTTGATCATTTTAATATCTCTTCTTTAATAAAACCTATCTGATTGAGTTCAGTCTTCTAACAATAAATCTGAAACATAAACTAATATAATGTTGGATTTTTGTTTTCAAAAGAAGCATAGATGTATTGAAAGCTATTGTCAATTTTAGGTGTTTATAGGTAGAAATTTAGTTTTGCCCCTAGTGGAGTATGAAGACTTCATAAAAATGAATCTGCTTTAAAAACAATAAAACAATTTAAAAATCTTTCTTTCTCCACCCCCTAAATCAGAACAGTCACAGGGCAGCATGTGCACTGAAACTTAACCATAATACTGTCCTCGGTTCATCTGGTAGGGTTACACGCAATAGCAAGATAGTCCTGTGTTTCCTGTAATTACGGCCCTTCAGCCGGACCTACCCTGACACAAGGTGACCTCTTGTATGTGCTGCCTAGTCTGCCGGAGTTATCTAAGCAATCTGTCGACCTTTAAGGTCTCAGCTGTCTCTGTAGGGTAATTGTCTGATTTCGAGATTTTGGGGGTTGGGAACTTCATGAACTCCCTTAGCAGCCAGTTTTGAAAAGTTTGGGGTTAGCCATAATCTTTTATCTTCATTTCTTGGACCTTCAGGAAAATAGTATATAAATGATAAGCAGCCTTCTTATAAAAGCTCTTTATAAAGTTTAAAATAAATATGAAATCCTTTCTTAGCCTTCTCATTTCCTCTCTAATATCCTCAATTTCCTTTAGCTATTTTTAATCATTATTTCCTGAAAAGGGTGATGTTTGATTGCATCACATTTCTGCATTATGTTTTGTGTGTCCAAGAACTTTTGCTTATTTTATGGATCCAGTCTTTTAAATCAGATTTTTGGCAGTAGACATTTCTGGTAACTTAAAAAAAAAGCTTTCAAGGGTAAAGATTGTTCTGTAGTTTTGAGAGTTTTCCAGTTGGCTTGTATAAGACTGAATAAAGAAAATAAAGGCAGTATGTACAGCCTTTTCTATGATATTATAATGATTGTGATGGATTATTTTGGAAGAACCTCATTTTCACAGCCAGAAAGTAGTATGATGCTTTCAGGTACAAACTTCCATGAAGAAAGCTACCATGATCTTAAGAACAGGTGTTCTCAAGAATATGGCTAAATAGACAATTTGTAGACAAAAAAATAAGCATGTAGGTTTTTTTCTCTTGAAAGAAACCTTTTTACTTAATAAAGTAAATGTAGACTTTTATATTTGTCTTGTTAACCTACAGTTGTGTTTTTCTGTATGTTTAGATTCTGATTTGAGATATTTAAAATAACTAGTCGATTCTGATAGATTTTATTACTAGGTTTTTCAATTTTAAGTAACTCCTTTCTTTTTCAGTTGAGAGTTAATAGAAGGGTCATAGTTTTTTATTGATCCAATATCATTTTCTCATTGAGTTTTAGTTTCATATTGGGAAGTTAATAGTTTTTTATAGTGGAAGATATATTGTTCCTTTTCATTTTTTCTTGAAGAATGCACTGTACTTCTGTATTTATAGTTCAGTTTTATATGCCTATAAAATAATGATGCATACTATGATAAGTATCATTTGTTTGAATGTACGTTTTAGATTTTGCTTTCAGTAAACTTAAAAGGATTTCAATTTAGCTTTGGTCACTGGGATTTTCTCCTTTTGTAGCCTTTTCCTTTAGTCTCCTCTTCCCGGTGGTTGGTAAAAAGAGGTGAATTGACAGCCTATGTTGAAGACACTGTGCTTTTCTCAAGAAGGACATCCAAACAGCAAGTCTACTTCTTTCTCTTTAACGATGTGCTCATTATCACCAAGAAGAAGAGGTAAGTCTTTATCTGGTGTTGCTGACTAGACATTCCAGTTTTAAAGTTCTATAATTCAGACGCCTGTTAGGGTGATCATCCTTTAAAAGCTAGAGATGTTGGAAGTATAGTTTCTACATACTGAATCATAATTGCATCTATGGTTCATTTTCTTTAAATTGCTTATGTAGTTTCAGACTTGAATCATTATCTGCATCATAATTCTTGCCAACCTCTATTGAGCCACTGTTCTAAGCATTTTACACATTTATATCATTCAATTCTGACGATATCCTTGAGAAGGTAGCACTGTTTTTATTCTCATTCAGTGTTTTTCAGACTCCTACCATAAAATTTTTGTGTAAAACAGAAAAAAGTTGGTCCAGTTGAGAACAGGCTGGGGAGCAACTCTAGTGCTCCTTTTAACTTAAAATGCACTGCTTTTAATGATTCTTAGTCTAAAACATTCCCCTGTGACTGGGAAGGTGTTAGCCATACTCCCTTCTGAAGGGAATGAAATAAATCATTTGATTGGCCGAGTGTTTGTTCTTCTTACTCCAGGCTTCTAGTTGTGTGTTTGTGTCCAGCTCTGGTGAGATGTCCATGAAGAATATTGTAGAAACCTTTTCTTTCCAGTATTTCTTCTGTCAGACTGTTCCTGTTCTACACACACACACACACACACACACACACACACACACACACACACCCCTTCAGCGCTGCCTTTCTCTAGGGAACATACTTTATTAAATGCACCCAACACATGTAAGGTCCTATGTAAATATTTAGTCTTTTCTAGAATATGAACTTAGAGTGAAAACATAAATCTGTGGGCTGTTATTTCCACATATGAGGGAAATGATGGTAGCCTGAATTGATGGCACATGGTGGGAGCAGGGGTGGTCCTGGGGTGCAATTTAGGCAAGGTGAAGAGAATTATAGAAACAGATCGCTATGAAAATACAAAATAAATGTCCAAATGTATCAGAAATATTTAATTAAATGCTAGTTCTGAGTTGCTGACTTTATAGCTTGAAAATTCAAACTAAATTAAAACAGATTGAGTTTTTCTTTTTGCTCCTTTTAATCAGACCATATTATGAATTATTTCAGCTGAGTGGCTGTCTAGCTGAAATGAAATGTTAGTATGGTCTTCCCTGAGAAGCCATAATGTGACAATGATACATACATTAAAATGCTGATCATTATTTTTCATACTTAGGAAAATTCTATTTCCATATCTCCAAGGAGAAATTACTTCTCTTACCTGGAGTAGTCTAAATAGTTCTAGCAGCTAAGTAAAAAAAAAATTTTTTTTTTTTTTTTTTTTTTTTGAGATAGAGTCTCGCTCTGTCCCACAGGCTGGAGTGCAGTGGCGTGATCTCGGCTCACTGCAAGCGCCGCCTCCCGGGTTCACGCCATTCTCCTGCCTCAGCCTCTCGAGTAGCTGGGACTACAGGCGCCCGCCACCACGCCCGGCTAATTTTTTGTATTTTTAGTGGAGATGGAGTTTCCCGGTGTCAGCCAGGATGGTCTCAATCTCCTGACCTCGTGATCTGCCTGCCTCGGCTTCTTAAAGTGCTGGGATTACAGGTGTGAGCCACTGCGCCCGGCCGTAAATTTTATAAAGAAAGATGGGAGAAGAATTATAATTTTTATGTTTTTGTGTTTTGTTGGTTTCCTATGAGATAGCATTTTTCCTTGGCTTTCTCCAGGATGTTTTGTTTTTAGGGGAGAGTAATTATATATGTCTCTTCAAATGCCAGAACTCTTGACTTTTAACATCTTCCAGCTGTTGAAATATTTGTTCTGTCTCAGTGGACCAAGAGCTTTAACTAAACTTTTGATTTAAATGGTAAAATGTACACTGACAGTACCAAGCCAATTTTAAATATAAATGTAATTTCAATTATGGTGACTTTGGTGACTTAATGAAAATATTAAAGGTATTTAAACCAGTACAGTGCAACTTTTGTTCTTGAATTTGCACAGAACTACTCAATAAATATAGACTATTGAAAGTCAGAATTAAGGTATATGCTCTTCTACTTAGTAGCATACTTTGCTCTTCACAGATGGTTTTGCTCTCCTATCCCACATTTATCTGCTCAGGTAAATTTGAACTTGCGTTATTAGTAAAGAGCAATGCCATTGGGAGTCTTTGAGAAATTTTTTTTTTTTTTTGAGACCGGAGTTTTGCTGTTGTTGCCCAGGCTGGAATGCAATGGCGTGATCTCTGGCTCACCGCAACCTCCACCTCCCAGGTTCAAGTGATTCTCCTGCCTCAGCCTCCTGAGTAGCTGGGATTACAGGCATTCGCCACCACGCCTGGCTAATTTTGTATTTTTAGTAGAGACGGGGTTTCTCCATGTTGGTCAGGCTGGTCTAGAACTCCTGACCTCAGGTGATCTGCCTGTCTCGGCCTCCCAGAATGCTGGGATTAAAGGCATGAGCCACCGCACCTGGCCTTTTTTTTTTTCTTTTTCTTTTCTTTTTTTTTTTTTTTTTTTTAAGAGCAAGATACACAGCTCCAATGGAGAGGACAACCTGAGTACCTAACTTGGCCTTTACCAAAACTAGATTTTTTTTTTTTGCCTTACCAATTAGTTCATTATATTTCTAGGGTGTTCTTAGGTAATAGTATTGGAGACCTAATTGTTTGTGACCTTAATATGTGGTGAGGTGACATGCAGACCACAGAAGCTTGATAAACAGACTTGGTTAAAAATGTAAACTATGCCTGACCGTATTTACGTGATAGCTGCAAGGAGGCGACTGCAAATGCTTTGCATGCCAGAGGCAACAGTAAAGGAGATACAACAACCCTGAGTAAGGCAATAATTTAGGCTTGGCCACAAGTTACAGATAAAGGAAAATCAACTGTGCCAGCGCTTGAGGACTGATCTAGCCACCCACTGCCTAATTCTAATTCCAAGTTTCAGTCAAGGAACTTAGCCGCTGGGCTTCCAGTGGTTTTCCTCTTCAGGGAGGTTTTTCAGCTACTGAGAAAAGCTGCTCGGGAGGACAGTTACTCTTCCTCCTCCAATCCAGACTGGCAGAAGGTTTATACTGGGCACATTCCATAGATTGCTGAGGTGTGTGGACCCCTCCACTTCGCAGTGCATGTATCACTGCTAGTGCTTATAAAGCTGGCTTGATGAGTGGCCATGACGCTGTCTTTGTGACAGGAATTTTCAGTTTTTTAGAACGTTAAAAGCAAGCTTATTTTAATTATTAATTTTTTTTTTTAGAGACGGGACCTTGTTCTGTTGCCCAGGCTGCAGTTCAGTGGCTATTCACAGGCATGATCATAGCACACTGCAGCCTCACACTCCTGGGCTCAAGCAGCCCTTACACCTCAGCCTCCTGAGTAGCTGGGGCTGTGGGCACATGCCTTTCTCTTTACAAGAAAGTTTAAAGTTTTCATTAGCACTGGCTGCTAGTGAGTCACTCTATTAATAGCCTGGTTCTACCAAATTTTGAAAGGATACATGATTGATTACTCTGGATGAGGGATGAGGACATGAACACTTTGGTATTTGAAGCTTTGACTAGAAGTTATCTGGGTACTGCGAGAACAGACTTCTCAACCTTGGCACGATTGACATTTTGGGGCCTGATGTTTCTTTGTTGTAGAGGACTGTCCTGTGCAGTGTAGGATGTTTTAGCAGCATTCCTCGTCTCTATCCACTGTTGGCTAGTAGCAGCCCCCTTGCACCCTAGTTGCGACAACCAAAAATGTCGCTGGATGTTTTTGCCTAACGTCCCCATGGGGCAAATCCCTGCTGGTTGACAACAACTATACTAGCATGGTAGTAAACTAAACTAGCTTTGCCTTTGGAGTAGTGAAGGTGTGTGAATCTATCAGACTAACACAGCATGAATAGTAATATTGTATTATATAAGTAATTTATTGTCAAGTTATACTCGTAGATTAACAAATAACATAATATCCAATATGTGCCTACTGATAACTTTTTATAATAAAGACTAATTACAGACTATACCTTCATGTATAACCTATGGTCTAAGTACTCTTGTTCCTAGTTTTGAAATACAAAACTGAATCCAAGACCTAACTAGGTTCAAACTCCTAAAAGGTTTATTTTGTAAGATATAGTCCCTTCTATCAGGCTTAGGTCTTCTCTACCAATTTCACCTGAAGCTGAAAGCAAAATTTTCCTTCCTGTATTTGTTTCCTCGCTGTGTTAGTTTCTTACAGCTGCTGTAAGAAACTAACCATTAAGCCACATTAAGCCACAAACAAAGCGAGTGGCTTCAAACAGTCAGAATTTATTGTCTTACAGTTCTGGAGGCCAGGATTATTTTCATTTCACAGATGAAGACGCTGAGGAAAAGAGAGAGAAAATACCTTTTCCAGGGTCTTTGAGCAGAACCAGGATTCTAATCTGAGTCTTTGTTTCCACAGGCTCAGTTTCTTTATGTTCATTACTTCTTCATTTTATTTTTCTAGAATATTTCACTTTTCCCCTCATCCTATAAAGTTACAGGGGGGAAAAAAGCATAGCGACTTACACCTTTTTTGTTTGTTTGGAGAAACGTCTTTTCCAAAGTAAACTTTTGTTAAGTATTTTTATAGTTTACTGGTTGTAGGAGAAAACTAGAACCAGGACCAAATCATATTTGTCAGTTTTCCTCTGCCATTAGCTAATCTAGCATCAGAGTCTGGGGAAGAGTTTCCCTTTGATAACATTTCCTTCCTGCAGACATTTAAGACAGGAGATTTCTACTTCCTGATTTCTGGTTCCATAAATACTGTGTATATTGACATAGCTTGAGCCTTGGTTACAACTTTCTAGGTTTTATAAAAAGGTTTTCAAAATTTTTAACTATTTTTCAGGTTTTATAAAATTTTCTGTAACAGCAAACTACTAGGTCATTATCATAAGGTCAAGGACTTAAGTTCAAATTTGGATTTTCCCAAATAGTTTGAACACCCAGTGGCTTAAAGCTGTGCAGGCTCCCTTGAAAGGTTCATGGCCTGGTTTGGTTCCATATTTGCTTTTTCCATGAGAATGCTCTTTCCTATTAGAGAAAGCTGGAAATCACCCGATACCTGTCTTCATCTGCAGAATAAAGTCGTTCCTAGGGAAATTAAGAGTATCTTGGCTAAAGGAAGGGGCAGTAAAAATGATTGCAAGCTCCTTTATTCCTGGAACACATGAAGCTTGGTTGTTTCTGACCAGTTTGGAATTGAGTTCTAAATTCAAGATGGCAAGATTGGGTGGAAAAGAAATGGGAGCCCTGTTTCCTTTTTGCTCCTTTTTTTCTTCCGCTGTCATATGCATCCTTGATTCCTCTGATGTTATGAGGTATTGTTTCCTCTGCATCTGTAAGGAGAGTTGTCATTGCTGTTAAACTACTGAGAAGCACAATATCGATGCCTGGGGTCAGAAAACTGAGCTCAAATCCTGGGCAAATTACTTCTCGTCTCTCAGAGCCTCAGAGTTCTATCTGTAATATGGGGGTAATAACATCATCTTCATTACGGAGTTTCTGTGAGAATTAAATGAGATAATGCACATAAAGCTCTTACTACGGTGAATATGAATAGTCCTGCTAAGTAACTGATACATGCTATCATCAAGATTATTTTTGGTATTGTGTTTCTCTCTCTAAAGATTTTGCCATAAATCAAATTATTGCCCTTCTGCTTCTAGAATATTTTATTGTTTTTAAAAAATGATTTTAGGGCCAGGTGCGGTGGCTCACGCCTGTAATCCCAGCACTTTGGGAGGCCGAGGCGGGTGGATCACGAGGTCAGGAGATCGAGACAATCCTGGCTAACACAGTGAAACCCCGTCTCTACTAAAAATACAAAAAATTAGCCGGACGTGGTGGCGGGCACCTGTAGTCCCAGCTACTTGGGAGGCTGAGGCAGGAGAATGGCGTGAACCCGGGAGGTGGAGCTTGCAGTGAGCCGAGATAGCGCCACTGCACTCCGGCCTGGGTGAAAGAGCAAGACTCCGTCTCAAAAAAAAAAAAAAAAAAAATGATTTTAAACCTTTACGTAATTGCCACATAGCTGAAGGTACGGCACGCTCTAGGACCAGACCTGAATTTATGGCCTCCAGAACACGAGCAGTTTTGGAATAAATGCCTTTAACTCTATGCCTTTCCCTCCTCATGAAACCCATGTCAGGCGGCAAGTGAGTGAGGAAAAACTATTGGTCAATTTTTCTTTTATAAATTGCTGTAAATCATGTGTACACGTTGTGGTAGCAGTTTTTTTTTTTTTTTTTTTTTTTTTTGCACTATTCCTCAATGATTAGGAGACACTATAACATTGTTGCTGAAAAATGTGAAATAAATAGTATATTTTTCCTTTTTCTTGACATAGTCAGTGGTGTGGTACTCCTGAATTGGAGTGTGGGGTTGCTGTGTAATTTGGATAACCTTGTTACCCACTTAAGAAGCTGTGCCTGCTCTTCAGGACTTGCTTAGTTCAGCTTATCCCAGGGAGAGAGCTTCAGAAAGGTGGTGACAGCCTCTCACAACTGTCCATCTCATCTTTTTCAAGGACTGTGGGTTCAGAGCATCCCATGAGCAGCCACAAGAAGTGCTGGGCTGTGGCATCTGGTGACCCCTGGTGACAGGGATGGGGCTTCCTGGCCCTTTTCTGGGTCACTGGCCATCTTTTTTGGTGGCAGTGAATCACAACAGATCCTTATCATACTGATGAATGGGGAACCTCATCTCCACTATTTGTTATATTATTAACAGTGAAATAGGATGTATGTGGCATGTTTGTTAGACTTCAGAATTATCTTGAGGAACTGAGCAAGTAAGCCTATTTGAAATCAGTTTCTGGATAAATATTGTGCCTTGTTTTGCTGGTCTGAGCACTTGCCAAATTGTGGATTTCTTGACATGGGTATTTAGCTCTAATTATGCTTGGTCCACTTGTGCATTTGCAAAACATATAATTATCAGGCTTTTAACAAAATGTCAGGCAATTTAAATGGATGGTGTTCTGTTAGGAAAATAAAGAAAATAGCTGACATTTACTGTAAGTCAGGCATGATTGTAAGTGCCTTACACACAATGAGGTAATAAATGTATTATCTCATTTAATCCTCTCAACAATCCAGTCAAGTTGGTATTGTTATTCCCACTTTACAGATGAGAAAACTGAAGCACAGAGGGGATCAGTAACTTGCTTTGGTTCACAAAGCCAGTGAGTGAGTGGGTTTCTTTCTTTCTTTTTCTTTTTTTTTTTTTTTTTTTCTGAGACGGAGTCGCCCAGGCTGGAGTGCAGTGGCATGATCTCAGCTCACTGCACCTCCACCTCCTGGGTTCAAGCGATTCTCCTGCCTCAGCCTCCCGAGTAGCTGGGACTACAGGTGCTTGCCACCACGTCTGGCTAATTTTTTTTTTCTATTTTTAGTAAAGATGGGGTTTTACCATGTTAGCCAGGATGGTCTGGATCTCCTAACCTCGTGATCCACCTGCCTTGGCCTCCCAAAGTGCTGGGATTACAGGTGTGAGCCACCGCGCCCAGCCTAGAATTGGGTTTCTTACCAGACATTCCAAATTATGGCTCTACTCTTACCTGCTGTGCCGTACTTCATTCCTTTAAAATTGTATATTATTCCACTAAAAACATGTTAGTAGTATAATTCTAAAACCAAGCTTTGAAATGGAAATCAACCTCAGTCAAGTGAAAAAAATTTTTAACTCCTTGACTTAAAATAAATTTTAGCATAAATTCAATGTCCTTCATCCCAGCAAAGTTTGACTGGAGTGTTTCTATTCCATTTGAGCACACGATCAAGTGTGACAGTTTAGGAATCATGTTTTTTAGAAGGAGAAGGGAAACAAGTTGAAATTTACAGAACACTTTTTCTCATACATATATTCGAGGAAAGTAGGAAGAATTTCCTTTGATCTCATAAGCCCCATTAACTCCTGCGTATCAGTGCTACTGGGGGGAATGTCAGAGCCATTAAATTCCTCAGAGGGATTTAATGCACGACAGTCTAGAAGAGGATCTTGGAGAGTGTCCCCAAAGAAGAATGATTTAGAAATGTCACAAAAGGCATTAGAAGATAGAGTTTCAGGGTTCACAGTTGCTCAGTGTCACTAGATTCTGTATACATGCAAAGAGAAATAATGGTGAAATCCAGGTGTTTAATTTGGTGGGGTGATGGGCCATGGTGGCCCTTCGGAAGCCATTTCACTGGCCTGTAAGCACAAGGGTCTGAAAAAACGCAGGCAGCTGCTAACTCAGGAAACATTTGTTGTGGCACCAGCACATTCTAGTAAATATTTTTTTCGGGACGGAAAAGCTGTGTGAATGTTCTAAAGCCTATGGAAAGGAAACTACTGAATAGGTAAAAAATAAATGTCACTATCTTAGGAATGTATGCCAAAATCATATGAATATCAATGTTGTGATAAATCTCAATAGCATCTTTTCTTTTAAATTAAACCTTTTTACAAAAGGAAGAATTGGAAGTGCTGCTTGGGTTTCTATCTGTCGGATTTGGGCCATAAAAGAGAGTTCTAAAACAATGTAAGCGGGTACGTGAGAGTTATACCTACAGCTGGGGCTGAGAGATGTGGCTTGTGGGAAAGGTGGCTTGTGCAGTCTAACCCTTTCCCTTGCCTCCCCATCACCATCCTTCCTTTCACTATCCTGGGTGCATCTTGGTAAGCTAGCCTATCTTCCATTCCTGTTCATCCGTATTAAGTATCTAAAATGCTTGCTAATAAGGGTTAAGATGAGAACTCGCCCTAAGGTATGTACATGTTTAACAGCACCTCTCTGACCACGAGGCAGGCCCTTAAAGGTCTGTATCCAGCAGAAAGACCTGTCTTGTCACTTACTTTTTCTTCACAACTCTTATGTACCCAGAGCTTGGGTCCAAGGAAAAATCCTGGTTTAAGGAGTGAGATTGGGATCCACATTTTAAAAACATATTTGATATGTTTCCCCAAATGTCCCAATGTTATTTATTGATTAACCCATTAATTTTTTTAGAGATTTGAAATGTCACCTCTATATCCCCAGAAGTGTCTGTGTCAACTCGTGAACCCACTATCGTGAACCCACTATTCTGCTTCATAATTCATCAGCCAACTCATGCCCTTGTCCCAGTCTTTGAATTTCTGCAGCTTTACAGTACGTTTATTTTTTTATTTTTTTTATTTTTTATTTTTATTTTTATTTTTTTTGAAACGGAGTCTCACTCTGTCACCCAGGCTGGAGTGCAGTGGTGCGATCTCTGCTCACTGCAAGCTCCACCTCTCAGGTTCACGCTATTCTTCTGCCTCAGCCTCCTGAGTAGCTGGGACTACAGGCGCTCACCACCGTGCCTAGCTCATTTTTTGTATTTTTAGAGACGGGGTTTCACTGTGTTAGCCAGGATGGTCTCGATCTCCTGACCTCGTGATCCGCCCACCTTGGCCTCCCTACAGTATGTTTTAATACATCATAAGGCTAGTTTATTGTTTTTTTTTCCACAACCTTTCTGGCTATTTCTGCATGTTTTTTTTTTCCATGTTTTACAATCAACTGAACTGTTTCTACTCCCTGCCATCTGTCAAACAACCCTTGCTTGTGTTTTCACTGGGTTGTGTTTAAATTATATATTAATTTAGGAAGAATTGGTATCTTGATATCAAGCTTTTCTATTCATTAATTTGGGCCTTCTTCTAAAGTTGTTTAAGGTTATCTACATAAAGAAGAAACCTTGTTTAAGGTTATCTACATATAGAAGTTTAATCCATATTATGTGTTTTGTGGCTATCATAAAGTGACATCTTCATTTTATATTCTAACTGGGTGTTATTCATATATACAAAAGCCATTTTTTTAACACCTAGTTGCTTTACTGAATTCACTCTCACTTGGTAGTATATTTTCAGTCAATGATGTCATCTGCAAAGAGTTGTTAGAGGGCAGAAAAGACATTCCATTATCAGGTAGTCACTTCAGTTGCATCCTTAAGCAGCCACAGACACCTAGAGTGATGATAGCCGTCACATCTATGTATTTTTGATTAAATTCTTGTTTTTTTACTTTTATTGTAAAATGGTTCAACCTTGCAGAAAATTATCAAACATGAACATACCTATCATCCGTGCTTAACAGATACTTTTTGCCATATTAGTGTCAGATCCCTCCTTTTTAAACAAAAAAAAAATATAAAACACTTCAGATTACCCAAAGTCCTTCCACCCTCAGCCCTTTTTCCTCCTCTTCCCCAGAGTACCTACTCTGTTGAAGTTGGCGTCTCTTATTTCTGTGCTAACTACTGTAGATACATATATGTAGCTTTGGTATTTTAAAAATGTATGCAAGTTGTATGCAAATTTTTAAATGTCTTCCTGATTTCAAAGTAATGAATATATGCTCAGAATGAAAAGTCTAATCTTTGTAGAAATTATGGGACAGAAATTTCAAGGGCTTTGTAATAATCTTAAGAAAGCCACTGTTCACAATAAGGTATATCATTTTTCTGCCTTTGATGTTATGTTGCATATAGTAGAATCAAACACTGACCTGCTTAACAAAGAATGCCTTCCAGAGAAAAAAAACAATTAGATTATGTGTTTACCATCATATCCCGTTCTCTACTAGTAGTTCTTTATTTTGTTAAAAACAAGAAAAGAAAGAAATCTCAACAAAGGTTACTAGGACCTTAAGTGGATTTCAACAGAGGAACCCATCACTGTTTACACTCCAAGCAACAGACTTACATAGATTTGATTCAGTTGAAGCACCTGATAGGAGCTGCTGTTTGCACAAAGCAGACGCCTTGATGAGCAGCTGGTAAACTTGGAGCACATGTAAGACAATCAAAGGAAGTCTCCATATAAACTTCTCCATGCAAGGAAAGATGGTTTTTCCATTTGCCCTTTTCTGAGCACTTTAACTTCCTCATTACATGTTCCAAATTGTTTCAGAGACTATGTAAACCATATGTTTGTTAAACGATAGAGACAAACATGGGGAAGTCTGATTAGCATCAGCTTCCCTCTGGAAGGGGGTTTCTTTCCCAACCCTGTTTAGCCTGCTCCGTACGTATTGGACATGGGGTAAGTAGAGATGGGAAACGGGCTTTAAACAGCTGCACCTGGCTATAGAGTTTCCGCTCCTCTTTCTACTGAAGCACATGTTTTAACAGTTACTCTCTATTAAGAAGAAAGATAGTAGGTGCTGGCTGACAGGAAGAGAATGAATTTCATTCAGTATTTCAGTATTCATTCAAACCTTCATGGGATTAAGTGTGTGAATGTGTATGTGCATGTGTGAGAACACTCAAGAGCTAGCAAGCGAGAGGGAGCTGCTTTTCAGTTTCTGTTCTTTTTTTTTTCAGTTCTTTTTTTTCTTTCAGTTTTTGTCCCACTGGGTTTGAATTAGGTAGCCAGCAAGGATAAATAACCTATTTACTTCACTACTATTAAATGGAATCGTTTCTTTTTATAGTAGATTCCCTAAAAGAGCAGTAAGGAAGGTGTAAACACCTACATTATTTATTACATAATGCAGAAGTGTACTGGCCTAGACGAAATAATGATATTGGATATTGGGTGATAGTAAACCACTTTAAAAACAAAAAGGCCAACATGTTTCTTGCATTTTATTTTGGACTGAGAAGTCCAGTGGGCCAAGTTCCTTGTTCAGGCATGTTCAGTGACACACCTATGCAGATGTGTGGAAATAAATACTTGAGGTGAAATCATATAGCTATGATTAGGGCAGCCACAGTTTATCATTCAAACTGGACATTTGAGAGGACTACAGGCATAAACTGAGCCCAGCAGCCACCCTGGGTCTTAATCAGTGGCATTGTAGTTGTCATTGCTTAAGAGAAAATTAATAAACATTTTTAAAAAGTATCTACTTCTGTCTTTATCCCCCAAAGACAAAAATTTAAAGCATTTATGACTCTGAAAATTGAAAAAGAAGCTGGCTGGGTGCAGTGGATCAGGCCTGTAATCCCAGCACTTTGGGAGGCCGATTACTTGTGGTCAGGAGTTCCAGACCAGCATGGCCAACATGGTGAAACCCTGTCTCTACTAAAAATAGAAAAATTAACCAGGCATGGTGGTGCATGCCTGTAATCCCAGCTACACGGGAGGCTGAGGCAGGAGAATCACTTAAACCTGGGAGGCGGAGGTTGCAGTGAGCCGAGAGTGCACCACTGGACTCCAGCCTGGGCGACAGAGCGAGACTCCGTCACACACACACACACACACACACACACACACACACACACACAACTAGTTTATTCATATTAGCTTATATTCATTTTCTGTGAACCCTTGGTCTTGAATTCTATTGGGATGACTTGATAGGTGAAACCACTTTATTTTATTTTGGAATTTGAGTCATCTCAAATGATGACTTTATAGCATATTCATTTCTTTGACTTTTATTTCTTTGGAAATACCTACGATACCTACGCACATGTCATTGTTTAGGGCCGTACCCCACGTTCACAATATTAGGTTGCTTCCATTTCTCCTTCTGAAGCAGAATTGTTTTTAAGCAGAAACAGGTGCCTTTGACTAACAGGTTTTTTAACTTGTAAATTGGACCAAAAGAGTAATCAGAAGGGGCAGAGAGAAAATACTAACAAGGAAGCCTCAGTTCATCCTCTTTTTCTCTTGTTTTTGATGCTGCTGTTGTTGAGCTTTGTTATGTTTGCTGTTTTATCCTGGTTTTGTTTTTTATCCTGAGTTCTAGGCTGTTAAATGCATGTCTGATATAGTATCTATACAACATAATAAACTTGTTCTATGCTGCTAAAAATTGACTGCTTTGTTTCTAGTAAACGTAGTCTTTTAAAAAATGACCGTATTTGTTTGTAAAGCGTATTATTCACCTTCCTCTTTTTATAAACATCATGTCTACTTTGATAAGTCTCATTTTGGATGTGAGAAATATTTGACATATCCAGGTGTGGGTGTGCTGGTCTGTAGGCAGTCTCAGGAGAACTTTGGAGATAATCGTGCCACACAATCTTTTAATTAATACAGATTACTACCCTAGGAACAATTAGGCTTGATCAGAAGGCAATATTTTGCTTTTATAGATAACTGCATTTGCTGTTTTTTGAGGCCAGAATCTATCAAACTAAATTTTAGAAAAGATTATAATGTTTTTCAAGGAGCATGACAAGGGAGTGGTTGACAGGTAGATGTCCATTCTGAGGAAAATAAATTCCAGGAAATCTTGAGCAAAGTGGCCTGTTCTGAAATTCCTCCTAGTGTACTGGACTAGGCACAAGGAGTTTTCTTTTCTCTAAGCTCCCCTGACCTCATTCATTTGCATTTATTATTAAATGAGGTAATTATTCAATATTCCTAGCGTACATTAGAATTTACTGCATATTCATCCACTTATGTGACAGTTATTGAGTACTCTCATGTTCACTCGCAAGGGTGCGGGTGCAGAATAGAGGAAAAGCTGTATGTAACCAGGTTTGGGATTTGCCAGGCAAGTACAATCAAGGAGATGAACATGTATGCAAGATGTGATTTAATTAGGTACCAAGAAATCCAAGCTAGCTAATTTAATATGCATGAACAAGAGGACACAAGGGAATTAAGGGAGGGGGTGGGGGGAAGGTTGTAGAGTCAATGGGTTGTAAGAACTGGTGAGTTAAATAATGGTTGGTGTTGAGGATTAGAGGAGGTGAGTTGGAAAGAAAGGCCGTGCTGGTTAGAGAGTGGTATGTTTGACACTGGGATTACAGAGAGGTTGTAGTTGATGGTAATGACAGGGACTAAGGTATAACCATGGATTTGTGGATGAAGTAGGGCAGAAAACAAGATCATCGGAGAGTAAAGTTGGGGAATTGAGGGTACAGGGTAATGGAAAGATCCTTTACAGGAGAGTTCAAGAAAGAAGTAGTGTTGGGGACTTGATGCAAATGACCGAGAGAGAGAGAGAGTGAGTGTGTGTGTGTGTATGAAGAAGTATTGTTGGAGAGAGACAGAGAGCCAGCAATAAAACTCAAGGGAGAGGATTGGAAACGATCCAGGGGTCTATAGATGACTGTGGTTATGAGTTAGAGACTGATGGCATGAGCTTCAAAGCTGATGATGTTTCAGGAGGAGGAAGTGATCACTGTATAGAAGCAAGAATAAAAAGCAAGCAGGCAGAGAGCTCTCAGGAGATGCCTTGTTCTCTAGGGAGAGCCAGGTTTCTTTAAAGGCAAGAATGTGAAGGGAGGGTTCAGAGACGAGGCCAAGTGTTTAAAGACTTTACTAGATTCCTTAAATGAGGGAATTGCATTCCCAGAGGGTACAGTGGAAGGGATTCAGGAACCAGCTGAGAAGTGGAAAGAAGTGGGGCCAGATTGGGCATGTTCACAGTGCGATGGGAATGGGAGTGCAGGACAAAGAAGGATATTGGGGGTCCTGAGCCTAAGCAGGAATAGAGGGCATAATGAGATTAGTCCTGGTGGTTTCTGAAACAGGTGGTGAGGCTCTGAGTGTGGGACACAAGGATGGGTTGGGTGTCTTGCCAGAAGCAAGCAGACCTCTGGGGCTCTTCTCTCCAATGCATGGTCATTTGGAGATGGGGGGGTTTGGGAGGTGAGGTCTTGTTACCCAGAGCATGAGTAGTAGGCTCCTCCTTCATTCTGCGAATAGAGATGTGGAAGCTGGGGAAGTATACCTGCTGGAGCATTACCAAGATGCCTGTAAGGAAGCAAGGATCACTTATTATATAACAGTTCCAGGATGATGTCAATACCTGAGATGCAATTTAGTGTGTTACATACATAAAAATAGTAATTAGGTTTAATTGGAGGGGGTTACATTGATTCATAATCAGTAGATAGAATTCAAATTCCAATTCATAGTTTAAAATAAGTCATTCTCTCCCTCTCCTTCCTGCCCACTCCTTGCTGTTTCCACCAAAATGTGCCTTGAAAACTGACAATGTCACAGTCTTATCTGCTGAATAATTGACACGTTCTTTTCCCTTTCCTTTCTAGTGAAGAAAGTTATAACGTCAATGATTATTCCTTAAGAGATCAGCTATTGGTGGAATCTTGTGACAATGAAGAGCTTAATTCTTCTCCAGGGAAGAACAGCTCCACAATGCTCTATTCAAGACAGAGCTCTGCCAGTCACCTCTTTACTCTGACGGTCCTTAGTAACCATGCGAATGAGAAAGTGGAGATGCTACTAGGAGCTGAGACGCAGTAAGTATATGTGGGGAAAGGATCGGAATAGCCGATAGTATCTCCCTGACCTGATTTCCTTTGGTTTACAGACTCCCTAAAAACAGCAGCTACTGTTCATGTTTTTGTTGAGCACCTACTGTTCGCTAAGCACTATGACTGGGTGACTTTTACAGATGTTGTTCTTTTCATTGTAATCTTCTTACAGGAGATGGATGTTGTTGTTTTTGTCCCTATAAGTCCTGATAGATGCAGTGTGCTTTAGGTGATGTTTTTATTTTTATAGAGTGGTTTAAAAATCATTTTACTTTTTTCATTGACAAAAATATGATACACTTTCCTTAGGGAATATGACTCAACTGGTATTTTGAGTCTAGGCCATAAGCCTTCTTAGGTAATGGAATTGAGGTCGTTTCTCAGTCACCTACCTTCAACCAGAGAGCAGAAAGCCTAATGATTTCTGTCAAAAGAGCTACCCAGTTTACGGAAATACACTGATAAATCCTCTTTCTAATCCAGAGTTTATGCAAGACCAAAACAGGCATCCTGTTTGTGCCTGCAGTTTCGCCAGCAGTTAGTGTGCAGTTAGTTCTCACATTGGATGAGTGGCAGTGAGGGTTAACTTTCAAGTCCACCTTAGTGATTTTTTGGTTCGCTTAAAGATAACTGACCAATGTATTTGTTTAGAAACTGGAAACTTCCTCTTGCAATAATCATCATGGGCAGATACTGTATTGGGTCAGAGAGTGGAACAGTGGAGGGAAAGGAGAAGTTCCCTAATTCTTTGTCCTCTCAGATTCCTGCCTCCCACTCCATGTTTGCCAAGGTTCCTAAATGGTGTGGTTAAAATGGATCAGCAGCTGATGAATAACAACCCTAAAACTGTAGCAAGATCTTAGAGAAAGTGATCCCAAAGAGGTATCTTCACCTTAAGACTGATTTTAACAGTGTTCCTAGATGATTAAAGAGAATATTTAAGAAAAATTATTCAAGGGCACTTGCTAAAGCACAGTAAGCTTAGCAGGCTTTATTCAAGATCATTTTAATAGGTGTAAGGACCATTGCAACAAGGTCTCCAGTAGGGGAGAGAGATTGGGCTCAACTTCGAACACAGCATGGGCAAGTGGGAATTTATAGCCATGGAGCAGGATGGAGGTCAGTGGATGGAAACTTACTAAGAGGAAATATCAGAGATAAGGGTGATTCTGGCTAAACTAACCAAACAGGATTCTTGCTGAAGACAGGCCAGGGTAATTAGACATCATAACCTCTGGGATGATAGAGAATAATGAATCTTACCAGAAACTGAGGATGGGGTAGGGGATATTCTTGACAAATTGACTTAGTAGGGTTCTTTGCTAAAACTGGATTTTATGAAGAACTGTACAGATGAGCCTAGGAGAAGATACAGAAATCTAACTAAAGTTTGGCCAAGCAAAGAATCTTTGTCAAGAGACATAAGAAAAATGTGAAAATTACAAGGCATCCACATAAAATGTCAAATTATTTCATATCTTTTGGCACTAGAAGTAACATTTCACAGGCTGGAGAAAAACAAGGACAGGTTGGTGAAAGCTATAGCATATTCCAAATGAACTGGAGAGTTCACCAAGGTAATGAAAAAAGAAATATATTTCATAAGGCTGCAGCTACCATAGACAGTGATTCCTCTGATGGATCTGGGCAAAGTAAATTAAAAGACTTCTGGAAAAGATTCACCATCGTAGATGTCATTAAAACATTCATAATTTCATGGGAGGAGATCAACATATCAACATGAACAGGAGTTGGGAAAAGTTGATTCCAAGTCTCATGGATGACTTTGAGGGGTTCAAGACTTCATCGGAGGAAGCAACTGCAGATGCAATGGAAAAGTGAGAGAATTAGATTTAGAAATGGAGACTGAAGATGCAACTGAATTGCTGCAATCTCATAATAAAATGAACAAAAGAGGAGTTGCTTCTTCAGGATGAGCAAAGAAAGTGAAGTTGCTGTGAGCATTGTGGAAATGACAACAAAGGATTTAGAATATTCCGTAAACTGAACTGATAAAGCAGCGGCAAAGTTTGAGAGGATTGATTCCAATTTTGCAAGAAGTTCTGCAGAGGATAAAATACTATCAAACAGCATTGCATGCTATACAGAAATCTTTCATGAATGAAAGAGTCAGTTGATGCAGCAAATTACATTGTGGTCTTAATTTAAGAAACGGCCACAGCCACCCAAACCTTCAGCAACCATCACCAGAATTAGTCAGCAGCCATCAAAAAAAAAAAAAAAAAGGGAGCTTCATCTTCATGTGTTTGTTTACAAAACAAACAAATGCCTTTCTGTGAGGTCCCAGAGTTCTTCCTCTAAAGGTACTGAAAAGCACTGACGGCATTCCAAGCATGCCCCTCTGTGTTTGCGGCTCTGGGGAGGTGAGCTTGGATGGGCGTGTGCTTGCTGATCTGTGAGGTGACCAGCAAGCGACACACCCAAGACCAGGGCCAAGGGGAGGCATTACTTGAACTCCAAAAGTGGTTTAAACCCCTTCGCCAGTGAGGACAAACTAGACTTCCTTTGTGTGGGGAAACTTCTCCTCAAAACAGAATTTTTAGTATGCCTGTGCTTTGGATTTTATAGGACTTTAAGGATGAGAATGACTTAAACACTTTGGAAATTAGTACTTTTCCAGTATTCTAGAGAATTCTCAGAAACTAGAGACTTCCCTTTCCCCATATAGTTAGTAATGGTGAAAGTGTTGCTGGTTTTGCCTTGTGTTTTCCTTTTCTTTGGCTTACAAGGATTGTTTGTTCTTTATTCAGGCCTTGCCAACATCTCAACAGAGATTTTCCTGACTGTCTCATTCATAATTTATGTAATCTCCACCACTCATTTCTGAGATGATTCCAAGAGAGTAGGAGGTGAACTGACATGTCCAGCTTATTTCACGCCAAGGCTAGATCCTTTCCTGGGACATTGTGTAGCATTTGTTCCATCCTTTTGCCTTTTAATCTTGCCAAAGACTGAATGGTTGTTCGTTTCCTCAATCAGACATGTTCTCAGAATATTTAGTCATGTCACTTGGAAACCCATGGGTCTGACTCATATTTGTAGTTCTTTAATTAATAGCAAGAGGACATTCCAGAAGGGGCATGGGACAGAGGTCTCCTTGGGTACAGAGGGAGTGACTCTCTCATTCTCTTTGCTCTCCCTGCCCCCACCCTCAATTATAGTTGAGAAGTAAATAAATGGACATGCTTTCAAGACATAAAATAGTATTGGTGTTGAAAAAATAGATTTAACAACTAAAGACGCACTTTCCTTAAAAAAAAAAAAGATTATTAAAAAACCTGGCAAATCGTTACATGCCGTGTTTGCAAATATGCAGGTTAGCTTTGGGCTACCGAGTTTTGAGCAATTAGAGTTTTGATATGCATAGAATGTGTTATTTTCTTCCAAAATTTGTGAAATGCATCAATAAGTATATATTGTTTAGGTTTTCTTTCTTTTATGTCTTTTTGGTTAATATGGTTCATTGGCAATCTAGTTGAAAAAACAAGGTTTTCACTACCACTCTAGCCTTAAGTAATTGAAGAATTTCAGACCAGTCAGGTATATAATTTCACTGCTTACTCTTTGACCTGAAAAATAATGAATTTTACACCTAAATCTTTACTTTCTTTGAAAAACTGTTGTCACTAAAGGCCACCTGAGGATATACAACATGTAAAATCAGCAGTAGGGGGGTGCAGCTGTTTGGCACAAGGACAATTCAACTTCATAAGACAGTGAAATTGTGGAAGAAAAATCAATGGCTTTGATTACATAAAGAATGCAGAAATGCTCACCAAAAGGAGATGGGGCAAACAGTGAGCATCTGGGATGTGCCAGGCACTGAGCCAGCTATAAAACGTGATGAAGGGACCCATGGGTGTTTCTAGAGGAGGACAGAATTTTGAGCTGAAGAAAGCATACAGGGAAGTGATCAGACATCTTGGTTTTCCCAGAATCAGTGGTTCAAGTTTAGGTCCGTTGTCCTGGTGAAATTATGAATGATACTCTTTTTGACTCTCAAAAGGTCCTCGTTTATACAATGAAATATATGGTGACCCTAATTATATATAATTATTATATAAAACAAAATATTATCAATAACAAATTATAAATATATACACATATTTATAATTATATACATGGTCTAACTCTCTCATTTTCTTCCCCCATGTGAAGTAAGACTCACAAAGGCCATACAGGAAGTGAGTTATTGCCAAAGCTGGAACTAGAATCTGGCCTTCCTGACAGTCTAGCAGTCTTTCTAGTAACAAATTTTAATCTTTTTACGGAGAAGCTGCCAACCAGTAGGCTGTTCCACCCCCACTCTGCTGCTCAGTTTGGCTTGTTCTGGATTTGGAAGGAAAACTCCAGGAAGTCAGTCGCTATTAACTGTGAGAAACTACTAAAATACAGAATTTTTCAAGTCCAAAGACTTTATTATTTTTTATTTTATTTTATTAAGACAGAGTTTCACTCTGTCGCCGGGGCTGGAGTGCAGTGGCACGATCTCAGCTCACTGCAACCTCCCCTTCACGGGTTCAAGTGATTCTCCTGCCTCAGCCTCCCAAAGAGCTGGGATTACAGGGGCTTATCACCACGCTTGGCTAATTTTTTTATTGTTAGTAGAGACGGGATTTCACCATGTTGGCCAGGCTGGTCTCAAAACTCCTGACCTCAAGTGATTTGCCTGCCTCAGCTTCCAAAAGTGCCGGGATTACAGGTGTGAGCCATTGTGCCCGGCCTCAATCCATAGGCTTTAAAAAGGAAAAAAGATTGTGGAAACCTAGATGTTAAATTTAGGATATCATATGGGTTGGAATATTTTATAAAATGCCAAGTAGATATTGCATCCCCAAAATTATTTTCCTTGTTAAACTTCCTTTTTTGTTCCTTTGCCTGTGTTTTTCATACTTCCTGGAATGCCCTCTTCAGGCCTCCTCGGATGGCCAGATAGCTCCTCTTAGGGCCCATGTCAAGCCTTTCCTCTGCTGAGGAACCTCTCAGTACTGCACACTGCAGTCTCATCCTGAGAATGCCCAGTGCTCGCTGTGTGTGCCACTCTTGTTAGTTCACTTTTCCCCTCATGTTTTCTGTCTCACCCACCCTCCACTGTATGACTCCAAACTCCTAGCCTACTGCTACATCCTTCCTTTCCTTTACAGAACTTCTCAAGAGAGTGGCCTTCATTTCTCCGGATTAATTAATTCAGTGGATTTTTGTCAGGCACCTACTTCCCATCAAGTGTTATTCTCAGTGCTGGGATGTAGCAGTGAACCATACAGAGATCAGATCTCTGCTCTTAGGCTTATATCCAAGTGAAGAACCGATCCCCTTGGGCTTCCTGCTCTTAGGAAGGGTGACTTTGGATGGAAGGGAGCTTTGGCCAGTCTGCCTGGGCAAATGCTCTGCAATGAGCTAGGATGATGGGAAAGCATTTCTTTTTGATCCAATTAAAAATAAAGGATCATTTCAGGTAGTGGTAAGTGCAGTGAAGACCCTAAAGCTGGTGATGTGATCCGGAGTGAGTGCTAATTGGGAGGTGGTGAGGATATGTACTCTTAATTTAGGTGGTGCAGAAAGACCTCTCTTAAGAGGTGATATTTGAGCCTTGAGTGAAAGGGATGAGTCAACCCTTAGGAAAATGCAATCAGAATGTTTCAGCCAAAGGGAACAGCAAGTGCAAAACCTCTAAGGAAACGAGTTTAGTGTTCTCAAACTTGGCTTGAACATGGAGAATGTGGCTGGAGCAGAATAAACCAGGGAGAGGGTGGCAGTCAATGGGCAACAAAGGCCAGTTTGTCTAAGAGCAGAGCTACCCCAGTGCTGTCTGTGGGCCATCAGTCCTCAAGTAGTTACCAGCCTGGTATGTAGGAAGCAGTTTGGCATTTCTGAGGCATCAAAACTTGTGATGATTTTAACAATTAATTTATTTTTATTGTATTTCTAAAAACATTTGGTCTGCAGTGGATTCAAGGGGTGGAGACTGGTTCTCTACCAGAGATATCTCGAGAAACACTGATTTAGAACCACATAAGCCATAG
Organism: Hylobates moloch; assembly: GCF_009828535.3. NCBI lineage: Eukaryota > Metazoa > Chordata > Mammalia > Primates > Hylobatidae > Hylobates > Hylobates moloch. The sequence goes on from NW_026652288.1 coordinate 69,613,346, forward strand.
CAGGAAGTTCCAGGAACAACAGGGGCCCTGGGGACAGAAGTTTCAGTGGGGCAAACAATGAGAACCCTAACCCTAATCCTGTTGGAGTAGTCAAGGGGAGTCCCGATGTTGGCTTGGACCATGATATATAAGAGGAGATAGAGATGTTATATTTTGGAAACAGAAACAACAGGACCAACCAATGGATTGGATGAGTTGAGGTGGCAGTAAGTGGAAGAGAGGAATCGATGATATTTAGATTTTTGGCATGAGCTGCTAGCTTGAGTTGTTTCTTAATCAAGGTAGGGGTAAGTGCAGTGAGTTGTTAGCTAGTTGAGTTGTTTCTTAATCAACCTTGGCGTGGCTTCTTCCTCTGACACCCTGTTGAGGCCTCTCCATCAGATTAACAGGCTTCCTAGTTTCACACCCAGCAGTCCAGTCTTCCTCTTTCTTTACCTCTAGTGTCATTGAGTTTCATTGACCATCCAGCTCTTTCACGCTAACCCTTTTTTTGAGATTGTTTTTCTCAGCCTCTTATCTGTGCTGTTTGCCTCTCACACCTATGACCATTCCTCTTCTCTGTCTCTTCAGAAATGCAGGCTGTCCAAAACCAAACATCAACACTGCCCGTGGCTTTTCCTGACGCACACATTTCTGTAAATGGTACCATGACACTGTTTTGCGTTATCCAGTCTGGAGACTTGGTGCTGTTTTTGATGCTTCTGTGTCAGAACAGATCCATCACTTGCCAGTTCTTCCTGTGTAAAAGTCTATTTCATCTTTCCATTGCACTGCCTCCTTCCTAGGTCAACCACATGGCTTTTGAACTACCCCAATGGCCTCCTAGCGATTCTCCTCTCCCATCAATACAGTAGTTTTATCACTAATCCCTAAGCTCAGCTCTAGTTTTGTCCTTTCCTTGCTTTGTACATAGCGAGTAGGTTCCCAATAAATATTTTTGGGATTGACCCATGATTATCATAACTAGCTTTTCTCTATTCAAGACAAGGTAGAAGAGTAACCAGGTGTGGAGAAAAACTGCTTCCTATCTGTCTCTATTTACTGCCCTTTTTGTTACTGCTGGAGCAAGTTTTTCCCAAATTTTGCTTGTTTTTCAATTTTTTACTATTAAGGATTCAGTCAAATGTTTTTTTAGGATGTACGTGGAAGTCATGTATACTGTGTTATATCTGTTTGTCCATGACAGGCCCTAAGTCATGGTATTGTTAATGAGACAATAGTCTGCGAAAAATACAAAAGCCTACCCTTTATAGAAGGACAAAGGAAGAACGTTTTACCACTATCATTCTTTTTTCCCTCTGGGCCTTTCAAGAGGAATGTGGGAGCCAGAGAGCCCCCTTTGTCTGCCTTCATTAAAATGAAGCACAGACAGCTGCAGCTGGCACACACAACAGGCTGTGGCAAGTGGAGTCCTTGGCTTCCTGCATTTGCAGTACAATTTAGATGTCATTTGGGTGTAGTGTATACCGTCATGAAACATCTAGGACGTGTTCAGTGATGAACATAAACTTTCCTCACTCATTATGTGTCAGTTATAGGATATGATGACCTTAGCCCATAATCAAATATCCTTTTCAAAACTTCTCCCTCACAGAGCGCTCTAGAAGCATAATGAATGTGGTTGGTGCTGTCAACCATCCAGACACCAATTCCTGGGCCTCCTGATAAAGGGGCATTGTTTGCAGGGAGTCTTTGAGCTTTTCCTGCTTCTGTTAATGATTTAATTAACAACAGGAAGTACATGGAATGGAATAAAATTGTAAATAGTATCTCTGACATAGTCATATACTTCATCCTTTTAGAAAAATCACAACATAAAGACAGTATACATGGAAACATTTTATTTATTGCAGGGTAGAGCATTTTTTTCCTTGTTAAAGCTAAATTCTAAGTCCAGTCATAATCTTACATTTATCTAGTGCCTGTCAAAGGATCTGATCTTATGTGGTCCTCATCACCAACCCCAATAGGACAGGAGGTCTTCTATCAGCAAGGAAACATCATTGACCCGCTTCAGGTTAACTGAAGGATTCTGGACCAGATTTTTTAGGTCTGAGCTAATGTAATATGATAAACAAGAAATAATTGATTTAACTATATAGCATGTGACAAAAATCTAAATTTTAGAACTCTTAGTGGGCTAGGGATATTATTTTGCTTCAGTTAGATTTTTTAAAATTTGGCAAATTGAACTGATACCTAGTTTTTTAAGGCCTGGTCTCAGCATTTTTAATGACTTTTTTTCACGCTATGGGCTTTCTTTCATGGATCAGTTTTCTGAACTAATCTAGTTGAATTGAGTGTGTGAGGGAATGAACAAAAACAACTATCTTCACAATCCTGTTCTTTACAAAGGTTCGAAGGACTTTTTTCAAAGTCCATGGATATAGAAAATTCAAAAGGAACCACAGGTAAATGTGTAGGCTGTAAGAAGAAACACAAAAGGTAACTGGTCAAATACCATTTTGGGAGGGATAAAAGGAAGATTAAAGAGCAAGGAAGGGCTCTTTTTTTCTATTGAGAAATCAGGAAAACCCTGTTAGTGATGGAGTCCTCAGCCAATGTTCTGCTCTGTGCAGCCTCACCTGCAGCCCTGCCTCTGTGATTTCAAAGCCTACTTCCTACTTTCTCAGTATGTATCTATGTTTTGTAGCTGATGCCTGGTATTCCATAAGAAGTGAGACTTTGCTGTATCTTTGACCTTCGTGCAATTAAGTTTAAACCTACTGTGCATAATGAATTATATGAGAGATAGGACAAGGTGCTACCACAGCTGATAGGAAACTGTAGAAACATCATTTCATGCCATGCATGGAGAACTTAAGGGTTATGAAAAGACTACATTTATAGATATTTAAGAGTCTCATTTCAATTTAGTCTTCTTTCTCTACGTAGGTTAAATGTTTTGTTAGAGTGTTCCATTTCAGCACACTGCATGCTGTATTGGATTTTGTGTGTTTTCTGCTCTGTGTGTTCCCTCATACTGAGGGCAGTGAAAAAGCAAGGGACTCCAGTGTACTTGCTCTGCACCCCCAAGCTAGCCCAGGGCCTGTGCAAAGTGAATGTGGGTGGAGGAAGGAGTGGTAAGGCGAGTCTTGAAAGTTGATATGCCGCAGATGGACTTTAGTGCAGCATTGCTTACTCTTGTCACTTTGGGCAAAGGGAAAAGTCCATGAACTGGCTGTGTGGTAGATTGTGAATTCATCTCAATTGTTTTATATCGATATGTCCCTGGAGAAAATAGATGTCTGTGAGTGAGCCCTAGACTTCATGTCTAAATTTAATCGTGGGTAAGTCTATGCCCTGGTTTTTCCTGTCCCTAGAATCCATCTTACAACTTAGTTCCTGCCTTAGAGATGTAGTGCTTTCTGCTTCATAGCTGGAGGAGCTCCTTAGCAGGCTCTTTTTTTTTTTTTTGAGATGGAGTTTTGCTCTTGTCGCCCAGGCTGGAGTGCAATGGCGTACTCTCGGCTCACTGTAACCTCCGCCTCCCAGGTTCAAGCAATTCTCCTGCCTCAGCCTCCTGAGTAGCTGGGATTACAGGCGTGCACCACCACGCCCAGCTAATTTTGTATTTTTAGCAGAGATGGGGTTTCTCCATGTTGGTCAGGCTGGTCTCGAACTCCCGACCTCAGGTGATCCCTGCCTCGGCCTCCCAAAGTGCTGGGATTTCAAGTGTAAGCTGCCCCACCCGGCCTCTTGGCAGGCTCTTGAAAGCCCCAGGGGAAGTCCTGTGGATTTGACAGCATCTAAGAGGGGGGTGGGAGTCACTCAATTGACTCAATTGAAAGTTTCAAAAAGCCGCTCCTTTTAGTGATAGCAACAAGGAGTGTCTTGTTCTATCCTCTGGAGTCCCTGTGAGAGGCAGCCGTGTCTGAGAGATGCTATTAGCATCTAGGCAGCATGCCACAGAAGTGAAAGATTTCATCTGGACTTCTGGAAACTGGCTGCAGGGCAAAGCCACTGCTGATACTGGCCACTGAGTGCCAGAGATGGTGTCTGTGTACAGGAAGATCTGCCTCACTGGCTCCAAGTTGCTCTGAATTGCTCCAGAAGACAGCAGTATAGGCTATGTATAATTTGTTTCGGTATGGCATAGAGAGACACAAATGGATCATTTTAGATTTCTCTTGGTGAGCAACTCTTCCATTCTTGAGGTATTTTGTTTTCGATTGGCTTTGTACTTTGCAAATTCCACTTGAGCCTGTATAAAAAATAGATCTTATTCCCAATAAAGACATGATAGCAAAGATATAAGCATTTGCCTGGGAATTATTTTACATGGAGTTGTGCTTTGCTTATTTCTTATAGAACTACTGTAAAGCCCTTTGTCCTGTATTAGAGAGAGAGAGAGAGAGAGAGGTTTTAAAAGCAAGACAGGAGCCTTGGCTTCTATATAAATTGTGCATATTACTACTTGAGACACCGTCTTGACCAAGGCCCAGCCTCATCTTAATCTTTGAAAATGCCTGTCTTTCAAGATAGCACAGTTTCCACCATTCCTGCCTTCCATCATTATTTTGTAAACACCTGCTGCATAACACCACCTCTTTGATTTCAGACTGCCTGGGTTAGGTGCTTAACATACCAACTTGCTTTGTCCTCTGAAAAAATAGAAATAATTTTGGTAATATTTTCAAGATTGTTGTAAAAATTAGATGATACTTGCAATTGTTTAGTACCATACCTGACACATACGTGCTTCAGAATATTATTTAGAACAAGGCCCAATTCCTGCCATTCTGGAGTTTATAGCCTGGTAAGAGAAGCAGATGAGTCAGTAAGTGATTGGGCTCAATATGTGATGAGTTATATAATTCATTCATTAGCAGATGTATACTGAGCCCCTGTTATGTGTTGGGCAGTGTTGTAGAGATAATGCAGTGAACCAAATGGATAAGCTGCCTGCTTTTATGAGGCTTACTGTTGACCAGCAGTATAATAGAATTGTGCAGGGGGATGCCCTGGAAACAGGATTATCAGACTGGGATGGGGATGGAAGGATTGGTTTATGTATCAGAGGAGCCTCCGCTGGAGGAAGTGAGCCTTGTGTTTTCAGCATTGAGTGGATATATGTTGAGCAAAAGAAGCCAAATACAAAAGCATACATACTAAAGGATTTCATTTGCAAAAAGTACAAAAGAAGCATGGTAAGATAGAATAGAAATTCCATGGTAATGGAAAACAGAAGAGCAGTTACCTTTGGACAGAGTTTACTGATTGGAAAGGGTCAGAATGGAAATGCCTGGCGCATCTATGTCTTGGTAAGTAAACACAGAGCTGTACATGCTTATGATTAACTCAGTTTATGTATGTTAAGAAATTTTAATGGCAATAATGAGTGGGCTTATCTAGGTAAAAACAGGGAAGGAATAGGAAGGGCTGGGGCAAGGGTGCTATGTTCCAATGCGGTAAGTCGTTCTCTCTGCCTGGGTTGGAAGGATGCATGTGGGGATGAAGGTGGGGTGACAGCGACAAGCGTCTGTAGATTCAGGTTGCTATGAGAGAAAAGAGTTTTTTTCCCCAGGTGTTGGTCATGAAGGCATTTTTTCTTACGAATGTAGAGTGGCACAGTAGAAACTGACTTCGGTTTGAATTGCTTGCCTCTGAACTTCTGTCTGATCTTAGCATCCTTCAGATGGGCTTTTGGGAGGATTACATGGAATAGTGGGTGTTGAGTGCAGTGTCTGACATGTAGCATGTGTTTAGTAAATATGTAAGAGAGTTAAAAGTATGTGTGTGGCAGGGGCAGTATTTAATTAATTGTAATTTTAATACCTGATGCTCAAAATAAAAAACCAGGGTGACTGCATTATGTAGAAAAGTGCTTATCTGAAACTTTTGATCCTTTAGTTGAATAATTATTTTTATGTAATTATAGCTTAATATTATATTAAAAGTATTGGTCATTTTTCCTGTGCTCATTAAACCATTTTAAGCATTTGGGAACAGTATAAAAGTGGCCGAAGAATTTCTATTTCAGTAAGACTCATATTTGGCAAAATTAGTTGTATGAGGGATGAGATAACTAAATATGTCAAGTTTCTCAAGTTTTCTGAAAGGTTTGAGTGTGTGGGAAGGGAAGTGGGGAAGAAGCAGAGAAATTAGTAGGATTTTTAAAAAATGAAAAAACTGCTTTTGAAATGTTAAACATCAAATTATGGGTATGCTAAATACCTTTTGGGGTTATCATGTGTTCGTGTAATCAGCTCCTTATTAACTTTTAAACTGTCATATGAGAAGTTCCTTTTAATCAATAATGAGCCAAGTTCACTCAGACTCTTTTGACAATAATGACTAGTCTCCTGCTTATTTTAGATTTTCCAGCTTATCACTTTTAAACTACTCTCACCCTGTTTTACCGTACCTCTCTGGAGAATCACATTTTCTGGGAATGCCTTTGCACTGGCTGCCTAGAACACACTCCATTCTGTGTTTTTACACCTTGAATCTCTCAGTTGGATCTGTCCTCTGTTTTAGGAGCGAGCGAGCCCGCTGGATAACTGCCCTGGGACACAGCAGCGGGAAGCCGCCTGCAGACCGAACCTGTAAGTTCTCTCAAGGGGAAGCCCACTTGGGAACATGGATGGGCTCTGCCCCCTGCTGGACGCCGGGTTACTAACGAGTTACATCACCACAATACTTGCCTAAGTTTCCTCCAGGGCTTCCTTCTGCTTTACACCAGAAATGTATGATCCTTGCTTTGGAAGTCAGGGGGTCTGAATTCAAATCCAAGGTGCATTTCTTTGTTGTGTAAACATGGCAAATCATTGCTTAGCATTACAGAGCCTGTTTAACCATCTGCAAGTCAATTACACCATTATATACATACAACATGGGGTTATTGTGAAGATTAAGTTAAATAATCTATGTTAAAAGCCCTATTTGAACTGTAAAACTCTTAAATGTTTAGCTATTATCAATCAGTGGGCAATAGTTGATCATGTTTAAACCTTCTCCATACTGACTGGATTTAAGCTGAAAAGTATTTTTAATCTAAAAGAAAATTACTTAAGAATTCTTTTTGACCTTCTAAGAAAGTGTGTTTCATTATTCTAGAGAATTAGAAACTGGCACAGTGAAGGGAGGTGTTGTATGCCTATTAGCTTCCTAACTTTGATGCTGTGGTTCCTTAGATTATTACAGTTGCAAGGTCAAATCCAAAGAATTAGAACAAAACACTGTTATCCTGGAACACTCAAAAATTATAGCTTTAAGCTTGGATTAAAAGCCAAAATGACTGGTTTGAAAGTTCTTGGAAATCAAGCTTTGGATTAAAAAGCAAATTAAGAAGTCACATGTCAGCATTTTTGTTGTTTGTTTTTTTTTTTGAGACGGAGTCTTGCTCTGTCACCCAGGCTGGAGTGCAGTGGCGCTATCTCAGCTCACTGCAAGCTCCGCCTCCCGGGTTCACGCCATTCTCCTGCCTCAGCCTCCTGAGTAGCTGGGACTACAGGGGCCCGCCACCATGCCCGGCTAATTTTTTGTATTTTTAGTAGAGACAGGGTTTCACCGTGTTAGCCAGGATGGTCTCAATCTCTTGACCTCGTGATCCGCCCGCCTCGGCCTCCCAAAGTGCTGGGATTACAGGCGTGAGCCACAGGGTCCGGCCACATGTCAGCATTTCTGAGGAGGTCTAACATGACTTCTCAGCTTTTGGTTGGAGCTCATTTTATTTCTAAACTTTTTTTGGCAACTTTCATGTGCTGCTGTTGGGATGGGGAGACACTCTGATGACAGCCAGGAGAACTGTGTCTGTTGCAGATTTTGCATGGCCTTGGCACATCAGCAACTCTTTCATGTCTCAGTTTCCCTAATGCAGAGTGGCTGTTTTCTGTTCCATTTTGTGACATGACTAATGACTCCTGATCAACCTGTTATTGAGGGGATTCATGCATCATAAAAGGCCTCTCAAATCTGAGCTTCTAAAATTCTAAAGCTTATAGCAAAGCAAATGAGTTGCTAGAAAAGATGTTCTGCTTTTTGTTAGAAGCCCAACTTGTTTCTCTCAATGCTGGCCCTGAATTGCAGAGAAAAATGAGTATAAGAAGTGTACATTATTGGATTGCACATGTTTTTTCTCTGCTACTGGAAACTTAGTATGTCCTCTTTTGGCCTCAGCACTGACCCAGGTGGAAATCGTTAGGTCATTTACTGCTAAGCAGCCAGATGAACTCTCCCTGCAGGTGGCTGACGTCGTCCTCATCTATCAACGTGTCAGCGATGGTGAGTGGGAGCGTTCTTACGGGACACTCGTGGTCCAGGATGCAGAGTGCTATAGACCCGAGAAGTGTCATTTTGTCATCATTGCCCATATTCCAAATCTTGACATGTTAATGTTTGAGATCACATATATGTACTGTCTTCTCATCTCTAAGGCTAATTTTGCTGCTTCTCTGTTCTTACTCCTTTCCTCTTCCCCAAGACTTTATTCCCTAAATCACTGGCTTCCCAGAGGCCCAAAGATGACTTGGAGAAGTGTTTTGGGGACTTTGAAACGTTTGCCTCTTTATGTGCTTTCCCTTCAGCTTTCTCATGTGCACCTGCCTCTCATCTATCTACACTCCACGATTTATCTGATTTGGTTTTGAATGCAGTCATATGGTTTGTTATTCAAAAGGAAACCATGAAGTTTTTTTTCCCCAGTCCCCCAGTGACCTAGTTCTTATCTCTAAATATTTGTCCTTTCAAAAATACCATTCTCCCTGCTATCCTTACCCAAAGCATCTCCTTTCCCAGCTCAGCCCAGGTTCAGATACTCTCAGCCTTCTCACTTCAGGGCCTCTGCTCATGTTCTTTCCCTGCCATGTCATTCATTCCCCCTCAAAACCTTTCCCTGTCCCACTTTCTCTTCTCACCGTAGCACCTAGCCTGGGGAGAGATGCTGCCTCTCAGCTTTTTCATATCCTTGGAGCCTGGCACACTCCAAATACTTGTCGTTTGATGTGGACTCTGTTCTTTTTCACAGGCTGGTATGAGGGAGAACGACTGCGAGATGGAGAAAGAGGCTGGTTTCCTATGGAATGTGCCAAGGAGATAACATGTCAAGCTACAATTGATAAGAATGTGGAGAGAATGGGACGCTTGCTAGGACTGGAGACCAACGTGTAGTCTCTCAGATGGTCTTTTGTTACTGCAAGATTTGCATGACACTTACTGGGCTGGTTGGTTCTGGGCTAGTTTTATTGTTAATTTTATCACAGCCTATTCAATTAAAAGAACGAAAACACTTGCCTTTAAGCTTGCCAGGTGGTTCTGCTCTCTCATGAGAACTTGGATACGGTGAGTTTGCACAGTTCAGTTTTTACCTAACCACACACTTGCAGACCTCCTGAGGTACACAGAATAGCTGAGCAGTTCACTTTCAAGGATCAGGTCATCTCTGCTCCTCCTAGTTTCACCATGTTCTGGCAATAAAAAACACGTATTATATCCTGGTTTTCTCTGTCCTTGCTTTACTAAGGTTGCTATCTCTCTTTAAACATCGTTGTATGGTTCTCCCAGTATTAGCAAGATTTTATATCTGTAAAGAATGTCCAGTTTTGTAAATATTTCCCTGCCTTTTTTTTTTTTTCTTTTTTTACATCTGATTCTAATGCTTTGTTAACTTCAAAAGAAACTGGTAGAGCTCAGAAGGTGAGCTGTTGTTTTTCTAAACCTCTTCCCAGGAAAGGGACATTGACACTTGAATTTTTGTCACCTTTTTCCTCATTAGAAGGAAAGTAGAAAGCCTTACTTTAGGATTTTTTTTTTAAAAATCCATCTTACCCCATACTGGTCTTAAATAAGTATAGACTAATTAACCTAAGCTACCTTTAACAATGTAGAATTTAAATGGTTTCACATATGTGAGAAAATCCTGAATGTAGGACAGGGGTCCTACTTTTTTCCCCCACCTCTGTCACCCAGGCTAGAGTATAGTGGTGTGATCTTGGCCCTCTGCTTCCTGGGTTCAGGTGATTCTCCTGCCTCAGCCTCCCAAGTAGCTGGGATTGTAAGAGTATGCCACCACGCCCAGCTACTTTTTGTATTTTTAGTAGAGACAGGGTTTCACCATGTTGGCCAGGATGGTCTCTTAACTCCTGCCCTCAAGAGATCCACCCGCCTCAGCCTCCCCAAGTGCTGGGATTACAGGCATGAGCCACCATGCCCAGCCGACTTTCTAATTAAAAAAAAAAAAAAAAAAAACTTCTCAAATGAGCTGATAAAAAACTGACGTGAGGCTGCTTTGCCTTCAATAATACCTAGTTTTCAGCTGTTCCAACTTGTTTCCAAATAGAAATTAGCTGGAACACACTACAGTAATCTCAAGGAAGGGAAAATTAGGCCTTAAAAGATATCAAGAAGTCAGCATGGTACCCAATTGAAACGTTTTGACCTTAGTGGGAATTCATTCTATTTGCACTAAAAGCTTTAACTTGCTGTATTCAGAGTCCCTCTTACCTGTGAGTTTCTGTAGAACTTTACTTTTTCCACTAGTGCACAGAGAGAGAAAGGTTATTTTAATAAATAGTTTCATGGAGATGATGAAGGATGGGAGATTAAGAGGGGGGAAATGATTTTTACTGGCAGCTATATTCCCTCTCTGTTCTATTTTCTTTAACAAAGGGATAAAACCTGGCAAAGTGTACATTATTGGAGGACTCAAATCTATATGTGACATGTCCCAACTACTGTCCGCTAACTAGTTATCCAAATTGTAAAGCTACAGAAGCCCAGTGGAGGGGTAAGTGTGCCTGGCTCACACAGCCTGCACCGTCACCTCGGCAATGAGCCATTGTGGGGCACTGGGGACTTCTAACCCTTGGATTGCTCTTTTTGACCTGTGCATACATTCTAATTGTAAAATATATTTCAGACCGTGAGTACCTTGAGATCTGAGCAACTGTGTTAATGAAGTAATAGCAATGGTCCACAGTGAAAGATGTGTTGGGGGTTTGCAAAACAAGAATTCTGTCGCCTCTTTAAGAATGTCACAGACTTTTTAAAGGAGAGGCTAACAAGTTGTAATATAATCTGTCATGTTTTATTTAGGAAGGAAGGTAAATTTGTGCTTGCACAGGGATCATTTTGTATTATTTTTGCTAATACCCAGTTGAAGCTAAAAAGCAACTATTTGAATCCTGTGAATTAATTTATAAGAATGTTAAACAGCTTTGGAAATACGTGCATCTTATGAATCATAGCCTTATTTAGCAGGATCAATGCTGTGTATTAAAGTGTTGTTATATGGCAAGTATTTAACACATTCACAGTGTTTGATTTCAACTGTGAATTGTCTTAACACAGTTTTTTCAAACCTAGTTGTTTCTATGAACACCTGCTCTGAGTTGTACATTGACTTCATTACTAAAGAACAAAAATGTTCATTTTTGTCTCAGTAAGTTGAGACTGCTTGTATACTTTCAGAAAAATATGTGAATTTATAAAGATTTTGTAGATACTTGTCCTTTTGTGCTGGTGTGATTTATTTTACTCTAGGTTGTGTTCAGTCAAGTATACAGTTTCCTGGATTTTTGGCCAAATCAGAGCTCTATTTAAAAGGTATCATCTGTAGCTAACATTTCAGGGGACTAATCTTTTCTCTTTGGGTACATGCTGGTATCAGCTGCCCTAGAAGACTAGAACATTTTTAGGGGATGGGTTGTGCTGTTTCTTCTCGTAGTTGGCATAAACCTGCAGGACTAAATCGCTTATCTTACATAGCGCACAGTTCCCTTATCCCCTGGAGCATATCCTACCATTCATTTGGTCACCTTGTATCTGAACCTTTGTGTTTGTGAAATTTTGCCACCTTGTGAACCTTGGTAGAAGTCAAAAAATGACTTGACATTAGTTTTTTATTGCTGCATAACAAATTGCCACACACTTAGTGGCATAAAACTACCCATTTAATATCTCACAGTTCTGTAGTCAGAAGTCTAGAATAGCATGAGTGGGTTCTCTGCTTAGAGTTTCACAAGGCTGTTAAGTGTTGGCTGGCTGCTTTCTTACCTGGAGCTTGGTGTCTTCTTTAAAGCTCATTTCTGTTATTGGCAGGATTCACGTCCTTGCTGTTGCTGAGCTGAGGAGGTCCTTGTTTGCTTGCTGGCTGTGAGCTAGGGGCTGCTCACAGCTTCTAGAGGCCCTTCATATCCTCGCCACAGGCTCCTTCCATCTTCAAGGCAGCAATGGCATGTTAACTCCTTTTCTCACTTGGAATCTGTTTGACTCCCTCTTAGGCTACCAGTGGGAGAAAACTCTGCTTTTAAATAACTTACATAATTAATTAGGTTAGGCTCATGAGATAAGTCCCTTATGACTAACTCAAAATCAATCAAATGATTGGGGACCTTAATTACATCTGCTAAATTCCTTTGCCATGCAATATAAAAGAATTATGGATGTAGTATCAGGGAGGGAGATTGGGGGACATCTTAGATTTCTGCCTATAACACCTTCTATAAAACCTTAAGATGTTTGAGGCTTAGAGTTTCCAGGATCTCTTGCAGCTAAGATACAGCTAGCTATGTGATAGGAAACAGCAATCAGCTACCTCTATCTTAGAATACACCAATCAAAGCCTTCTTTCCTGGATTTTCACTCAAACTAGTGATGGAAGAGGAAAGAGATAAGGAATACCATCCCTGGAAGTAGCAGGATGCATCCTCCTCTTTGCTCCATCCCCTATCCCAAATCACTGCTGCATTTTTCCTAGGCTTTGGCAAGCACCAGAGAGGCAGAGCTACTTGGTGGACTTGCAGTGCTAAAAAATAATCCAGGTCAGTGTTTAGTACCACTAATAACACTTCTCGTGGATTTGGTCCCTAAAGGGCTTATTCTCATGTGGGAGTATGAATCTGAAAGATTTAAAGCTTTGCTTTCTGGGTTTTTAGTATATTAAAGTCCTGGAAGAAGAAAACACATCCTGTCTCTGAAAGAAACCAGCATCATCAGAACTAAGACTTCTGTTACTTCTAAAAGCAAATTGTCAAAGTTTCAGTAAACACTAAGACATGGCATTGTGATCCAGAAAAAAACAAACACAGGGACTCTATATACTAGAATCATCAGATATAGGCATTAACGTACTTACCATTGCTGTTGACGGAGATAAAGCCAGAACTGAACTACACAAAGTTGCATAATAGAAGAAAAAAACCTAGAAATTACGGAACTGGGTTTAATGCCAGATTAGATAAGAGTTAAAAGAGATATTGGGGAACGGGAAGAGAGGCTAGAAGATTCTACCCATAAGGAAGCATGGAGAGAGGAGACCTGGAGAATGTAGGGATTTAACTGGAATCCCAGAGGAGAGTGGAGAGAGAAAGCAGCATTGGCAAGGGGCTGGACCTTTATAACCCTGCTCTGACCAGATATGAGAGGCAGGCTGTCCCCAGGAAAAAAGAGCGGTCTTGGGTAAGGTGGCTCCCTTCAGCTGAGGACAATTCCCGTAGAGGGTTGATGGGTGAAGGCTGTCATCCGGTTGCATTCCCAGCACCTAAAGCAAAAAGTCCTTCAGTCCTGAAGGAGGGGGGAGGTCAGGGCAGAACATCACAACATTCACTACATGGAGCTCTATCAATGCTACATAAAATGGTCTAGGGTAAAAGGTATCACTAGGGATAAAGTGAGTGCCCACATAGTTGATGAATGTTTCATCTAATCAGGAAGATGGAGTAACTTAAATAGATATTCTAGCAATAACCTAGCATATATATATGGCCTCAACTAAATAAAGTTGGCAGAAATATAAGAAAAAGATAATTTAAAATCATAGCATGAGACTTCAACACACTCTCAGTATTTGATTGGAAGAACAGATACAAATCAGGAAAAGTACAGAAAATTTTAATGAAATAGTTTAACAGAATGGGAATATATAGGACACTCCACAAACAATTTCAGCATATACACACTTTTCAAGCACATAAAATATTTACAACATTGGGCTATTCCCTGGGCCATAAGGCACATTCCAACAAATTATTTAAAGAACTGAAGTTATGCGGAGTGAGTTCTTTGATGGCAACATAAGTAGGTTAGAAAACAACAAAAATTAAGAATTATCAATTTATTTGGAAAGTTAGGCCTTTCCAAATGCAAAATTATAAAATTCCTTGAAGATGACATAGGAGACAATCTAGGTGACCTTGGGTTTGGTAATGACTTTTTATCTACAACATGAAAAGTACGGTCCATGAAGAAAAAAAATTGGTAAGTTGAACTTTTATAGTAAAAACCTCAGTTCTGTGAAAAACACTGTTAGAATAAAAAGCCACAGACAGGAAATATGTGCAAAACGTAAAGGATTGGCAATCAAAAACATACAGAAAACTTAAAATTCAACAGAAAACAACCCAGTGTTCAAATTCGGGGGTGGCAGGGGGGAACTAGGCAACTCACCAAAGATACACAATTAGTAAATAAACATATGAAAAGATATCTAAGATCATACATTAGGGAATTATAAATTTAAAGGAGATACCACTATATTCATTAGAATAGCTGAAGTCTAAGACCCTGAAAATACCAAATACTGATGAGGATGTGGAGCAGCAGGAACTCTTATTACTCACTGCTGATGGAAATGCAAAAACAACTTGGGAAGACAGTTGGGCAGTTTCTTACAGCAATACACACCTACCATATGATCCAACAATTACACTCCTTGGTATTTATCCAAATGAGTTGAAAATATGCCCACAGGAAAACCTGCACATAAATGTTTTTAGCAGCTTTACTCATAATTGTCAAAACTTGAAAGCAACTAAGATGTCCTTCAATAGATGAATGGATAAACTGTTACATCTATACAATGGGATATTAATGAGCAATAAAAAAATGTTATCAAGCCATAAAAAGACATGAAGTAACCTTAAATGCACATTGCCAGGTGAAAGAGACCAATCTGAAAAGCCTACACACTTTATGACTCCAAATATATGGCATTCTGGAAAGGCAAACCACGTAGAGAGTGGTTGCCTGGGACTCAGGGGTAGGGAGGGAAAAATAGGTAGAACACAGAGGATTTTTTAGGGCAGTGAAAGTGTTCTCTGATATGGTGATAGTGGATACATATTATACATGTGTCAAAATGTACAACACAGAGTGAACCCTATGTAAACTATGGACTTTAATAATGAAGTATCAAAATTGGCTCATTAATTATAACAAATATAATCCATAATACAAGATGTTAATTTAAAAACTGGTGGGAGGGGGTAAAGGGGATTATGGGACCTCTGTACCTTTTGCTCAATTTTTCTGTAAACCTAAAACTGCTCCACAAAGTGAAGTATTAATTTTTAAAAAAGAATTGCTGAAGAGTTTTTCAAAGTAAGGAAATAACAGAATGAAACTTGGAAGATGAGGAATGAAGAACAGAATGAGTAAACATTTGGGTAAATATAATAGGCTATCCTTGAGTTTTAAAAATGTGAGATGGCTGAAAGCAAAATTATATTATCTGACATGGTTGTCAATGTATATAAAGGATTTATTTAAGAAAATAAATTATAAAGCAGTAAGCTAAATACCTAAGTGGTTGTAAAGTTCTTATATTTCACTAGAAGTGTCAAACTGTTGATACTAGTCAACTGATGTTATATACGTATACTGTAATCCATTGAGCAACAAAAAATATATACAAAGTGATATATTTAAAAACAACAATAGACAAGGCAAAACAGAACAGTAAAAAAAAAAAAGAAAAAATAAGGTACCCACAGGAAGGCAGGAAAAGGGAAACAGGAAGGAAAAAAAATATTAAAGCAAAAATAGAACAGCAGACTTCACTCCTAACATATGAATATATAAAATTTGAGTGTCTAAATTGTAATTAGAAGACAGATTCACAGAAACTTTAAAAATTACCTGACCATATGCTATCCACTCAAAACACATTTCAAATACAATTAATATAGGTAGGTTTAGAATAAATGAAGGGAAAAACATGTCAAGCAAATAACAATCCAAAAAAAAAAAAAGCTGCTATACTAATATCAGACAAAGCCTTCAGAGCAAAGAGAATTATCAGGCACAAAGGGGGACACTATATAACGATACAAGAGTCAGTATGCCAAGAAGACATAAAAAATCTCTAATGTGTATGCAGCAAGTAATAGAGCTTTAAAATACATTAAGTACAAACTAGGACAGAATACATGAACTAGAATATATGAAGTACAAAACAGAACTAAAAGGAAAACAGACAAATGACAATATAGTGTTAAGAGTATAAAACAGGATTTCGAAGACGGCCGAACAGGAAAAGCTCTGATCTACAGCTCCCAGCATGAGCAACGCAGATGGGTGATTTCTGCATTTCCAACTGAGGTACCGGGTTCATTTCATTGGGACTTGTTGGACAGTGGGTGCAGCCCACAGAGTGTGAGGGGAAGCAGGGCGGGGCATCGCCGCACCGGGGAATCACAAGGGGTTGGGGAATTCCATTTCCTAGCCAAGGGAAGCCATGACAGACAGTATCTGGAAAATCAGAACACTCCCACCCTAATACTGCGCCCTTCCAATGGTCTTAGCAAATGGCACACCAGGAGATTATATCCCATGCCTAGCTCAGAGGGTCCCATGCCCACGGAGCGTTGCTCACTGCTAGCACAGCAGTCCAAGATCAAACTGCGAGGTGGTGGTGAGGCTGGGGGAGGGGCGTCTGCCATTCCTGACCCTTGACTAGGTAAACAAAGTGGCCAGGAAGCTTGAACTGGGTGGAGCCCACCTCAGCTCAAGGAGGCCTGCCTGCCTCTGTAGATTCCACCTCTGGGAACAGGGAATAGCTAAACAAAAGGCAGCAGAAACTTCTGCACACTTGAACATCCTCATCTGACAGCTTTGAAGAGAATAGTGGTTCTCCCAGCACTGAGTTTGATATCCGATAACAGACAGACTGCCTCCTCAGGTGGGTCCCTGACCCGAGTAGCCTAACTGGGAGACACCTCCCAGTAGGGGCCTACTGACACCTCATACAGGTGGGTGCCCCTCTGAGACAAAGCTTCCAGAGGAAGGATCAGGCAGCAACATTCGCTGTTCTGCAGCCTCTGCTGGTGATACCCAGGCAAACAGGGTCTGCAATGGACCTCCAGCAAACTCCAACAGACCTGCAGCTGAGAGTCCTGACTGTTAGAAGGAAAACTAACAAAGAGAAAGAAATAGCATCAACATCAACAAAAAGGACATCCACACCAAAACCCCACCTGTAGGTCACCATCATCAAAGACCAAAGGTAGATAAAACCACAAAGAGGGGGAGAAACCAGAAGAGAAAAGCTGAAAACTCTAGAAACCAGAGCGCCTCTTCTCCTCCAAAGGATTGCAGCTCCTCGCCAGCAACGGATCAAAGCCGGACGGAGAATGACTTTCACAAGTTGAGAGAAGTAGGCTTCAGAAAGTCGGTAATAACAAACTTCCCCGAGCTAAAGGAGGATGTTCGAACCCATTGCAAAGAAGCTAAAAACCTTGAAAAGGATTAGACGAATGGCTAACTAGAATAAACAGTGTAGAGAAGACCTTAAATGACCTGATGCAGCTGAAAACCATGGCACGAGAACTACGTGACACATGCACAAGCTTCACTAGCCGATTCAATTGAGTGGAAGAAAGGGTGTCAGTGATTGAAGATTAAATGAATGAAATAAAGCAAGAAGAGAAGTTGAGAAAAAAAAGAGTAAAAAGAAACAAACAAAACCTCCAAGAAACATGGGACTATGTGAAAAGACCAAATCTACGTTTGACTGGTGTACCTGAAAGTGACGGGGAGAATGGAACCAAGTTGGAAAACACTCGGCAGGATATTATCTAGGAGAACGTCCCCAACCTAGCAGGGCAGGCCAACATTCAAATTCAGGAAACACACAGACGCCACAAAGATACTCCTCGAGAAGAACAACCCCAAGACACATAACTGTCAGATTCACCAAGGTTGAAATGAAGGAAAAAAATCTTAAGAGCAGCCAGAGAGAAAGGTTGGGTTACCCATAAAGGGAAGCCCATCAGACGAACAGCAGATCTCTCAGTAGAAACTCTACAAGCCAGAAGAGACTGGGGGCCAATATTCAACATTCTTAAAGAAAAGAATTTTCAATCCAGAATTTCATATCCATCCAAACTAAGCTTCATAAGTGAAGAAGAAATAAAATACTTTACAGACAAGCAAATGCTGAGAGATTTGTCACCACCAGGCCTGCCCTAAAAGAGCTCCTGAAGGAAGCACGAAACATAGAAAGGAACAACTGGTAGCAGCCACTGCAAAAACATGCCAAATGGTAAAGACCATTGATGCTAGGAAGAAACTGCATCAACGAATGAGCAAAATAACCAGTTAACATCATAATGACAGGATCAAATTCACACATAACAATATTAACCTTAAATGTAAATGGGCTAAATGCCCCAATTAAAAGAAACAGACTGGCAAATTGGATAAAGAGTCAAGACCCATTAGTGTGCTATATTCGGGAGACCCATCTCACCTGCAGAGACACACATAGGCTCAAAATAAAGGGATGGAGGAAGATCTACAAAGTAAATGGAAAACAAAAAAAAAGCAGGGGTTGCAATCCTAGTCTCTGATAAAACAGACTTTAAACCAACAAAGATCGAAAGAGACAAAGAAGGCCATTACATAATGGTAAAGGGATCAATTCAACAAGAAGAGCTAACTATCCTAAATATATATGCACCGAATACAGGAGTGCCCAGATTCATAAAGCAAATCCTTAGAGACCTACAAAGAGACTTAGACTCCCACACAATAATAATGGGAGACTTTAACACCCCACTGTCAACATTAGACAGATCAATGAGACAAAAAGTTAACAAGGATATCCAGGAATTGAACTCAGCTCTGCACCAAGCAGACCTAATAGACATCTACAGAACTCTCCACCCCAAATCAACAAAATATACCTTCTTCTCAGCACCACATCACACTTATTCCAAAATTGACCACATAGTTGGAAGTAAAGCACTCCTCAGCAAATGTAAAAGAACAAATTATAACGAACTCTCTCAGACCACAGTGCAATCAAATTAGACCTCAGGATTAAGAAACTCACTCAAAACCGCACAACTACATGGAAACTGAACAACCTGCTTCTGAATGATTACTGGGTAAATAACAAAATGAAGGCAGAAATAAAGATGTTCTTTGAAACCAACGAGAACAAAGACACAACATACCAGAATCTCTGGGACACATTCAAAGCAGTGTGTAGAGGGAAATTTATAACACTAAATGCCCACAAGAGAAAGCAGGAAAGATCTAAAATTGACACCCTAACATCACAATTTAAAGAACTAGAGAAGCAAGAGCAAACACATTCAAAAGCTAGCAGAAGGCAAGAAATAACTAAGATCAGAGCAGAACTGAAGGAGATAGACACACAAAAAACCCTTCAAAAAAAATCAATGAATCCAGGAGCTGGTTTTCTGAAAAGGTCAACAAAATACATAGATCACAAGAAAGACTAATAAAGAAGAAAAGAGAGAAGAATCAAATAGATGCAATAAAAAATGATAAAGGGGATATCACCACCGATCCCACAGAAATACAAACTACCATCAGACAATACTATAAACACCTCTATGCAAGTAAGAAAATCTAGAAGAAGTGGATAAATTCCTGGACACATACGCCCTCCCAAGACTAAACCAGGAAGAAGTTGAATCCCTGAATAGGCCACTAACAGGCTCTGAAATTGAGGCAACAATTAATAGCCTACCAACCAAAAAAAGTCCAGGACCAGATGGATTCACAGCCAAATTCTACCAGAGGTACAAGGAGGAGCTGGTACCATTCCTTCTGAAACTATTGCAATCAACAGAAAAAGAGGGAATCCTTCCTAACTCATTTTATGAGGCCAGCATCATCCTGATACCAAAGCCTGGCAGAGATGCAACAAAAAAAGAGAATTTTAGACCAATATCCCTGATGAATCGATGCAAAAACCCTCAATAAAATACTGGCAAACTGAATCCAGCAGCGGATCAAAAAGCTTATCCACCACGATCAAGTTGGCTTCATCCCTGGGATGCAAGGCTGGTTCAACATATGCAAATCAATAAACACAATCCATCATATAGAACCAAAGACAAAAACCACGATTATCTCAATAGATGCAGAAAAGGCCTTTGACAAAATTCAACAGCCTTCGTGCTAAAAATTCTCAATAAACTAGGTATTGATGATGGGACGTATCTCAAAATAATAAGAGCTATTTATGACAGACCCACAGCCAATATCATACTGAATGGGCAAAAACTGGAAGCATTCCCTTTGAAAACTGGCACAACACAGGGATGCCCTCTCTCACCACTCCTATTCAACACAGTCTTGGAAGTTCTGGCCAGGGCAATCAGGCAGCAGAAAGAAATAAAGGCTATTCAATTAAGAAAACAGGAAGTCAAATTGTCCCTGTTTGCAGATGACATGATTGTATATTTAGAAAACCCCATCATCTCAACCCAAAATCTCAAGCTGATAAGCAACTTCAGCAAAGTCTCAGGATACAAAATCAATGTGCAAAAATCACAAGCATTCCTATACACCAATAACAGAAAAGCAGAGCGCCAAATCATGAGTGAACTCCCATTCACAATTGCTTCAAAGAGAATAAAATACCTAGGAATCCAACTTACAAGGGATGTAAAGGACCTCTTCAAGGAGAACTACAAACGATTGCTCAAAGAAATAAAAGAGGACACAAACAGAATGGAAGAACAATCCATGCTCATGGACAGGAAGAATCAATATCATGAAAATGGCCATACTGCCCAAGGTAATTCATAGATTCAATGCCATCCCCATCAAGCTACCAATGACTTTCTTCACAGAATTGGAAAAAAACTACTTTAAAGTTCATATGGAACCAAAAAAGAGCCCGCATTGCCAAGACAATCCTAAGCCAAAAGAGTAAAGCTCGAGGCATCATGCTACCTGACTTCAAACTATACTATAAGGCTACAGTAACCAAAACAGTATGGTACTAGTACCAAAACAGAGATATAAACCAATGGAACAGAACAGAGCCCTCAGAGATAATACTACACATCTACAACCAACTGATTTTTGACAAACCTGACAAAAACAAGAAATGGGGAAAGGATTCCCTATTTAATAAATGGTGCTGGGAAAACTGGCTAGCCATATGAAGAAAGCTGAAACTGGATTCCTTCCTTACACCTTATACAAAAGTTAATTCAAGATGGATTAAAGACTTACATGTTAGACCTAAAACCATAAAAACCCTAGCAGAAAACCTAGGCAATACCATTCAGGACACAGGCATGGGCAAGGACTTCATGACTAAAACACCGAAACAAATGGCAACAAAAACCAAACTTGACAAATGGGATCTAATTAAACTAAAGAGCTTCTGCACAGCAAAAGAAACCACCATCAGAGTGAACAGGCAACCTACAGAATGGGAGAAAATTTTTGCAATCTACCCATCTGACAAAGCGCTAATACCTAGAATCTACAAAGAACTTAAACAAATTTACAAGAAAAAAATCAAACAACCCCATCAAAAAGTGAGCAAAGGATATGAACAAACACTTCTCAAAAGAAGACATTTATGCAACCAACAGACACATGAAAAAAATGCTCATCACCACTGGCCATCAGAGAAATGCAAATCAAAACCACAATGAGATACCATCTCACACCAGTTAGAATGGCTATCATTAAAAAGTCAGGAAACAACAGGTGCTGGAGAGGATGTGGAGAAATAGGAACACTTTTACACTGTTGGTGGGACTGTAAACTAGTTCAACCATTGTGGAAGTCAGTGTGGTGATTCCTCAAGGATCTAGAACTAGAAATACCATTTGACCCAGCCATCCCATTACTGGGTATATACCCAAAGGATTATAAATCATGTTGCTATAAAGACAGATGCACATGTATGTTTATTGCAGCACAATTCACAATAGCAAAGACTTGGAACCAACCCAAATGTCCAACAATGATAGACTGGATTAAGAAAATGTGGCACATATACACCATGGAATACTATGCAGCCATAAAAAAGGATGAGTTCCTGTCCTTTGTAGGGACATGGATGAAGCTGGAAACCATCATTCTGAGCAAACTATCACAAGGACAGAAAACCAAACACCACATGTTCTCACTCATAGGTGGGAACTGAACAATGAGAACACCTGGACACAGGGTGGGGAACACCACACAGGGTGGCCTGTCATGGGGTGGGGGAAGGGGGGAGGGACAGCATTAGGAGAAATACCTAATGTAAATGATGAGTTAATGAGTGCAGCACACCAACATGGCACATGTATACATATGAAACAAACCTGTACGTTGTGCACATGTACCCTAGAACTTAAAAAAAAAAAGAGTATAGAACAGAACACCAATACATGGGATATAATTGACATTTACAGTATACTATCCAATAACATAAGATTATCCATTTTTTAAATATAGCTAAGGGATATTCACCAAGATAACTATATTCTGAGTCATACAACAAACTGACCAATTTACAAGGACTGAAATCATACAAAGTATTTTCTCTGACCATAATGGAATCAAACTAGAAATTAATAATGGACAAGAAAATCTCCAAACACTAGGAACTTAAAACAGCACACTCCCAACTAATCTATTTATTAAAGAAAAAAATATCTAAAGAGGGAAATAAAAAATACATTGGCTAAATGACATGAAAATACAAAATATCAACATACATAGGAAGCAGCTAAAGTAGTGCTTAGAGAATTTACAGCACAAAAAACTTGTATTAGAAAAGAAATCTAATCTTTCACCTCAAGAAATGAGACAAAATAAACTCAAAAAAGCAATAAGAAGGAAATAAGGTTAGGTGTAGAAATCAATAAAATTGAAAACAGAATATGAGAGAAAAATCAATGAAAAATGAATATATCATTAAAGATCCCACATTACAGACATTAAAAAAATAATAAAGGGGCATTACAAAAAACTCAAAAATTTTTTACTGCTTCCCAGGCTTCTGATCAATACAAAAAATCTTTACATACATAAATTCAACAACTTAAGAGAAAATGAACCAATGAAAACCACAAACTACCAAGCTATTGAATAATCTCATAATTACTAAATAAACTCACAATTTAAAATTTCTGAAAAAAAATCTCCAAGTGCAAATGGTTTTGTTGGAAAATTCTACAACCATTTAAAGAATTAATGCCAATTATGCATAATGTCTTCCAGAAAACATAAGAGGAAGACAATAGTTCCCAACATATTTTATGAGGCCAGCATTACATTATTAAAAAAGCTACTATACATTGGTATCTTTCCTGAATAGAGAGACAAAAATCTTCAGCAAGACACTGCCAAATCCTATCCAGCAATATATTTAAAAAATACATTATACCCACACTGAGACCAAGTGGGGTTTATTACAGAAATGCAAAGATTGCTCAATATTTAAAAATCAATTGATGTGATTGCTATGGTTTGAATGTGTCCCATAAATTTCATGCATTGGAAACTTAATCCCCAAATTCATATGTTGATTGGAGGTAGGCCCTCTGTGAGGTAATTTTAAGCTTAGCTAAGTTAATCAGGGTGAAGCCTCCATGATGGGACTGGTGGCTTTATGAGACTTGAGATGACACACGACACACACACTCTTGCCCTCTAGCCATGTGATGTCCCAATTTGTGACACAGCAAGAAGGCCTTCACCAGATGCTGACACCTTGGTCTTGGACTTAAGAACTGTAAGGAAAAAATGTGTTTTCTTTATAAATTACCCAGTCTTTGATATTCTGTTACAGCAACAGAAAATGACTAAGACAGCAATCTATAATATTAACAGGCTAAAGAAAAAAAAATATGGTTACTGTGCCAATTGATATAAAAAAGAATATTTGGAAAAAATAAGAAACTACAGCTAACAGTCATCTTCAATATTGTTTTATGCCATTTTTTATTTTGTCATTATTAATGTGTATCTGTCAAAAGGAGTTTTTTGAGACAGGGTCTTGCTCTGTTGCCCAGACTGGAGCGCAGTGGCTCACTACAGCCCTAACCTCCCAGGCTGAAGCAATCCTTCCATCTCAGCCTCCTGAGTAGCTGCGACTACAGGCACATGCCACCATGCCTGGCTCATTTTTGTAATTTTTGTGAAGACAGAGTTTCACCATGTTGTCCAGGCTGGTCTTGAATTCATGGGCTCAAATGATCCACCCACCTTGGCCTTCCAAACGGCTGGGATTACAGGTATGAGCCACCACACCTGGCTAAAAGGACGTTTTATTTAAGTTTGTTAAACTAATTTAAAATTTTAAAATATTTAGAGATCTAGTATGTTGGCTTCCATTTATATTCTTACTTCAGACACCACAAAAACGTTAGAGATAGGTCTGTTTTGCCTTTGCTTGAATAAACAAGAAAAAAAAATTGGCTTCCAGAACAAGTAAAAACAATCAAACTCTCTCATTTAACAAGAGAAACAGCCATTAAGAGAAAGTGAGGTGAATGGAAGCTATGAGAAGGATTAAATATTGAAATATTTAAAATAAATATACAGCCAGAAGGGCCTAAAAGATAAAAGTCACCAAGGAATCACTTTTTCATTAAATTAAAGCTTTGCTAAAGTTAATTTTATTCCCAACCATGATGTTCACTGTGTAAAGGTAACATAATATACTATGTAAGGACTCAGAAATAGAAAAATACAACTCAAAAATTTATACCAGACCATTAAGATATGAATCAAATTTAAGAACCAGAAAAAAAAGGTAGTCACAATTTAAAAGTTCTCTATCATCCACAGTAGACTGCCTCTACAGTGCTTCCATAGCAGCTGTTTTCCTTATCTCCAATGACTTTCCCAATACCAATAAATATTTTTTCTTATGTCCCATTCTTTACCTCATGATGAATACACCTCTTGCCTTCATAACTATATAAAACTGGTGCTAGTCTCTCCTGGCACTTAATAACACTGGCTTAACTCTTTACACTTTACCAACCAAGTCAAGAGTAACACATCTGGCCATTATAAATGTCAAGGAATGTAAATAATAACTTTTTGTATCTCTAAAATTAATTAGTAATCCTCCTTTTCCCTAGTCAGATATATCCTTAAAACTCCAATCATTTGACATGAGATGAAAAATCAAAACTCAAACAGAAATACCTAAGATAACTAAGGAAAAACCAAACAACACATGAAAAGATGCTCATCATTAATCATTTTAGAAACAAAAATTAAACCCACAATGAGACAGGACTCTTCATCCACTAAAGGCTAAAATTAAAACGACAGCTAAAAATACCAAGTACTGGCAAGGATGTGGAATACTCTGATCCCCCGCCCACACATTGCTGTTGGGAATGTAAAATTTCAGCAAATTCTGACAACAGTTTAGCAGTTTCTTATACAAACACACTTACTATAATACAACAACCTTAATCTTAGGTATTTACCCAAGAGAAATGAAAACATATAATCACACAAAGACTAATATATGTATGTATGTTTATAGCAGCTTTATTCATAACAACAAAAAAACCTGAAAGTAACTCAAATGTCCATCAACTGGTAAATGAATTAACAAACTGTGGTATGACTATACAATGCAAATACTACTGAACAACAGAAGATAAAACAGGAACTAACTACTAATACACGTAACAATATCAGTATCTCAAAAGTACTACATTAAGTGAAAGAAGCTGGATGCAAAAGACTGGTTATTTGAAATTATAGAAAAGGCAAAACGAAAGTGACAAAAAGCAGATCAATGGGTTGCTGGGGATAGAAGTGGCGGCAAGGGATTGACTACAAAGGGGTAACAGGGAAATTTTTAGCTGATAGAAATGTTCTATATCAGCTGGGCACGGTGGTTCATACCTGTAATCCCAGCACTTTTGGGAGGCCGAGGCAGGTGGATCATGAGGTCAGGAGTTCGAGACCAGCCTGGCCAACATGGTGAAATCCTGTCTCTACTAAAAATACAAAAGTTAGCCAGGCATAGTGGCGCGTGCCTGTAATCCCAGCTACTCAGGAGGCTGAGGCTGGAGAATTGCTTGAACCCGGGCGGACGAAGGTTGCAGTGAGCCGAGATCCCGCCACTGCATTCCAGCCCGGGTGACAGAGCAAAACTCCGTCTCAGGGGGGAAAAAAAGTTCTGTATCAAGATTGTGGTGGTGGTAATTACACTACTATATATTTGACAAAATTCACTGAATCATATACTTAAATTGGTTAATTTTATTATATATAATGCCTTAAAATTTATTATATATAAAATAATACCTAAAGTTTATATATATCAAAAGGGAATAATGGTAACATGATTTACTTTGCTACATTTCCAGATATTGTCTAGGGAGGACGTATTATTTTAAAATCAAAACAAAAATCCCATTTAAAGGCAATTAGCATATTAAAAATATATGAGTATACATGATCACAATGACTTATAAATAAATACAAACTCAGAGCTAAGAACAGAAGGAAATTTACCACTATTTATTTCGGGTAAAGGAGTACTAAAATTCCTCCTAAAGTTTTTGTATAATTCGTAACTTTTAGGGGAGGACTTTGTTTTAAAAATGCAGTAATAGAGAATGCCTTGCAATAATTGGTGTGAGTTTATCTAGAGCTTTTGCCCAAATTAATTAATTGGGAAGGCATCACATGTGCTCACTTTTCAACGATGCTTTTGAAAGATTATTCAGTAGTTTAATTTCTTTTGTTTTTTTCCTGTAAGTTTCTGTTTCAGGTTTTTTTTTTTTTTTTTAAGAGTTACTCTCTGCATTACTCAGAATGATGAATCAAACAGATTTTCCTTCTTAATGTCTTATTCTTTAAAATCCACTAAAGAACAAACAGTTCTTAGACCTAGAATGTATTTTCTACTCAGTAATGCCCTATTTTGTAAACAAAAGAAACAGAATATAAGTAGCACCTTGGATTAAAATGTCCCTCCTAATCAGCTGTACGGAAGACATAAATTGGAGGTAACAATAACTGCTTTAATCTCTGTGAATAACTCATCAATTAAATAATTCCTCAGGAACATTTTCCCCATTCATATGGGAATTACATATTGGTTTGCAAACACAAAACCAACTAATAATCTTTTTTACAGAATCTCTAAATCCTTTCTTCCAAGACCATTTTGGCCAACTGACTGGATTTAAACTGGATAATAAAAGCAAAAAAAAAGCACAAACATAAACTCTTATAGAGCAAGAAAGACCAGATGGTCACCTCGACCTAAGAGGCAAACCAGTATGCCCTAATATTGTGACATGACTCTAATGCCAGCATTCAATGAGAGACAGATCACTTTTAGAAGAACAGCCAATATAATGGACTTGAGACATACCAGGTAACACACATTCCCAGGATTGGGAGCAGTACCTGAACAAGTGCTGTTAATGGATCACTGTAGCATTATCAATACATCCCAGTCATTGTGTGATACTCTTAACTCTTTTGGTTTCCTTGCATTTATTGGAAGGCACATTAAAATTTGCATTTTTTAGAGTGCAGCAAGATGCTTTTCCTGTTTCTTTCTGCAGCATGTCCAGCACTTTTACACCTTCTGTCAGACAAATAGGTTAAAACTCTTATATTGCAAAATCAATAGTATAATACTCAGTGATGGATAGTGTATGTTTCTGATTAATATCCTTTTTGCCAAGTTAAAAATACCCTACTAGGGACCAGTTGCAGTGGCTCATACCCGTAATGCCAGCACTTTGGGAAGCCAAGGTGGGCAAATGGCTTGAGCACGGGAGTTTGAGACCAGCCTGGGCAACATGGTGAAACGGTGTCTCTACAAAAAATACAGAAATTAGCTAGGTGTGGTGGTGCACGCCTGTAGTCCCAGCTGTTTGGGAGGCTGAGGCAGGAGGATCACTTGAACCCAGGAAGTCGAGGCTGCAGTGAACCAAGATCACACCACTGCACTCCAGCCTGGGTGACAGGGCAAGACACTGTCTCCAAAAAACGAAAAACAAAACAAAACAAAAAACCAACAAAAAACTAACAATATCCTATTAAAAGTGGCTTAAACAATTGAAGGATTTTTTTTTGTATCAAAATAAGTCCACATGTAGAGCAGTTCTAGAATGGGTTAATTCTGAAGCTTACCAGCATTATCAAAGGCTCTGGTGAGTTCTATCTTTCCACTGAGCTAACCTCAGTCTATGAGTCCGTGTCCCCTTGTGATCATTAGTTGGCTGCAACAGTTCCAACTATCAGAGTCAGACAAAACAATGTCCAGAGAGAGCAGGATTTCCTCCTCTAAATCTATTAGTGAGTAAAACATTTTTTCAGACACCCCCTTGAAGATCACTTCTCAGTTGCCATTCACTAGGACATGTTTATGTACTCATGCCTTATCAATTACTTATAAGGGGGATAAGACCACATGTGATTCATTTAGAACAGCAAGACTCACTCTTAGAAAAACGGTCCAACATACCTGGGCACAAGGCTGCACAGATGGGAACACCTGAATAAGTAAGCAAGAAGGGAGGGACAAAATAGTTGCTGGCCAGCAACCAACAGTATTTATCACAATCTGATAGGGCTGAAAATGTACAGCATGTGTTGTTACACTATTCCTTGGCTAAGAAGATAAGTAGCAATAAAATTAAAAGTGCAATATAATAGATTGTTAGACATTTACAAAAATATTTCAGGGACAAATAACAACTAAGATTCAGAGAGTACAGGCACTAGCCTATGTGCTTTACATGTATTAATGTATTTCATCCTCACAACTGTTACGTGTACAGTTGTCCCTCAGTACCTGTGGGGGACTGGTTTCCAACCCCAACCCCTCAAATACCAAAATCCATGGATGCTCAAGTCTTTTATATAAAATGACATAGTATTTGCATGTTACCTAGGCACAACCTCCCATATACTTTAAGTCATCTCTGTAAATACTATATAAATAGCTGTTAAACTGTATTGTTTAGGGAATGACAAGGAAAAAAGTCTGCACATGTTCAGTATAGACACAACCATCCTTTTTTTTCCCAAATATCTTCTATCCACAGTTGTTTGAATCCACAGATGTGGAATGCATGGATATGGAGGGCCAACTGTATCTTACAAGATAAGGAAAAAGAGAGAGAAGCCAAGACACTGACTAAGTGACAGAGCTGAGACTGGAACTGAGGTAATCAGGCTCCAGACCATGCTCTCAATTGCTGTATTATGAGGCACAGCGTGATATAAAGAGGGCACATGTGTTTTACAAATAGTAAAAATATCAAATGAACCAAGCCACAGGTGAAAATGTAGAAACCAATCCAAGAAGTTGGCTGAGTTTTAAGATTGTACATTTTATTAAATACTGGACTTTATTACAACAAATTAATTTACTTCCGATAGAAGTTTCATTTTAAAAAATGTGGTTGTGTTCAAATTCTTAATTGACACTTTTTTTTGGGTAAACATCCTATTTTTACTGGTGGTATCATCAATCATTATGAGCAGAAAGATTAACTTTGTGTAACAGAACAAAGGAATTTCTCAAGTGGTACAATAATATATATAAAGGGAATATACTCCCAAAGAGTGGGCATGACCACAGCAGAGTATATGATCAGAGAACATATTGCTTTTATAGTGTGTGTGTGTGTGTGTGTGTGTGTGTGTGTCTATATATATGTATATAGCTACATATAACATCAAGTCATGCACATTAAGTCTTTACTACCTACTGAAGGTTTCTACTTACACACGAAAATTGCTCATGTCCCAGGGTTTGATATCCAGCCAAAATTTAAACAATGATGAAGAATGGCTGTCAAACTGGCTTTTCAGACCACCTCTGAAAAGTTGTCAGCTGTAATATCCATCCTGGAATCGTGGCGGAAAGTTCCTGGGAGTTGCCTTTTCCTGTGTTTTGATCAAGTCTATAATAGCTGACAGTACTGCACAGTCTCTGGATTTAGTGTCATTCCAGTCTACAGGATGAGGACTTTCAATCTTCTCTTGCAGAAGAATATCTAATTCCTTTCTTAATTCCTAAGGTTGGAAAAATTACACATGTTCAACAAAGACAGATATATTACCAACTAACATAATAAATGAAACTAATTTACCTGATACAAGGAGTTTCACAAGCGATGGCTCAAAAGCTAAAACATTTAGTGAGCAATCAACTAAAGTGTGGTTATGAGTGAATAACTAAAGTGCAGTTAAAATTCACATTGCAATCACGCTGAGCCATTTAGAATGGCTGGTCTGTTACCATCTCAAAACACAATTCAGAAAAACCAGGAATCATTTTTTCAAAATTATTTGCTCCGCTGAAATAGAGCAAGAAATGTTAATCTATTTAACAGTTGGAACAAAATCACATGACCACATGCTGACTTACATGTAGATTAAAGATAATCATACAAAGTCAGTCACCTTAACAAGATGGGCAATTCTTGCTGGAGACTGAAATACAATCCACTCATCTACAGCAATAGTTTCCTGATCGTTATCCTTCTGGATGGAAATGTCACCTCCAAAAAACAGGAGACAGTATGGGGAAACCTCTGTGCAGTCATACAAGTATATCTGTAATGAAATACATTCAGGAGTCTGAAAAGATTACTACATAAATTCAACAATATTACCAGTATTAATTAATGAGTACCTTCCTTCTAAAATATTAACCTTCTATTGTAATTACAGAGATTAATTTGTAAGAAATACCATTTTAAATGAGCCATCTTCATTATTCAGAGAACACAGGTATTTTAATATTTTTTAGTTTAAACTAAGCACTACTCTGAACAAAATACTTTCTGAGTGACAAAACCAAAACACTAATGTTGCTGAAATTATTTTTATCCAGTTTTTTTATAAATCATCTCAAATTACTGTTCTAAAGAGAAAAATATAAATAAACAGAATCTCACTTAATATGCTGAACAATACTTATAAGGTATACTGACATGCTAACAAAACTCTCTATACAATGTAAACTCCTGTACACCATAAAATATGCCAATATTTCTTGAAAGCAAGTTCTGAAAGAAAATTATGCAATCAAATAACTGTCCTAACTAATTAAAATACAAAGATCCATCATTACAGACCTGAAAATTAAAAGAATAGGTTATTTGTTTGAGGGAAAAAGTTACTCATGTCACAGGAATAAGACACAACGAAAAAGAAAATTTTGTATGTAATTGTTAAAACTATACAATCATAAAAATACAATGAGACTGATAATCAGACCCTTAATTATTTTAAATGTTCACTTACACTGCTTGTTCTCATCTTTAGGTGATAGATAAGCCAGTTGTAGTGAAAGTCTGTTTGCTCCACATTAACAGATTTAGGATGAACAGCAACCAGGCCATCGGTTTTTGTGTAAACTTTTACCC
This sequence comes from Hylobates moloch, assembly GCF_009828535.3. Taxonomy (NCBI): domain Eukaryota; kingdom Metazoa; phylum Chordata; class Mammalia; order Primates; family Hylobatidae; genus Hylobates; species Hylobates moloch. The sequence goes on from NW_026652288.1 coordinate 69,644,713, forward strand.
TTTAAAAAAAGTTAAAATGCAGTTTGTTAAAAAGAAGTCTTTTAGAGGATTTTTTTTTTTTTTTTTTTTTACACTACTTGAAAAAACTGATAGAAGAGCTTGGTAAAAACCAAACAAATCCCAGAATCTAAAAAAACTCCAGAAAATAATTCAGTTTATTTTTGCAAAAAATATATTTATGTTTGAGGACAGAGCATAATTTCCTCAAAAATATATGAAAAAATGCTATCAGTATGAATAATTTAAATCATGTAGCTAATCTTCTTCTTGCAGGTATAATTACTCAACATTTTAGAAAAATGGCAGAATATTCTTTTCCTTAATGTTAATGCACACTGTACCACTGAATAAAGAACAAAAAAGTATCTAAAATAATTAAGTGATTCATACCAAGAGTTTATATATTTTACTATGACAATCATAATACTGATAAACACCCCTTGATTTACTAAATAACTGTAAAATTATCAACTTAAAAATTTTACAGAGTATGACCTAGATGAATAAAAAATGAAAAGTTAAGAATTTCTGTTTAAATTCATGTTGACAGTTCTAATTCAATCTCTCAATTCCTAGGTCATTTTTTTGATACTCATATACATTTTATCTCAATTTGTAAAAGTCTTTAGTATTATTCAACAGAGATGTTTAATAATTTATTTTTAAATAGTTAATGTTAATTACCTGTATTAACTAACAGCATAAAGCTAATAATCCACTAATCTTTCCTATTTGTTTTTACGAGTGTCTCTTTCGAAGTTTTTTTTTTTTTTTTTTTTTTTTGAGACGGAGTCTTGCTCTGTCACCCAGACTGCAGTGCAGTGGCCCAGTCTCAGCTCACTGCAGCCTCTACCTCCCGGGTTCCGGCGATTCTCCTGCCTCAGCCTCCTGGGTAGCTGGGATTACAGGGATGTGCCACCACCATGCCCAGTTAGTTTTTGTATTCTTAGTAGAGATGGGGTTTCACCACGTTGGCCAGGCTGGTCTCAAACTTCTGACCTCAGGTGGTCCGCCTACCTTGGCCTCCCAAAGTGCCAGGATTACAGGTGTGAGCCACCGCACCCGGCCACTTCTGAAGTTCTAAGAATTCATAATACTTGTAATCAAAATCATGAATCATAGTTATGAATTTATAGTTTTAAATACTTAGAATAAAACCAGAAATTATTTTTTCTCACTTCAAGTCAATTTACCAATGCCATCCTGCCACCCTGCATAACTAGAGCAGTAGAAGTTGGCAAATTTCTTTTTTTTTTTTTGAGACAGGGTCTCCTTCTGTCACCCAGGCTGGACTGCAGTAGTAGCATCATCTCTCAATGTGCAGTGGTGCGATCTTGACTCACTGCAACCTCCACCTCCTGGGCTCAAATAATCTAACAGCCTCAGGCAACCAAAGTGCTAGGATTACAGGTGTGAGCCACTGTGCCTGGCCCAGCAAATTTCTATACAGGACCAGAGAGTAAATATTTTAGGGTCTATATTTGGGGTGCTATAATTTCTGTCCAACTCTGCTAGCGTAGAAGGAAAGCAGAATAGACAACATGAAAACAACATGTTTGTGTTACAACAAAAAAAGGACAAAAACAAGTTTTTGGCCTATAGGTCAAAATTTGCTGACCCCTAGTCTGGACCAAAACAATGCACCAGTCCAAAGAAAACTACATTTTTTCAGAAAGCCCTCCCAGGATGGCAGAGAGGAAAATAAAATGAATTTCACAGTGACACACTGTTAAGCTACCTGTAAAGTTAGGTACACACATACAAAAAAATTTCTGGCCAAGTATTATTTTGAGAAAGTACTTAGGTCACTTAAAATGTGAATAATCCAACCACAATGATTAAAATTCATCAGCTACCCATTACCTTATATCTTGGAATAGGGTTTCTTACTTTAGTACTACTGACACACTGTTACGACAACCACAAGTATCTCCAGACACTGTCCAATGTCCCCTTTGGGGGCAAAATCACGCCAGTTGAGAACCACTGCCCAAGAACATGTCTGCACTTTGGCCTATCTTTAAAGTCTTTATTTTTTCATGTTTATAATTCTAGAATATCCAACTTTCATTTAACGTCAGTTTAAATATTTTACATGTTACTACACAATGACTGTTTTAATGCCCACCTATGGAGATGCATTATAGTATTATAAAACCACAATTTTCCCATGGCTACCAGAAATCTATATTATTTACAATATAGCTGTTAGAAAACATTTGAAATTACTTCCTTAAGACACGTCTATCAAATTAAAAACTCAATCATCATGCACTGGGTCAGTGACTATTTTAATGACTCAATACATAATTCTAATACAGAATGTCTTCCAAAATAGTAGCAACCACACTACTGGCCATTTGTGACTCTTAGTTTCTCTGTATCCTTTAGCTAGAATGAGCTCATTCTAGCTCATGCTTCACTGTTGTCTCCAATTGAGGCTACCTATACATATATTATTATACTTTATTTCTCAAAATAGTGAAATTACAATTTTATTCAAAGAGCTAAGTTATCCATTTGTAAGGCAAGAGGAAAAGTTTCTGAAATAAAATCTACTCTAAGCAGTCTTTATCCAGCCACTGGTATTTACTAGCAGGCTGGCTTTTCTAATATTTACACTGGTATCACGTGGTAGCATTCTTTATGAATAATGGGTTACCAGAGAGGTGATTCCAGGATGTGTTGTGAGGGAAAGTGATACCAATGCTAAACAGTTCACCTTCTCTGAAATGATTAAAAGAAGAAGAATATAACCCACATATGAATAAGAACAAATTTATAATATAAGCCTTGTTACATGAGCAGATTTCAAAAGTTTAAGAAGAGAATTACAAGTAATTAATAATAATCTTCAATGCTTACATTTTTCTTTTTTTACCCAAATTTAGTCGAATTTTAGCAACTTTGGGATATAAACCAGCACAGATGACAGCTTTAATTATCTTCTCATTATCTATGGGGGATGAGAAGATAGAGGGGAAAAGAAAAGTAAAATACTGATACAATAGACAAAAGATACTTATTTACACTGTTTCCTGCTGTACCTGAATTTATATTAGATTCTGGATCTTTAGGATTTCTACTGCTTACAAATCCAGCTCCAAGAAGATGCTCAGCAAACTGTCCTTTCATGTTATGCAGCATCTAGGGAGCAATGGTAACAAATAGAACTAGAATACCTTTCACACATTGAGGCTATAAAATATACATTAACAGATAAATTGAGTTGTAAGCTATCCCTGCTTTATGAAAACACTTGTGCAAACATGTTTTAAAGCAAGGGTTGGCAAACAACAGAAGCTGTTTTTGTCAATAACATTTTATTGGAACACAGCCACATCCATTCATTTACATTTGGTTGCTTTTGCACTACAACAGCAGAGGTCAATGCTTGTAACTGAGATCTTATGGCCTGTAAGCCTAAAATATTACCCGACTTTTCATAGACAAAGTTTGCATGTTGTAAGGAATAGCCACTGATGTTTAAGGGTTACTCCATTTTGTGAAAGACTAATAGAATTTTTAAAATTACTTTCCACCCCCATTTTTAAAAAAATATAGAAAAGCATAAAGAAAATAATCCACATCCATATTTCTATTACTGAGAATTAAATATGGTTAACAATAGCACGTAAGCGTTAAGTTTTTTTTTTTTAAATAATGATACATGGCTTATTATAAAGCATCCAAGTAACATAGAAAAGTACTTCCCTTGCCTCAATACTGTCTTCTATATAAACAAGATTGCAGACACCCATTAAGTATATATACTGATAGAAGAAATGTATCCTAATAACAGAATCATAGTATAGAAATTCTTTATAAAACAATTAACTTTAGTTCAATTTAAAGAAAAGTTAAATAGAAATGAAAGTGAATGGCCAGATGAATCTTAAATTTTCATAACAGAAATATTTCCTAAGGAATTCCTTTTAGAGATTATGAAACATAAAGTTGGTTATATTTAAGTATATATCCCTTTTATGAAAGGTGTGACTTTCCCCACCTAATTTTTCTTACACCTGACTTTCTTAGACACCTCCTGGTTTTTACTGCCATTATTTTATATTGTTCAGGATAATAATCTTTATATTCTATTTTGCATGTGTAATTCCTAACACCGTTTTGTTATTAACTCTATATTTAAATACTTCTAATGGATACTACACCAGCTGATTAAGCACACACTCTCCATTCCTGAAATCTCCACTGTGATTCCCCTTTTAACTAACAGCATTTCACCCTCAATGGGCTTTTCAAGAAGAGCTCAGGGGTATAGTATTTCTTGAATGCCTGTTGTTTTTCTTTACACCTGAATTCATATCCTGACTGGACATGACATTCTCAAACACTTGGATGCAGTTATGTTTTCATGCTTCTGCTCATTTCTCTGTTCATTATTTCCATTTCAAAAAGTGTTCTTATATACATCTCAAAATAAACATTCAATTACACAGGATTTCTATGCAGACACTAATATCTACTGTTCTCATAGTGGATCAGTCCTGTCTTCCTGTCTTTAAGATTTTACTTATTGCTTTAATTTTTGTCTTTTTCAGGTATGTCCATAAACTGTGATTACTTCAAGCTTTTTTCCTATGGCAATAACTTGTTTTTAAGGGGTGTCCATTCTGTTCCTTGTGATTTCTTTTGATCTTCAATTTGTTTTCTTAGCTCAGGTGTCTTTTCATTCACTCTACTGTTTATTTTCTAACCTACGTTTTGCTGAATTCATATTCTTATTAGCTATTCCATATTATGAAACAGTTTAAAGGTGTCTTCTATTGAAACATGGCATTCCACTTTTTCTTCTTTTCCTTTCCTTCCGAATAGTGGTGATCCTTTTTTCCATTTTGCTAATGACTGGGCACTTCTGATTTGGTATGTTAGATTTTTTTGTTTACTACTTTGTAGATCTGTTAAATGTCCAGTATCAGGCCTCATGTCACATAGCTGGAGTGTATGTGTACTGGGAGAAGATGAAGATATTTCTATTCCCACTGGCCTCGAATACCCAGTTCAGTGTAGTCTGAAATGTGATGGCATATGCCCTCTGTACTGTTTTCTTCTGTTTTACAAATGCTTGCCTGTAGTGTTTCACTATACTGAACCAGAAAACTTACAGGTATCTATCCTATTTGATACTTTTCAACAGATTTTAGGAGTGTTAGCAAAAATTCTCAGTTTGAATCATCAAAATAGCAACTAGAATGTGGGGACAGGAACAGAAATTGAACCTTACTGTGCTTTGCTCTTGTCCTCTGGAACTGTGTTTCTTTTCCTTGTTTTGTTGCAGTTGATTTAAGAAAGATCCCCCATTACCTTGTGTAATATATACTCAATTTCCATATATTTGACTTTTTTGCTATAGATCTAATTGTACAAAATGGATATATATATTCTCTAATCTAGCATATATGATAATTATTGCAAAACATTCACCATTACCTGCAGCGTGTTTGAAGACAGAAAATATTCCCAGCAATAGTCCTTTTCGTATCTGAAACCACGTCGCCTAGCCTCTTCCCAGCCCTATGGGGCAAAGAAATGAAGAAATCTATATTCCTCCCGCAAACAAAGGTTACTACTGGTTTCCCTCTTTACTTTAGTAAAAGCTTAATATTCTACTAATATTTAATTTTCTTTGTAAAAAATTCAAAGAATTTTATAACTGATAAAACTAAAAACACATACACTCCCCATGATCCTAGTCCTTAAGAGATAACCACCACTGAAGTTCCAGACCTTTATACAATTAAGTATACAGTAATATATTATGTATTTTACACAAAATGGCATCCAAACTGTAGATAACACACTAATCAAAAAGAGCACACTATTAAACTGACTTAAATGCTATTATATATTTTCAAATTCACAAATTTTCTTTATAGTTTGCTTTCTTTTTTTTTAAGAGGAGAGAAATGGGGAAAAAGGAAAGACAAGCTCAATAAGCTCAAAGACAAAAAAAACATTAACTTTCCCATAATATGTCACATGAAACAGAATGTAGAGCTACAGAAAAAAGATACTGCCTCTAAAAACCAAATTACATTTAAATTTTACCAAGATAGGTGATAAATGTTTACCCTCAGATACACCTGGCTTTTGGGAGCAGAAAATGTGTCTTTAATCTGAATTATGTACATGATTATGATCCTCCATTATATGTTAAATCTGAATACAGGGTAGTTTATTAATGAATAGAAAGAGACTGTCATTAGTGTTAATAAGCCAAAGATACAAAGAAATTATTAAATACAAAATTTTAAAATAAACTATTCACTTGTTCATTCTTACCAAAAACTTATTTCCCCAAAAGGGTAAATGTAATGAGCTATTACAAAATTGAAAATGAATTATAACTTTTTTCAAATGTTCAGCTAAATTTCAACATTCTCAGCAATTTATTCCTGATACTTATGATAATATAGATTTCGTTTTTTTGGTTTTCTTGAGATTGAGTCTCACTCCATCGCCCAGGCTGAAGTGCAGCGGCATGATTTCAGCTCACTGCAACCTCCCCGCCCCGGGGTTCAAGCAATTCTCCTGCCTCAGCCTCCTGAGTAGCTGGGATTTCAGATGCCCACCACCACGCCCAGCTAATTTTTGTATTTGTAGTAGAGACAGGGTTTCACCACGTTGGCCAGCCTGGTCTCAAACTCCTGACTTCAGGTGATACACCTGCCTCGGCCTCCCAAAGTGCTATAATTACAGGCATGAGCCGCCGCGCCTGGCCTTATAACACAGATTTCAAAAGGTTAAATATGATCCTTATTCTATTATTAGCATTTCATTTGAATAAACTATCATAAACCAGGACAAGATTTTTTTTTTTTTTTTTTTACCTCAAATGCATTCACAACTGTTAAGTGATCACTTCTAGTATTCTTTGCCAATTCCTTTCTTCTTGCATCTGCAATCTTTTCTTTTCCCTTAAAAATAGCAGACATAGGCAATTTAAATTGCTGTGATGCTATAACGGAGAACGACATTCTAATAAAACGCTAATGAAAAATATATCTAAGCAACTCCTGTTCACATCTAAAATAACTCGGTTTTATTTCCATTTTTCTTACCAGTGGAATGACAAATGGATCTTTGAAACTGAGACTAGCAGCAATAGTGAGTACTGGGTCTAAGCAGCAGAACAGTGCTCCAAAAAGAATCATTTTTCCAATATGTGGCTCAACGGGTAATCGTGCCAAGTGAACTCCAAGAGGTGTCAATTCTTCTTGTTTATCCAAAGCGTTCTGTAAAGGAAGAGTGTTTAAAATAGATCCTGTAAAGCATTACATTTAAAACGATTTAGCTTGCTTTAAAAAGAGTAACAAGCCACTACTCTCTCTTCAAAGTCCAAATGCCCGAATATTGTTCAGCTTTAGTTTTCCCTACCAAAACATAAGTTGTGAGGTCAGCAAAGGTTACAAACTTATTTAAACAAAACCAAAATTAACACACAACTTGGCTTTTCTGTGTTGAGAGAAATACCAGAAATGACAAACTTTCTGTTAAATAAAATCACCTAATAAAGTATAAAAGTTGTAGAAACGAACAACAAAAACAAAAGATACACTATTATACATTTGGAATGCATAATGCACACTATCTAGATTCTAGTAGTTTAGGTGACATGAGACAGAAAAGCAAAAAAAAAAAAAAGGAACTATCGGCCGGGCGCGGTGGCTCACGCCTGTAATCCCAGCACTCTGGGAGGCCGAGGCGGGCAGATCATGAGGTCAGGAGATCGAGACCACCCTGGCTAACACGGTGAAACCCCGTCTCTACTAAAAATACAAAAAATTAGCCGGGCATGGTGGCAGGCGCCTGTAGTCCCAGCTACTCAGGAGGCTGAGGCAGGAGAATGGCGTGAACCCGGGAGGCGGAGCTTGCGGTGAGCCGAGATTGCACCACTGCACTCCAGCCTGGGCGAGAGTGTGAGACTCCGTCTCAAAAAAAAAAAAAAAAAAAAAAGAAAAAGGAACTATCTAAAACTGTAGAAAATGGGAGTGACTTCTGCTCTGATTCCCTAGGTAATTTGGTCCAACCACCCCACTGCGGACAGCTAGAAAAGTAGCCTGAAGATACAAGGAGTTAACAAAGAATTACAAGTTAAGAGGTTAGGGAATGACAGACATCTAGGGGAGGTGAGTGCAGAGGTTGGGGCCTCTTTTCCTGGCAGAAAGGAACACAAATCCTTGCTGAAAAAAAGCTACCCTCATCCCAAGCTTCAAATTTTTATCTATAAAGAATTTTGTAAAGAGAATTTCCAGTGCACAATTAAAATAACTAGGCATATAGATGCAAGCAAAAAATAATAAAAGAACCCATAAGCATGCCATCAGACACAGATTTTCACTAAACAGTTTTGGAAAAAATACCCTTAATTTTTTTTTTTAAAAGACCTCTTTCAAATAAAAGAAAAAGAAACAAAAATGGAAAACTCTCAACTTGTTTTCTGAACCTAGATAGCTTGATATCTAAATCTTAGTTATCAGTGGTAAAAAATACCACTAACCTAGAAGATTAGTGGTATTTTTGGATTCTGCTTTTAAATATTTGAAATCTATTAAAAAATCTAAATAAAGACATATAAAACCCCAAAGAAAACTCTAAAATACTGAGACTGAATACTCAAATAAACAGAGGACTAGATAATGATCTTTTTGCTAAGACTCAATACTGTAAAAAAGTCAGTTCTCCCCAAACTGATTTCTAGATGGAATTCAATCAAAATCAAACTCCAGAGATTCTCAAATGTATTTGGAAAAACGAAGCACCAAGAAGGGCCAAGACACTCTGTTTTAAAAAAATGTACTATTATTATTATTTTTTTTTAGAGATAGGGTCTTGTTCTGTCATCTGGGTTGGAGTGCAGTGGTGCAAGCACAGCTCACTGCGTCCCTCAAACTCCTGGGCTCAAGCAGTCCTCCCACCTCAGTCTCTGGAGTCAAGACGTTCTTGAAGAAGAATGAAAGAGAGTGATTTGTTCCACCAGAAAACAAGATTAGTTATAAAGATAGAGTAATTAAGGCAATGTGATACCAGCTCAGGAGAGAAATACAGGCCAACAGATGAGAAATAAGCCTAGAAACAGACACACAAATCCAGACATTGACCTATCAAAGACTGCAGAACAGGGACAAAAAGAAATGAACTTTTCTATAAATGGTGCTCAGTCAATGGTCTACATTTATTTATAAAAACTTTTATTTCTACCTCAACCCCAACACACATCAACTGCCGATGCATTATAAACAAAAACAATAGCCGGGAGCGGTGGCTCACGCTTGTAATCCCAGCACTTTGGGAGGCCGAGGCGGGCGGATCACGAGGTCAGGAGATCGAGACCACGGTGAAACCCCGTCTCTACTAAAAATACAAAAAATTAGCCGGGCGTGGTGGCGGGCGCCTGTAGTCCCAGCTACTCGGAGAGGCTGAGGCAGGAGAATGGCGTGAACCCGGGAGGCAGAGCTTGCAGTGAGCCGAGATTGCGCCACTGCACTCCAGCCTGGGCGACAGAGCGAGACTCCATCTCAAAAAAAAAAAAAAAAAAAAAACAATAAAATTCTCTAAAATGTATCTTTATGACCTCAGGAAATGACTTATTAAAGGGTAAAAAGCAATAACCTTTGAGAATGATACATCTGACTGCATTAAAATTAGGAATTTAGACTGGGAGTGGTGGCTGATGCCTATAATCCCAGCACTTTGGCAGGCTGAGGTACACGGATCACATGAGGTCAGGAGTTCCAGACCAGCCTGGTCAACATGGTGAAACCCCATCTCTACTAAAAATACAAAAATTAGCCAGGCATGGTGGCAGGTGCCTGTAATCCCAGCAGGAGGCTGAGGCAGGAGAATCGCTTGAATCTGGGAGGTGGAGGTTGCAGGCTGCAGTGAGCCGAGATCATGCTACTGCACTCCAAACTGCGTGACAGAGTGAGACTCTCTCCAAAAAAAAAAATAAAATAAAAAAAGGAATTTATCAAGGTATTAAAAAAAGGAAAGTTGAAAACAGATATGCAATATACAACCAATAAAAGGTGCAGATCAAGAGTACAAAAGGACAGTATGATCTGCAACCTAACAGAAAAACAGACACTAGTAATTTATAAGAGACTACACAAATGGATAATAAACATAAAAGCTGCTGAAAACTTCAACAACAGTCATAGAAATGCAAATTAAAACCACTACATACCTATCAGCATGGTTAGAATAAAAGGCCGATTAATAAGAAGGGTTGGTGAACCTACAAAGCAATGGGAACTCTCATCCACCACTGGTAGGAGTTTAAGTGGTTTGCAACTATGGAAAACCGTTGAGCGTTATCTACCCAACTTGATCATACATGTACCTTATAACCCAGGACGTGGAGGTTGCAGTGATCTGAGATCATGCCAGTGTACTCCAGCCCGGGTGACAAAGTGAGACTCTGTCTCAAAAAAAAAAAAAAAAGAGGATAAAGAAAAAAAAACCATAGCTAAAGCAACAATACATTTGACTCTCATAATATTAAGTAAAATAATCCAGAGCTCTGCTCCCTCAAAAAACAAAAAAACCACACACATTCTGTATGGGTTCACGTAAAGTTCACGAAATAGGCAAAACTGAACTCTTTATGAAGATGCATACTTGTATGGTAAAACCATCAAAAAAAAAAAAAAAAAGCAAGCCATTATAGTTAAAGTCATGATAGAGGTTATCTATCATGATTAGGAGTAAGGGACAGTGGAGTGATTACGAGAGGGTAGGAAGGGGGCTTTTAGCATACTGGGAATGTTCTTCTTGATGTAAGTAATTACTAGATAGTCCTTCCTTTGTGATAAATCATTTAGCTGCACATTTGTTTTACTTGCCAGTAATTAAAGACGAGTAACTTAAAAATTTCAAATTTTATGTAATCTTAAATCAGGCCTACAATGAAAAAAAATGTGCAGAAAGATCCTAGTCTTTTAAGAATTATTATGAAGATATCTTTCTAATGCCTATCTCATAACCTGATGGTTCTACATTGACAGTCAAATAGCAAATCAAATTTGGCATTGGACATTATTGGTCTACTTTGCAGTAATGAGAGTAAACATTATAATTAACTGGCTTACATGCTCTAGTATTCTAAGTTAGAATTAAAAAAACAAGAAAACAAATTTACCAGCTCCATCAGGTGTCTTATGGAGAGTAACACTGCCTCATTTGATGGTGGGTCCATTAATCTACTCAGAAAATAAGCAATTCCACCTAGCCTTAAAATCTAGGGGGGCAGACAAATATAATTAAACACATATAATATTAATATATTAGCATTACAACTTAGTCCTACCTGGGCTGATGACTCAAAGCATCAAATTTATACATGACTTTCAAGTTATTTTACCAAAATGAATTAAAATTATGTTTGTATTTCCATAAAACCATGTTTAAAGTCCTATATATATTACTACTTTCTACCATCAACTCTATTAATAGGAAAAGTAGCTGGCTAAAATCTCAATGAACAAGTTGATCACCCACTATCTTCAAAAGTAGCTGGCTAAAATCTCAATGAACAAGTTGATTACTCACTATCTTCAAAATAAGGCTAACTATATCAAAAGACACAAGATACTGAAAAAATAAGTAGTTTATAATGAAGGATGACATGTTAACATGTAATAACAGTAGCTAATGTTTACTGAGCACTTACTACGTGCCAGGCACTGTTCTAAGAATTTTAGGAGGTTAATTTAAACAACCTTCCCAATATAACAGAACTAGCTTTTCCGGGGTGGAAGCAGGATTCAAACACAGGCAGCCTGCCTCCTCTAGAGCAGTGTATAATTTAAAAGTGTATAATATACATTTGAAGAAAGTTTAAATACACAATTTACTAACACACCCACGAAATAAATTGTGAGTTAATAATTCTTTCTTGGAGATTAATACAGTACTTTGTTCTATAAAAGATGTTGAAAATGAGATCACTTCCATTTAATTTCTTCATTCTCCCACCTAATTTACCTTTATTTGTAAACAAAGTTCTTCCAAAGGAGTTCTCAAAATTTCTGGCAGTTGATAGTCATCTAGAAGACTTGCTCTAAGACCATTATACAGATGATAGCAATGACCAGGTTGAACTCTTAAGAAAAAACAACAACAACAACAAAATGAAACAGAGGGACAGTCGTCAATGACTTTTTAGAACTGCAGAGAAAATAGTAGGCAGGGAAGTAGCCAATATCTATTTCTTACACGCCACATAATAGCTAATGTACATAATTATTTTTTCCTTTTTATGAATCATGTATTTCTTCTGTTTAGAAAAACCCTACACCCTCTACCCTCGTCACAGTTTTAAGAAAGATACACAATAATTCCTCCCCATGCCAATAATTTGCTTCCCTATTTCTGACAGATTCCAAATTACTGTGCTCAGTAACAGCAGTCTCCTAGTTAAGGCTAAGAATAGTAACCTCAAGTATGCCTTGTGATCAATCATATTATGTAATGAATCCTGGCTTTATGCTAACCTGTCTATATTGCTGAAAAACATTTTAAGTACCGTATATTCTATTTAGTGAGTTCTCAGAGGGATATTAAAAGTTTCTGTTTTATGTATGTAACTAGAGCCTTGAATGATACCATTTTTTGAACAATAAGACTAGATGTAGGCCGGGCGCGATGGCTCACACCTGTAATCCCAGCACTCTGGGACGCCGAGGCGGGTGTATCACCTAAGGTCAGGAGTTTGAGACCAGCCTGGCCAACATGGTGAAACCCCATCTGTACTAAAAAAAAAAATACAAAAAATTAGCTGGGTGTGGTGGTGTGCTCCTGTAGTCCCAGCTACTTGGGAGGCCGAGGCAGGAGGATCACTTGAACCCAGCAGGCAGAGGTTGCAGTGAGCCAAGATCGTGCCAGGTACTCCAGCCTGGCAACAGAGTGAGATTTCATCGAAAAAAAAAAAAAAACTAGATGTGAAGAGGTGACCATATTCATGTATTCTCAAGTAGAATAGATATTTCTTTAGGCTCTTGCTGCTATAGGAACAAAAATGAATTCTAAAAATCTTAGCTATTTTTTCTATGAGTCTACATAGACCCATTGTCTATTATATACAATACCTGAATACCTCTCCAATAGAAACTAAAATAAGAGTACCTCCATTGAGAGCCACATAGTATAGCTTTTTCTGATCTCCAAAATAATAAGGCTTTGCTAAAGGAATTTTTATCCATGGAGCCTACAAAAGACTATTTTCCTTTTAAATTAAAACAGCAATTCTACAATTAACCTACAGCACAGGAGTGAGGACGAAGGATTAGTATTTAACTCTATTATTGTTTCATGGAACACATATAAGGCTTAGTATGTTTATTATTCACATATAAAGGTGTGCCAAAACCTGTTCACTATGGTGAATACTTTTTGAATCAATATTTAGAGGTGATGGGTCTACATGGGAAAACCTCAGTCTTTCTGGGTCCCTTATCAAGTTATTCCCTGATAACTGATATTAGGAAGGTATACTTCTTTGACTAAACCATGATTTTGGTTCAATAGCATCAACTACCTAATAAGCTGTCTTGAATTCAAATTATACTGGGATAATGTGCAAAGATTACAGCAAGTCAGTCAGAGCTTTATAGATACTGTAAAACTTAAAACAAGGGGTTGATAAATGGTCTGTAAAGTTTTCTTTCAACTCTCCTTTTCTTAAGTCTGTATCGAAAGATTAATGGAAATCTCTTATTTTATTTGTAAGAGGCAAAAGAAAAACCCTCTTCTGAAAGTCCATATATGGCTCTTATCACTCATATGAATAAGTGCAGAAATACTGTGAAATATGCATTAAAGTCCAATTCTTTGTAAAAGTTCAAGACAAATCATTTTTCCTACCATTAAGACAGAGATAGTTTTACTTCTTAAGTTATTGTGACATTATGAGGAAAAGTACTTTCCTTGTGCTTTCATTGAAAACTACTGGTGAAAAATCAGTACTGCTATAAAATTCAGTGATTAGGAGCCTAGACTGTGTAGTCAGAATGCCTGGATTCAAATCCTGGCTCTGTAATTTAGAAAGCTATGGGACTTTGGACAAGTCATTTAATTTCCTTGTACCTTAATTTCCTTATCCATAAAATGGATATAATAACCTACCTCACAGTACTGTAGTGAGGATTAAGAAAGTTAATATGAATCAAGTGTTCAGGAGATGATCTGACACTCAAAAAGTATTAGTTGCTATTACTACACAACATATACTTTAAAAAAATGAAAACCAACTATTATAAGTAACATAGCTTATTAATCAAATTTAGAAATTGAAGGCAAAAGATTCATAAAATAGAAAACTTGGCAGATACTTTTCCAAACAAACTACGATTAAAACAACTTTCCTATTTAAAAACGTTTTGCAGTAAGCTCAAAATAATAAGAAAGGTAACTCTTTTAATAAATATCTTTAAATGCCAGCATCACATTTTGTTACACAAAATTTTTGTGTGTTCTAAAAGCTTTGGACAGAGTTCCCACCTTACCTTCCAGCTCGACCTTTTCTCTGTTTGGCATTAGCTTTACTAACCCACTCAGCGGACATTGTACTGATATTGTTCTGAGTATCAAAATGTGTCTCTTTTATTTTTCCTCCATCTATCACATAAACAACATCATCTATGGTAATGCTGTTTGGAAAACAGATATATAAAATGTTAAAAAAACACACACACACACACACATCAAAAGCACTATTAACCTATAAAAGACCTATAAATAGGGATTTCAGAGCATTTTTTTTTTTTTTTACTGCATCAAATGATTTTAGCCATTCAGGATTTTCACTACTCTTCACACCCACATTTACCAATATTATAGGGATCGAGTACCTAACAGTAGGCAGTGTCAGGCACTGTAAGTAACAGCACAGCATTAGTTCTTCAGATCATATACTAAATTCTTACTTGCCTACAGTCAAATATCACAGGTTGCCTCATACCTAGCACTATGGGAGCCCCAACGGCATGGTTTAATATCAGCTTCCATAAAAGAATCTGTTTCAGTGACTAAACTACATCTTAGTACCTCCAAGAGAATACAAGAACATTTCAAGGCTGGATATAACTAATTACCAAATATTACCCCCAACCAGAAACAGGTGAAAGGACAAAATTTACCTCAGCTCCCATGTTTCTTTAGGAAAACAAAACAAACAAAATCCAACACCCAAAATGCTATTTCTGAGCTAAAGCATTACTATAGGTTAAAAAACCCCCACAAAACTGGCCATGCATGGTGGCTTAGGCCTGTCATCCCAGCACTTTGGGAGGTTGAGGCAATAGGATCATTTTGAGCCCAGGAGTTAGAGATCAGCCTGGGCAACATAGTGAGACTCCATCTCTACAAGAAATTTAAAAAATCAAACGGGTGTGGTGGCACAAGCCTGTAGTACAAGCTACTTGGGAGGCTGAGGTGGAAGGATCACTTGAGCTGAGGAGATCAAGGCTGCAGTGAGCCATGATCATGCCACTGCACTCCAGCATGGGTGACAGAATGAGACCTGGTCTCAAAAAAGCCCACAAAAAATAAAACTATGCTCACTGCCATAAAAAACGTTTTATTTTTAATAAATTACAAGGCATGTGGTAGAGAAAAAAGATTAAGGTATATAAACACTTTATGGTGTTTAAAACTTATGTAATCATCAGTATTTGATATTTAAAACTATTTTTACCTAGTCTCCGCAATGTTGGTAGCAATTACTATTTTCCGAACACCAGGAGGGGTTCTTTTAAACACCTGTAAAAACAAATACATCAGAATCACAAAAGTATACTAACTTCTAATACATTATATCTGTAATTAGAGGAATTACCTCAGATACTGTTCATTTTTAGCATTCTATATTCATTCACTGATATATACATCTAATATTTATCGATGTATTTATGAAGTATAGATCATTTTCAATATTGCGAAATTATCTTTTGGTAAACCACACTAAATCTCCCACAGATGTCACAATCTTATCACAAACAAGATTTCCAATGAGGTATCATTATTTAAATTTACAGCAGTTTTTTAACAAAAGCTGGAGGTTATAAAGTAGAGGCGGGGATATTTATGTTAAGGACAAGAATAATGAAGTCAAATCTCCATGGGTAAGAACACTGAACAATCAGGCAGATGCCCAACCCAGCAGAATAAATGTCAACTGTGCAGCTGTACCAACCACTGTCTACTAGCTTGAGATCAGATTGGAGTGAAAAAAAAAAATCCTCTTTAAATGGGAAATTCTACAAATACTGCCCCACAACCCGACAATGTCACTAAAGTAGAAAGAAGATAGGTAATCAAGTACCACTGGCGATAATGCAAACAAACAAACAAAAAGCATAAACTTATCCCTTCATTTACAAAACTGGTAATCAATACAGAAAATGTTTCCCAGGCTATTCACATACTCTCCAGCAAAGGAATACATAATTTACTAGGTTATGGTGTCGAAGATGAATACTTCCATGATGGATACTCTTTCAGCCTTTGGAATCAAGAGTTTTCTTTCTTGCCCCCTCTCTTCTCTCAGGTATGTACTCTGTATCTAATTCGTGACTAAGGTATCAGCAACAAAAATATTAAAAGGGTCTCAAAGAAAAATATCTTGATATTTTCTTATAAAAAGAGAAAAGGATAAACTAGAAATGGGGAGAGGAGCAGGTTTTCTAATCAATTTCATTTTCCAAGAACCTGCAAATACTATAGATCATAAAATTATCTTGCCTCTGAGAATGTAGTGTTCACTCTAACTAGGAAAGTGCTTGTATCTGATGGAGCCAAACATTCATAATACATTATTGAAACAAGAAATTTTATACCTGTGAATATACTGATTTTGTGAAATTAAATCTCAAATCATCATCAAACTGTAGTATGTCACAGATTATTAATTTCTAGGTTTGGTTACTTTTAGTAGTACTCACATACCTTTTTCTCTTACTCAGGAAACCCAACCAAGTTACTGGTGAAACCAATTCTTTAAACTTTTCCCTAATGTAAACAAAACTAATCTGATTTGTGGGTTATCCGCTGATATTCAAGTTTTTGAGCAATCATCCCCTGAAGACTCATTTGCAAAGGTTCTCAAAGAAGTATTTTTTACATGAATTACTATTTGAAAATGCTCCTTAAAAAAAATAAAGGAAAACACGTAACAAGCAGTCCTTAAAGCTTACCTCAGTTTGAAATACATTTAACAAATGTATCCATTTAACATACCTGTGTCTGGTTAACTGTAGGCATCAGTGAATGTAAAGGTATAATTAAAAATTTATCTGAAAATTAAAGAGAATTAAATTTTAAGATAAAGAGTTGCAGAAAACTCCAACAAACACATATGAGACAATGAATTCAGAAGCTGAACCACTTAATTCTTTTTTTGATAAGAATTGAACATTATTTAATGAAAACAGCTAAACCATCTGAGTTATTGACAAATTGCCCATGTGTTTAAGTGAACCAAACAATTCTTTATTTATATTTCTACATACAAACAGACCAACTTAATTTCTTTATAGTCTTGTTTTCTGAGTGCTCCAAGTCCAAGCTAACATTTTGTTCTGTTAGTTTATTTCATATTGATAAGTATTTTCCCCAAATTCTTAAAGAATGCTCAAAAGTTGGGAGTAATCTTTTCAAATTACACCAATAAAAATTGAATGAATAGACAAAAATTCTGTTTAACACGAATATGTTTGTACACTTTGGGTGATCCTATTTTTCTGTTGAGACAGGGTCTCACTCTGTTGCCCGGGTGAGTGCAGTGGTGTGATCTCTGCTCACTGCAACCTCTGCCCCCTGGGTTCAAGTGATCCTCCCACCTCAGCCTCCCGAGTAGCTGAGACCACAGGCATGCACAACCATGTCTGGCTAATTTTTGTATTTTTTGTAGAGATGGGGATTTGCCATGTTGCCCAGGCTGGTCTTGAACTCCTGAACTAAAGCAATCCATCAGCCTCAGCCTTCCGAAGTACTGGGATTACAGATTACAGGCATGAGCCCTGCACCTGGCAATCCTCACTATTTTAATCAAACCGATAATATCTAAATTTTTAGAGCAGATTACTTATTAAATACCCATGTCCTAGTTAGAAAATAATGAAATAGTCCTTGTTAAAAATAATATATTCCAGGCCAGGCGCGGTGGCTCATGCCTGTAATCCCAGCACTCTGGGAGGCCGACGCGGGCAGATCACGAGGTCAGGAGATTGAGACCATCCTGGCTAACACGGTGAAACCCCGTCTACATTAAAAATACAAAAAATTAACCGGACGTGGTGGCAGGCGCCTGTAGTCCCAGCTACTTGGGAGGCTGAGGCAGGAGCATGGCGTGAACCCGGGAGGTGGAGCTTGCAGTGAGCCGAGGTCACGCCACTGCACTCCAGCCTGGGTGACAGAGCAAGACTCCGTCTCAAAAAATATAATAATAATAATACATTCCAAAAGTGACCTACATTTTAAACATATTTTGTTAAAAATATAAGAAATTCCTACTTTTTAAGTTTCCAAATGAAATAGCTCAAGCCCATTCATGATTATTAGCCAACACAGAAAGTCTGCTGTAATATAGTGATGGGTGAAAGGGAGAGTATTAAGAAAGCAAGGGTTAATTTCACATTTAACTATGCTTACGAAAATGCAATCTGACTTAAATGCCCAAATGATTCAAGTCAGCTATATTTCCCCAGAAAAGAACTGTTGTTATCTAAAGGATATGATGATCCCCATGGACTCTGACTGACTGTGAAGAGATTTTACGAATCTTAAAAATAAAAAGTAGTAAACAGCTGCCAAGCAACTGATGTTGCTAAAAAAGAATGCTCTGAATTACTTGTTTCTGTGATGGTATGAAATATTACAACTATAATATTCAAGCCAAAAATACTTAACTTGAATTGAATCAAGCTTTCAGATATAACTTCCAAGTTACAGGAAACAAAGGTTAAGAGAGAATCAAATGAAATGATAGCATAAAGAGTCAGACAAATTCAGAAAGTTAGACTTATTAGAGAACAACTGGCCTGGTCTTTTCTATGACTTTATTACCATGAGGAGAAGCAGGGAGGGGAGGGGAGCAATGTTCTAGAGCTAGATCAAAAGATGTTGATATTTTCCATAGTTTGAGCAGGCTAGTTGTGAAAGACACTTTTCAGAAAAATGGGAAAATCTGATTACGGACTGGATTATTAGATGGTATTAAGAATTAGGTACAATAAAGACATGATGGTTATATAGAAAATTGCCTTTAGAGATTCTTGCTTATACATTTAGAAATGAAATGTGACAGCTGCAATTGACTTTAAGAAAAAACTAGGACTGAAAAAATAATTGTTGGCACTGAAGTCATGGATATATATATATATGATAATCATTAAGGTTCTCTAGTTTTGGCCGGTTGCAGTGGCTCACACATGTAATCCCAGCACTTTGAGAGGCCAAGGCAGGTGGATTACAAGGTCAGGAGTTCAAGACCAACCTGGCTAAGATGGTGAAACCCTGTCTCTACTAAAAATACAAAAATTAGCCAGGCGTGGTGTTGGGTGCCTATAATCCCAGCTACTCGGGAGACTGACGCAGGGAACTGCTTGAACCTGGGAGGCGGAGGTTGTAGTGAGCCGAGATCGTGCCACTGCACTCCAGCCTGGGAAACAGAGCGAGACTCCACCACAAAAAAAAAAAAAAAAAAAAAGTTTCTCTAGTTTTTTTGTATGTTTAAAATGTTTCATTACAAAAAGTTTAAAAAGTTAGCCAGGGATAATAAAAGTAAAAACAATTCTGTTGAAGACTATATAATTGGGAAAAAAAAATTATATTGCTGACACCATACAACTAAGAGAGTTAATGAGAACAAAATCTTTACTCTTATGAAAAGAAAAAAAACAAGAAATTGATAAGCATTTAATAAACTGAGTTTCAAAACTCAACTCCTCAGCACAGAGTTAGGCCAATTCTCTCCCCATGATAGTGGTTAATTATACAACTGATTATCAAGGCTAAATTTTTTTCAAAATAATTTGAGAAAAAACACTCAAGTTCTGGAAAGATTTCCTTTAAAAGGAATTGAGCTGGTAGTGGAAGTGTATACATTAGCAACTCTTTCCTTGAGAATAATTAATTCAAAATAGAAAGTTAACGAAGTCAATTATAATAATCTATAAAATCACACCCGTTTCCCACTCTCCATCACATACACTAAATGATAATATTATATTTTGGTATATATCTTATCTTTATTGGTAAATATATGCACACACATTTTTTAAAATTATAAGTACACTATACAATAATGTTTATAATAATGGGGGAAGGAAAGGTCAGAGTTAGAAGATTTAGCCAATAAAAAATTCGAGTTGTTTGAAAAATTCAGCTGTCTAATCATGACAAATTTTTCTATAAAGTTATCACACACAAAAAAAACAGAAAGCAGTATTTCTTTATAGAGAAGTCAATTAGATCAAAATACTTTGCAAGCCAGATAGTAAATAATTTTAATTACAAAGAATGCTTTCAGAGCATAACAGGATTTAACAAATAATAAATATACACGTTTATTATTTTAGTCAATACAATTAGATCAAAATATTTTCTAGTGCCGATAAATTTTGCCTGGCTGGGCGTGGTGGCTCATGCCTGTAATCCCAGCACTTTGGGAGGCCGAGGCGGGTGGATCACGAGGTCAGGAGATCAAGACCATCCTGGCTTATAAAGTAAAACCCTGTCTCTACTGAAAATACAAAAAATTAGGCGGGCATGGTGGCAGGTGCCTGTAGTCCCTGCTACTCAGGAGGCAGGGCAGAAGAATCTCATGAACCTGGAAGGTGGAAGTTGCAGTGAGCCGAGATCGCACCACTGCACTCCAGCCTGGGCAACACAGTGAGACTCTGTCTCAAAAATAATAAATAATTAATTTTATCAAAAGCACTTTAACAGAGTGAGGTTAGAAATTATATTCAGAGGCCACGCGTGGTGGCTCAAGTCTGTAGTCCCAGCACTTTGGAAGGCTGAGATGGGAGGATCACTTCAAGTCTGGAGTTCGAGACCAGCCTGGTCAACATAGTGAAACCCCATCTCTACTAAAAATGCAAAAAGTCGGCTGGGCATGGTGGCACATGACTGTAATCGAAGCTACTCTGGAGACTGAGGCAAGGAGAACCGCTTGAACAAAGGAGGCGGAGGCTGCAGTGAGCCGCGATGGCATCACTGCACTCCAACCTGGCAACAGAGCAAGATTCCATCTCAAAATAAAAAAATTATATTCAGAACTGTAAAAATTAAATAGAATTTTCTTTGTAGTTTTTTATATTTGAAGTTAATGACTGCTGAAAATACTCAATTTTATAGAAAAAAATGTTCTCATTCATTTCTCTAGAGTTCATATGTTTCAAAATATGCTGTTCATACAGGATCAAAATCACTTGAGGAATTTTAAAAACTTCAGATGTTCAGGTCACATTCTTAGATTTGGGGTGATGATGGGTCTAGGTATCTGAATCTTAAAGAAGCTCCATGGGTGACTCTGTTGTATATTCAGAATTCAGAAACACTGGGCCAAGGGATTTCTTTTTTGCAGCAGTAAGTGACAAAATGAAAAACCTCACATACCTATGCTTTAAGAGCCAATTTTATTAGGCAAATTGTGAAAAAGAAAGAAAATATTCTCTTCATAATACTAAATAAAAAGCTTCACCTTCATCTGTGACCTAGTAGAAGCAACACTTCTTCGAATAAAAGAAAAAAAATACACATGCCATATATAATTCAAATACCACTCTTTGAATTACAGTAAAATACATTTACATAGTACCTGATTTAAACATTACTTGTGACATCAAGAGATCATGTAAAGTGCTGATATTGTCCCAGCCTGGTAGAAAGACCAGTATCGCACCATCCTATATGAAGGGGAAATAGCCATTACAAAGGATTACATCAACAAAATGCAGTAACAGTAAAATTGTGTGCACACTGAAGTCTCCATTAAAATTATACTAGCTCAGGATAATTTTCGTTAATAATTAAAAGTATATAAGCTTCTTTTTTTTTTTTAATTATTGTTTTTGAGATAGAGTCTTGCTCTGTCACCCAGGCTGGAGTACAATGGCATGATCTCGGATCACTGCATCATCTGCCTCCTGGGTTCAAGTGATTCTCATGCTCAGCCTCCCAAATAGCTGGGATTACAGGCCTGTGTCACCACGCCCAGCTAATTTTTGTATTTTTAGTAGAAATAGGGTTTTGCCACGTTGGCCAGGCTGGTCTCGAACTCCTGGCCTCAAGTGATCCACCTGCCTCGGCCTCCCAGAGTGCTGGGATTACAGGCATGAGCCACCGCATCCAGCTAAGCTCACTTTTAAAAAATGAGATTTATAATCCATATATATCCAGCTAAGCTCACTTTTAAAAAATGAGATTTATAATCCATATATTTGTTTAGTCTTTTCTTCAAACAGGTCAAATGCCTACATCTTTTGCTACTATGAGATGATTTCTAGTATCAAAAGTAATTTCTTCCAGTCTATTTCATAAGCATTTAAGAAAATTGTATCTTTCATGGCCTTGATACATTAATAAAATTAAAATTATGTTAACTGAAGAAAGAAAAATAAACAAAACTAACCTCTTCTTCCAAAACAATGTATCGGATAAGGGCAACAATCAAATTCAGATCAACTTTATCATCATCCATCATTTCTATAACATCTACAGTACTTGCAGAATACCTATCAAAGTTAAACACAAAGTCACGAAATACTTAATCAAGTTTTCTGTTAACTTGCTATAAAAGCTTAAAATTAACTCAATCTGCAAATGGAGGAACATAATCTACAGATCAGAGACAGTTACTGGGGTAATAGTGCTTAAAAGTCAAATCAGCACAATATTTAGCTCGAGTAAGAGACTCACAAGGCTCTCCTTTAAGTATGTACAGATTCAAGAAGATGCCCCCAGCCCCTGGCTTTTTGTTTTAGTTATTTAGCCACTGATTTCTCACCTTCAGACAAAATAAACTTACCTTCTTCGCAGTTCCCTTACATAATCTGGCCAACGTTCTTTATATATTGCTTCTTTTTCTTCTTTTTCTTGTCTATTTACATGCCCTTGCATGAAACCCCTCTTAAACTGAGATCTGTGTTCTTTTTGTTCTGGAACATACCTAAAATAAAAACATTCTTGAATATTTTCACTTTTTTGAAACTCTAGTTTTAGCTAAAATCTGTGATATTTTATATTTAGGATTTTCAAAAAGGATTCTAAAGAACATTTTCATTATGCTTTCAAGTGAATGCTAGCTAAAATATCAGTTTGTGTTCATTAACTTATAAAACCTGATATTTTGGATAAAAATCATTCTTCTCTATTGAAGTACATAAACCTATAGACCATTTTTAGTAGTCAAAATTTTTAAAAAAGACTAAAGTAACTTTTTTTTTTTTTTTTTTGAGACGGAGTCTCGCTCTGTCACCCAGGCTGGAGTGCAGTGGCGCGATCTCCGCTCACTGCAAGCTCTGCCTCCCGGGTTCACGCTATTCTCCTGCCTCAGCCTCTCCGAGTAGCTGGGACTACAGGCGCCCGCCACCACGCCCGGCTAAATTTTTTTGTATTTTTAGTAGAGACGAGGTTTCACCGTGGTCTCGATCTCCTGACCTCATGATCCGCCCGCCTCGGCCTCCCAAAGTGCTGGGATTACAAGCGTGAGCCACCGCGCCCGGCCGACTAAAGTAACTTTTACCTTCAATTTTAAGTTTGCTTTAGAACAAAAGTTAACATTAATGTAAGTCCAAACCTGACTGCACATAAGAATCGAATCCCTCAGAGAGCTTGTAAAATACAGACTCCTAAATCCCATCCCTGATGATTTGGATTTGGTAGGTATGCCTTGGGTCTGTTAATCTAAGAATTTTAATTAGTGCCCGCAGGAGATTCAGAAAGTATATCCAGATCTACAGACCCACGCTAAAGAACTATTTAATTCTGCTCAGTCACACAGTTGTAGCTAATGGCAGATCCAGAATCAGTATTCAAGTCTCTTATATGTCAATCGAGTGCTGTACTATGATTCTACTACCATCCTGTAGTGATTGCTAAAACCATAGAGGGCACATCTGGACAGTAATTCTACCTATCATTGTCAGTCCTGCGAGGCACGAGGTGGGAAAAGACAAAAATGAACCCACACTTTAACCCCAAGGAGTCTCTGAGCTCAACTAGAGGACAGCATCTAGATGGAATGGGGGAGGGGTTGGAGCATGGACTCCAATTAATCAGAATTAACATCCTTACTCTGCTAGCTGTGTGGCCTTAGATAAGGCATTAAACATCTGGCCTTTAGTTATCTTATTTGAGAGATTAATGTTTGTAACAGTACTGGCATGAGATTTTTAAAAATGTGATAAAGTAAAAAAAAAAAAAAAGTGATAAAGCCTCATGTATAGCAGACACCCAGAAAGTGTTAATCCCCTCCCCTATTCAGTACCTGTGACCCAGAATTCCCCTAAGTCTTCGATACATACAGAAGCACCTACTTGAGGTATGGCAACCTAAGACAGACTGGTCCTAGTCAGCAGGATGGGCCCAAAGTCGGCTCCCTTCCCAGAAATTGCAGAACAGAGGTAACCTTCAATCCTCCCACCTCCAATCACAACCCTCCATATCATCTTGCCCTGCTCTTGTTCTGGTCATTGTATTCTCTTTGCTACCTCCCTGCTGTGCAGCTCTTCTTCTGGGAAGGGGATAGCCGGGAGCTTCTGATGAAAATCTCTAACCAAGGACTACCCTCATTCAATTCTCCTCTTAGAGCTGATGAGCAGATGGCAAATGCACAGATACCATCTTTTTGCTTCAAGAGACTGCTTGGCTACAATTCCATATGCATTCCCTGACATCCAGGGAGCTTAAGAAAGCAAGTTTCCATCAGGTGCCTTCAGATTATTGATCCTCAAAACTTTGTTTTCATTGTTGCCAAGCAGTTGCCTATTATTTTCCTGGCAAGCAATTGCTAAATGTGTCATGATAGGGTGTGGGACACATGGCAAAAAGTGGAAATGAAGAGGGAAGTGTACAGAAAATTTATGGCCACTGATGATAAAATCAGGACATGGAAGACCATTACGTGCTGCCTCTCTGAGGCTTTTAGTATGTTCTACCTTCTCTGATACATACATTTCCCTCTTTCCTACTTTGACTTCCACTGCTTTCCTAACTTGCCCAGTCTCTACCTAATATATATAATCTGATTTCCAATATACTCTTCACTTCCCTTAGACTTTATATATAGTAGCTTACGTGTCTCCCTGTCTACAAATAAATTCTGAGAGCATATACCAAGTCTCTCTTTGCTTTATGCTTAGACCCTAGCACAGTGCAAGGCATAAAGCTTAATAAATACTTGTGAAATAAATGCCTGGACAAAACTCAGCAGATTTTTCTTCATGTAAAAATGGTTGTAGGACCTTTGCTCTCACCTTCCACTCTCACTTCCTGGTTTTCTTAAGAGAACTTCAGAGATTTGAAAAATCTCATCCCAAGTGTTTCTACATCTATCCCCCAATCCCCTTTTTTTTTTGAAACAGGGTCTCCCTTAGTCACCTAGGCTGGAGTGCAGTGGTGTGATCTCCACTCACTGCAGTCTCCACCTCCCAGGCTCAAGAAATCCTCCCACCTCAGCGTCCTGAGTAGCTGGGACTATAAGCGCATGGCACCACACCCAGCTGATTTTTGTATTTTCCGTAGATAGGGGGTTTCACCACATTGCCCAGACTGGTCTTGAACTGCTGGGCTCAAGCGATCTGCCCCGCCTCTGCCTACCAAAGCATTGGGATTACAGACATGAGCCACCATGCCTGGCTACCCTTTTTTTCATTCAGATTTACCGTAGGTCAGGCACTGTGCTATGTACTAGTTACTAAAATAAGACAAAATCCTGGACCCCGAAAAGTTTGAAATCTAGTGCAAGAGGCAAATATAGAGATACACTACACAACAAATAACATAAGGGTTATAAGAGATATGATACAAGTGGTATAGGAATACAGATGAGAAAGAACTAAAGGTAGGGCGTGGTGGCTCACATCTGTAATCCCAGCACTTTGGGAGGCCGAGGTGGGCGGATCATGAGGTCAAGAGATCAAGACCATCCTGGCCAACATGGTGAAACCCCATCTCTACTAAAAATGCAAAAATTAGCTGGGCATGGTGGCATGTGCCTGTAGTCCCAGCTACTCGGGAGGCTGAGGCAGGAGAATTGCTTGAACCTGGGCGGCGGAGGTTGCAGTGAGCAGAGATCATGCCACTGCACTCCAGCGTGGCGACAGAGTGAAACTGTCTCGAAAAAAAAAAAAAAGAAAAAGAAAGAAAGAATCCAAGTCTGTGAGAGGAATTAGGGAAGGCTTAACAAGCAACGAAGCTGGGATTTTTTTTATATCATCAATAGTGTACACATGAAAGGATGGAGAAGATGGCATATAAAGGTCTAAGAGGAAGAAAAACATAACAGCGCAAATTCATGAATGAGAGGGCATGGCATGCTAAATACACCATTATGGAATGGTATACTTAGCACAAGCAGGCCACAGGACACACGACTGGGAAATGAGGCTAGAAAAGAAGACGGGGACACACTGTAAAGGGCCTTGGAATGACCAGGTAAGGAATTTGAACCTGATCCTATGGGGCTGTGCTTCTCAGCCTTTTTCCCATCAAAGAATACAAATACAATTCTATACAAACTCCTGGAGAAGTCTGCTAGCAGCAAAAGGCCAGTGGTCAGAATGCTGAGGGAATCAGTAACTCGGGCATACCAGCTGAGGTGCTCTGTTATAGCCATGGCAAACCCAAAAAGGTTCTTAACAGTTTGTTGAAGAGATACCACATATGCAAGGAGCTTGCCCAGGAGAAGAAAGCTCACATGAACAAATTGTTTTTAGGAAAATATACAGCAGCAATCCTAACAGTGAAGAACATAGTACCAAAAGAGGAACTATTGTATTAGCACAGGGGAGATAGTAATGACCTTAGCAAAGAAATAAAAATGAGAAGGCATGTTCAAGAGGAAAATTCCCAGAGTTTGTGTGTGTTTGAAGGCAGTACAAAATGACTTGGATTAACTTGGTTACTCAGTGTGTAAAACAGTTGCCATACCTGCCTGATACACACAAACTTTTGATTTATAGGTCAGAAAATTAAGTGGAGGATAATCATTAACCATTATAAAGTATGCTGGGCAAGACACATTGTTTTATTTTTTTTATTTTTTTATTTTTTTTTGAGACGGAGTCTCGCTCTGTCGCCCAGGCTGGAGTACAGTGGCACAGTCTCAGCTCACTGCAAGCTCCGCCTCCTGGGTTCACGCTATTCTCCTGCCTCAGCCTCTCCGAGTAGCTGGGACTACAGGCGCCCCCCACCACGCCCAGCTAATTTTTTGTATTTTTAGTAGAGACGGGGTTTCACCGTAGTCTCGATCTCCTGACCTCGTGATCTGCCCGCCTTGGCCTCCCAAAGTGCTGGGATTACAAGCATGAGCCACCGTGCCCGGCCCATTGTTTTATTTTTTTGGTAGGAGAATATAAGATAATGATTCAGGCTGGAGACATGTTAGGTTCAAGGCATCTGTGGTACTAGAATACTACTGAGTAGAAAGCCAGTTCAAAGATCAGGAGAAGCTTCAGTTCTGAAGCTATACTACTGAAAGCTGTGAAAATACAGAACTACAGTCAGGGATATAAACAGGTCTGCACAGTGAAAACATAAATGATTGAGAAGACTGGGGGAAATTATATTTAAAGGTTGGGCAATGGAAGCCAACAAAGGAAAGTGAAAATCAGGCAGGAGAACCAGCAAAAGGGCTAAAACACTAAAGACAAAGGTTCCCAAACTTTGCTGCCCAGGGATCTTCAAAAAACACTGACGCCAGCCAGACGTGGTGGCTCACACCTGTAATCCCAGGACTTTGGGATGCTGAGGCAGGCAGATCACTTGAAGTCAGGAGTTTGAGACCAGCCTGGCCAACACGGTGAAACCAGTTTCTACTAAAAATACAAAAATTAGCTGGGCATGGTGGCACACGCATGTAATCCCAGTTACTTGGGAGGCTGAGGTGGGAGAATCACTTCAACCTGGAAGGCGGAGGTTGCCGTGAGCGGAGATCGCTCCACTGCACTCTAGGCTGGGCGACAGAGGGAGACTCTGTCTCAATTAAAAAAAAAACACTGATGCCTGGCTACCACCTCAGACAGTATAATGTAATTTAGGTAGGGAGTATAAATCAGGCATCTGGATTTTAAAAAGCTCCAGGTAATTTTAATGTGCAGCCAAGTGTGGCTAATTCCCAGAAAAATGTTTTACAAGGAAGTAGTCAATGGTGGGTTTCTGAGACTAAAGTTTGACATGAGAAAAGTGATATATTAGCACTTTTTAATGTTTTTTATTTCCTAATGTTTACATACCTTATTTTTTCAATTACATCTTCCAAAAGATATTCCACAACCGGAAAGGTAAAACCAGGTATATGTATCATTGGACAGTTACCTATTACGGCAGACAAAATATAAGCATAAATTTGTACTCAAATGTTAAAAACATTAATATACTGTAAATAGGACAATGACTCTATTAGTACTAATTCCAGAAAATGGTCCTGTAGCTTTTACAGTTCTACCCTATTTTTCCACATCTACTTTAATAAAAAACAGCAGTCTAGTCTTCACTCAATACCATTTTACTGCTACCAAACTGTACATACATCTCACAGTTCTACAAAATAACACAGAATATCAAAGAATAGAGTTTTAACTTGAACTCAAAATCCATTAGTTAGAAGCCTATTTTCTCTTCATCATTAACCCAGATGGTACCATAATAGAATATCCAGAATATCAAAGTTTTACTGAATTCTAGATAAGCATTACTACTTGTAGCACCCGGAATTAGCGGAAAAAGGTAATCAAAACAAAACCTAAACAAATAGATTGTTACTATTTCAAAATTACTAATAAAAAAATCACTTCAGTACTGTTATTTAAATGCTCTTTACATTTCATAACAAGCGAAACAAGCAGTACACACTGTAAAAAGCAAACATCACATCAAAGGTCAAAATACCTGAGCAGGTATCACTGCTCTACCCATGATGTGCATATATTTGAGCAAGGTACTCAATGTTAGTTCTACAAGTCTCATTTAAAAATGACAATAATAGGCCGGGCGCAGTGGCTCTTGGGAGGAGGAGGCGGGGATCACAAGGTCATGGATCGAGACCATCCTGGCTAAACGGGGAAACCCTCTCTACTAAAAAACAAAAATTACCAGGTGTGGTGGCGGGTCCTGTATCCCACTACTCGGAGGCTGAGGCAGGAGAAGGCATGAACCGGAGGCGGAATTGCATGACCAAACTGTCCACACCACCGGTAAAGACAAACTCTTCTCAAAAAAAAAAAAAAAAAAAAAAAAAAAATATATATATATATATAAAAAAAAAAAAAATTTTACATGGTTTTCAGTATTAACTGGGATGTATTTTAAAGGACTTTTAAAAAGCTGGTAAGAACATTTATTAAACATAAATATATTACATTGTAATTCCCTCCCTTTCCCCCTCCTTCCTTCACAAGTATAAGCAGGAAAGACAGTGAGGATTAATTTTAAAACAATGTGCTTTGCAGCTGGTCCAATCTAGGTTTGGCTTGGGAAAGCTACTTAACTGCTCTGAGGCTGCTTTCTCATCTGTAAAAATGTGAATGATAATAGTACCTACCTCATAGAGTATTATAAAGACTAAGAAAGACAAAATGGCAAATATACTATCTGGAACATTGAAGGTGTTCCATAAGTGATCACTAGCAGTATTAGCAGCAAACTGCCACCCTAACCTGTGATAAAAGCCACAGAAAAATGACAGAAAGAAGTTTATAAAATTATGCAAATCTGTGGTTTGACTTCAATGATGCCATCTTAATTGTGTGGTGGTACCAAGAAGAAGCTACCTGTCCTCACTATGAGAGATGATGCCACCATTTAAAAATAGACCCAATTGTCTAATCCATGAAACTGGAGGGTAAAATAATATTAAAATAAAATTAAATGGCTAAACATTCATTTTGACTACTCTTTACCTAGTACCATATTAATTTTTTTAATTAAGTGGTTTTCTAGTACTTTTTCTAATGTAATAACTATACATTTTACTCACCAAAATATTCTGAAAACTTTTCCGCATTCAATGTTGCACTCATCAATATTACTTTCAAGTCAGATCGAAAATTGAGAAGATCTTTAACAACAGTCATTAAAACATCTGACTGCAGATTTCTTTCATGGATTTCATCAAGTACGATATGACTAACACTGGACAAATACCTAAGGCAGAAGTGTGAAGTACAAAATTTTAAAACCATTTTTCTTTAACTAGTAAAATCCAATTTAATAATTACATCTTTTGATAATACTTATATTTCCTTAATTGAAACATACTCACGGGTCTGACTGGAGCCACTGAAGGATGATTCCTGTTGTACAGTATAAGATAGAACCCTGTTTCCTTGGCAACCGACTGTGAATGAAAGACATGAATCAATAAGTCTTGGTTTTCTCTTCTAACTACCACAAAGGTTTATATCTTCAATTTTAGAAATGCTTTCAGTTTTAATGAAAATCTTCTTACTTAATTTTTTAGTTATAAGAACACCTACCACAATGGGGTAATGGGAAATACTTCAAGTTCATTATACATTATCTTTGTTGTCATTGATACAATGTTAATTTCTTTTAAAAGATATGACCATTGACATTCAGACAACAACTGAATTACTTATGGGGCCTAAATATTTGGTTCATAATTGGAAAGCTCATTTGAAAAGGCAAATGTGTCAGGCATGGTGGCTCAGGCCTGTAATCCCAACACTTTGAGGCTGAGATGGGAGGGTTGCTTGAGCCCAGGAGCTCAAGACCAGCCTGGGCAACATAGCGAGATCCAGGCTCGAAAAGTAAAAAAATTAGCCAGTCACAGTGGTGTGTGCCGGTAGTCCCAGCTACTTGGAGAGGCTGAGGTGGGAGGACTACTTGAGCACAGGAGTCTTAGGCTGCAGTGAGTTGACTGCACCACTGCACTTCGGCCAGAACAAGAGTGAGAACCTATCTCTAAAAAACATTAAGTAAATTAAAACATAAAAAGGCAAATGGAGTTCTAAGCTCCAGAAAAGGACCAAGTATGTACTGCACAGTGGAGTTGGATAGGGGGTTAAGATACCAAAATCAATATAAAAAAGTCAGTCAGAAGTGTGTGGAGGTGGTACTGAAAGGTATACAACACAATCTTTTCAGAGAGTAATGGTCTACTAATCTATGTCCAGGAAAAATGTTTATTTTTCTAATCATTCCAAATATAAAAGCACCATTTAAAAAAGGCAATCCAAGTCTGAGGTGGGGTTAAAAGATAAATTTGTGGCAGCAAGCCATCTATGCTGCAGTTACTTTAAATGTTAATTGTAATAGTAATAACTGTCATAAAAATGGGGAAAATATCTTTTCTTTTGAATCTCCAGCTTCAAAGTTTCACTAAAATCTGCCTGTATATAAGAAGTGAACATTTCTTACCTCTGGAGACGAATTTGATATCCAGTACTATTACCATTGCCACAAGATTCTGCCCTTTCAGCAGCTACTCTTTCCGCAACCTTTAATTCAAATAAAATATAAAGAGACTATAATTTCCTCTAGACCAAATATCCTGAATATCCATGAAAATCTAGGACTGTTGAAAAATTGTTTTTCAGATTTCTAAATGAGTTAAAAAAATAGATATTAAAATCTGAGATATCTAAAACAGTGTGTGCCTCTCTTAGCTGTTTATGTTTATTTTTCATTTCCTCTTATAAAGTCTTTTAGGGCCAAGTTCTCTATCACTAGTTTCAAAGTGCCTTTCTATAGCATCCTCTCATTAATTTATACTTTTTTGGTCTTTTTTAAGAGTTGTAAATCAAGATCTAAGCTTGTGGAAGTTATGTGTAATTTGAAAGTAATTACATACTGATACTCTTCCCTTGTGTTTTTGTTTGTGGTAGGGACTGGTGTTGAATTTCTAGATCTTGGTCATGTTTTGAAAGTTATGACTGCCAAAAATAAGATTTGAAAAGATGAAATGTTATAATCTAATACTGATTTGTATAACTAAAAGTAACCAACAGTTATTCTGTGACAGAACAGTGATAATAAGGGATCAGAATAGAAAATGGCATAATTTCTAAGAAATAATACTTTAGACGTAAAACTTTCCAACAAGTATATCTAGTACACACTGACAGACCACATTAACCTGTCTACTAAATTCCAACAGATGGTGGAAAAAAAGAAGAGAAAAATTACCTACTTAGCATTTCTTCCTACTATCAGCATATACAGTAACTGCTATATATTAGTGAAAATATTTAAGTCTAGCTACAAAACTGTGTTATGACAAAAGTGGTTTTTCACCATTCTGTAATTTTATGCAATTTCCTAGAATATAGTCCCCGTAAAAGGGTGAAGACTACCTGAAACTGAAACTACTAGAAGAAAACCTGGGGAAAAACTCTTTTGGACATTGGTCTAGGCAAAGAATTTATGACTAAGACCTCAAATGCACAGGCGACAAAAATAAAAATAGACAGATGGGAATTAACTAAGAAGTTTCTACACAACAAAAGAAACAATCAACAGAGTAAACAGATAATTTCTAGAACAGAAGAAAATATGTGCAAACTATTCATCCAGCAGTGGACAAATACCCAGTATATACAAGAAACTCAAACAACAACAACAAAAGACAAATCATCCCATTAAAAGGAGAGCAAAAGACAAGAACAGACTTTTTCAAAAGAAGATATTATACAAATGGCTAACAGGTATATGAAAAATGCACAACATCACTAATCATCAGAGAAATGCAAATTAAAACCACAATGAGAGCCCCAGTCAAAACGGCTACTATTAAAGGGTCAAAAAATAATAGATCTTGGCCAGGACATGGATAAAAGAGAACTCTTACATATTGTTGGTAGGAATGTAAATTAGTACAGCCTCTATAGAAAACAGTATGGAGATTTCTCAAAGAACTAAAAATAGAGCTATCATTTGATCCAGCAATCCCACTACTGGGTTTCTAACCAAAGGAAAAGAAATCAATGTATCAAAAAAAAAAAAAAATACCTGCTTTGCATATTTATCACAGTACTATTCATAACAGTAAAGATACGGAATCAATCTAAGTGCTCATCAATGGATGACTGGATAAGGAAAATGTGGTGTATATATACACCACAATGGAATACTATTTAGCTCTAAGAGTGAAATGATGTCGAAATAGACACAGAAAGACAAAATTCCATATTTCACTTAAGTGGGTGCTAAAAACCAGGTATATGTGGACATAGAGTGTGGAATGACAAATGATGGAGACTCAGAAGATAGGAGGGGGATAGATGATGAGAAATTACTTAATGGGTACAATGTATATGATGTGGGTGATGGACACCCTAGAAGCTCTCACTTAACCACTATACAACCTATGCATGTAACAAAACTGCACTTGTATCCCATAAATTTACGCACTTCTTTTTAAAAAGGGGTGAAGTCTACTGCTCTTTCTTTATAGTACTTCTTAGAAACCAAAGCTTAAAACATATACTGTATTTACTGCCAAATGCTTTCATAATTGGTAATGTTTTTAACCACAGATTCTATATTAAATGACTTAGACATATGATAAACAGCACTGTCATAAAACCAAACACAAATCTTTATAATTTATACACAGAATTATATAGCATAAGTAAATTCACTATGCACACTGAAATATGACAAGAAACCCCAAACAGCTTTAAAAAATACATAACTCACATATTTAACTAGGTCATCTAACTAAAAACAACAAAGACAACAAAATCAATGTACCGGCTGAGTATTCCTTAGCCAAAATGATCAGGACCAGAAGTGTTTCCGGTTTCTATTTTGGAATATTTGCATTATACTTGCCCTTGTTAAACATTCCGAATCTGAAAATCCAAAATGTGAAATGCTCTAGTGAGCATTTCCATGTTGGTACTCAAACAGTTCTGGATTTGGGAGCATTCTGGATTTCGGAGCATTCTGGAATTCATATAGTCAACCTGAACTAACAGTTACTTATAACTGTTACTTAAGTATGCCTTCCCAAAATTTTGGACTTGACAAACCAGAAACAATACCTTATTTTTCCTCATAAATTTCCTCTTACTGAGTAGCTGCATTCAAAAATGACTGACTATGGTCGGACACAGGGGCTTATGCCTGTAATCCCAGCACTCTGGGAGGCTGAAGTGGGCAGACTGCTTGAGCCCAGTAGTTCGAGGCCAGCATGGGCAACATGGCAAAACCCCATCTCTACAAAAAATACAAATATTAGCCAGGTATGGTGGCACATGCCTATAGTACCACCTACTTGGGGGGCTGAGGCAGGAGGATCACTTGAACCCTAGCGGTTGAGGCTGCACTGAGCCGTTTTATCACCACTGCACTCCAGTTTAAGTGACAAAGTAAGACCCTCCCTATCTCAAAAAATAAATAAATAAAATAAATCACTGACTACAGAAATGCAGCTTCAAAAAAAAAGAAGTTTCCCATTTTCACCACCATTCAGTGTTATTTACATACTCAAAAAATGACAGAAGTAAAAAAAATATTAAATAAACCAAGTAGTAAAATTTAAAGAATCAAATTATGGAGATTATTTGAAGCCTGTAATCAATTCTATAAATATTTTATCTATTTCATTCTTGTGAACACGTACTGAAATTTGCCTGGATATAAAGTTTATCTTGAATTCATAAATATCTATTATCTGTTAAGAGAGAGGTTACTCAATTTTTTGGGCTTTATTACTAAACATGTTAAGCAAATATTTGCTTTCATAGTCACCAATCCTAAGCCTAACTAAGAATCACTCCACACCTTCAGAATCAGTAGGTTCTAGCAAGATTACCTTTAAAAAGACATTTTTAATAAGTTAAGAGCTTACTTACTGAAATGGCACTAATTCTTCTTGGCTGAGTACAAACTATCCTGCAAGCAGATCCTTTTCCTCTTTCAATGTAGTTATCCAAAATGAACTGAGTAACTTGAGTGGTTTTGCCACAGCCAGTTTCACCACTTATTACTGTTACCTGATGGTTATCAATTAAATTTACCAATTCCTATTTCAAAAGGGAAAATAAGGAATATCACATGTTGACTAAGTCTGAAAAAAGATATTAATCAAAATTCGACCAAATTGAAGATAATTATTTTTAACAAATATATTAATGCTTTCTAAATTTTGCCATATCCAATACTGGCAGTTTGGATATCTGGATCTACCAACCCGCAAGAGATAAGTGCACCAAATTATAAAGAACACAGCCAAAGCACTGTTAAAGAAAAACATATTGACATAAACAAGAAGAGACAGCTTATAAGTTCCATGGAGAAGAATTAAAATAATGTTGATATGTGGGGCTACTAAGTACAGAAGCAAACTCCTGGCCTAAACAACTACTGAGGACGTTACAAATTTATACCATAACTTATAAATATGGCTTTGTCTGCAGAACAAGTTTTGTATGCCATTTTTGGAGCAAGGAAGAGAATATTGTATTTTAAAATTACCTCCTATCAAATAATTAAAGTCATTAAATATCTAAACCAAAGCTATCTAGAAAACCTTATATTTTGGGAAGACGTTCTTCTTCAAAATTGTATATATTAATATTTTTAATAATATTCACTGTATAAACAAAGTCATCTTACTACCTCAAAGGGATGTTAGGGGTTATTTTCATGTATAAAACAATTTAACTTGAAAACCTACCTTTTAAAAATTCCCCACTTAGGCCAGGCATGGTGGCTCATGCCTATAATCCCGGCACTTTGGGAGGCTGAGGCAGGCGGATCATGAGGTCAGGAGATCAAGACCATCCTGGCCAACATGGTGAAACCCCATCTCTACTAAAAACACAAAAATTAGCTGGGCGTGGTGGCGGGTGCCTGTAACCCCCAGCTACTCGGGAAGCTGAGGCAGGTGGATCGCTTGAACCTGGGAGTTGGACGTTGCAGTAAGCCGAGATCGCATCACTGCACTCCTGCCTGGCGACAGAGCAAGACTCCCTCTCAAAAAAAAAAAAAAAATATATATATATATATATATATATATATATTCCCCACTTATTCTAACACATTATACATACATAGATGTGTATATATCAGAAAAAGTTTTACGTTTGAACACTGAAATTATAGCTGGTAAATACTGAGAAGTGAAATGTGATTTATCCAATCAGAAATTTATTTACTGGAAGTCTTTAGAATGCCAGGCACTGTTCTGAGTCAAGAGACACAGAGTGAACAAAACAAATCCTATCCTCAAGAACTTACACTGGTCTGGGAAGGGAAGACAAACAGATGTCAGGTGGTAACAAGTGCTATGAAAACAAAAAATAAAGTAAAATAAAATAAAATAAGGTTGGGAAAACAGAGAAGGATGAGAGACCCTATTATTCTACACAGGGTAATCATATTTTAAGATATAGTGTAATAAAGAACTGTATTTTTAGTAGTACTTTTTTGTACACTGACTTTAATACATTAATTTGTGCATTATTTTTAACTGAAGTGTTTGATCTTGACTTAACTGCAAGGTATTTATCCAAAGTAACTTATAGGAGGAAATTTTACTTTTTAAATTTCAAAGATTTCAATTATGGACAAAAACAGGAGAAAACATCAGGAAAATTGTTTATGAACCTTTTTTTCTTTTTGTCCTTAATTCAAAAGAATAAAATTAACTTCTAATACTATCCTGTAAAAGAAAGTTCATTAATTTACATTTTTTCTTGATATAGAGCTTTAAAAAGAATTGTGTATTTAATTTGCAAATCAAATTAAATAGTGGAAAAAAGCACTTTACCTTTTGCATTCCATATGAAGGCAGCTTTTCTCTGAAATGCTGAAATTTAAAAAAAGTTTTAAATTTTCACAGAAGATATGTAATCAAATTACAATCATGGTGTTTAGGATACATCACAGGGTAAATTCGCTAGAATCCGAAAGTATTTTTATTGTCTTATGGCTTGTGTAAAAACATTATAAATAATAATTTACCAATTCCTTTTATGTCTGAAACATTCAAAAGCAGAACTCCATTATATCCAGCAAAATAGAGACAATGCTTTAAAGTCAGTGGCAGTAAAATGAAATCGGATCTGTCCTCTAACAGCATTCTAATGATTGCTACATTACTTTATTTTTCAATATGTTTTATATATTCATCTTAGATTTGATTTCTATATTATGTTTTTCCCACCCAACAGTGCACTATTTACTAATACATTAGGCACTGGAGCAGATTCAAAAATTTCAAGATATACTTGCCTTTGAGTGTAAGAGAAAACTTAAAACAAGTAATATCTGCAGTCAGAAAATCTGGTACTGCCATTTTAGAGCTGTGATCTCAGTTAAGTCAAACTTAAAAGTATGAATGCCTCAAAGATTTTATCTCATAGGGTTGCCACAAGATCTAAATGAAAAACCTTTATATAAAAAGCAAATACGAGTTTCTGACACATATAAGCTACTCAATGAATTTCAAATGTGTTAAATTACAATTAGAATACTACAAAAGGAATGACTATTTTTCCTATATTTATGTGACAATTTCTTCCTAATTCTGAAAACTTTCATGGAACTCTATATCCATATTACATAAAAACATTTAAGAAGCAGTACTGTAGTTTACATTCAACTAGGTACATATAATGTAAAAAAAAAAATCTTCAGTGGCATAAAAATAAAGTCAGCTTTAACAAACACCCTTTATTAAAACGGAAAAAACTGGCCAGGTGTGGTGGCTCACGCCTGTAATCCCAGCACTTTGGGAAGCCAAGGCAGGCAGATCATGAGGTCTGGAGTTTGAGACCAGCCCAGCCAGCATGGTGAAATCCCGTCTCTACTAAAAATACAAAAAGTTAGCTGGGCATAGTGGTGCACGCCTATAGTCCCAGCTACTTGGGAGGTTAAGGCAGGAGAATTGGTGGAGGTTGCGGTGAGCCGAGATCGTGCCACTGCACTCCAGCCTGGGTAACAGAGCAAGACTCCATCTCAAAAAAAAAAAAAAAAAGAAAAGAAATAATTAAAAAAATATATATATATATAAAACAAATAAAGAACTGTCTTTGTAATCTAGTATTAGATTATTGCCATGTTTGTTATGGTCAGGTAATTCTCACTAATACCATAAAAATAACAGTCAATGCGAAGACTGAAATGAATTCTAGTGATTTAAAATAACAAAAGCTACCACACTTATCTTACCTTGTAATAACTTACTTATCTTGTAATAATTTTTAAATTATCTAAAAACTATTTTAATGACATAAGTATTAACACCCCAGGTAGCAAAATGTTACCATCTTAACACATAATTATACACAAGCTATCCCACTGCATTTCAAACTGGCATTAATCATATTTGCTTTATACGTGTAAATGCCACTGGAAGGAGAGGTATAGTCCAATATTCTTTCCCAAAGCAGCCAAAGTTTCTATTTGTTAACTTTTGACCATAACCAAGATGTAATTCAACTGTAAGCTCTCTGAGGACAGGAAATACCTTATTACTCTTCAAAAACAGTAATAAGCATAATTGGCTGGTGTGGCTCACTCCCATAATTACAGAATTTGGGGAGGTGGAGGTAGGAGGATTGCTTGAGCCCAGGAGTTCAAGACCAGCCTGGGCAACAAAGCAAAACCCTGTCTCTACAAAAAATACAAAAATTAACCAGGCGTACTGGCACATGCCTGTAGTCCCAGCTACTCAGGAGGCTAAGGTGGGAGGATCACTTGAGCCCAGGACGTCGAGGTTGCAGTGAGCCATGACGGCACCACTGTACTTTAGCCTGGGTGACAGAGTGAGATCCTGTCTTAAATATATATACACATACATGTACACATATATAGCACAGTAACTGGCATCTAGTAAGTAGAAAATTAATGTTTATTAAAGAACATAAAGAAAAAATATTGCACATGCTAAAAATGATTAAAAAGCTGAGTTCTTAAACACAGCTGAATTTTAGATCTGATTCTGTTATGAGCTGTGCAACCTTAGGTAGGTCACTTAACTTAAATCTTTTTCCTCATCTACAACAGACATGTAGTCTCTTACTCAAGGTTGTTGAGAAGCTTAAATAATGTAGTACACATGAAGCATTTATGACAACATATGGGAAATAGGAAGACCACCAACTTTTTAAATGTTTTACACATTTCTTTCTTTCTCTGAACTAGATCAATCACCCGTCTTTAGTATATGAGTTCTGTCCACCACATACAGCAAAGAGAAAGACACTAATTCTCCTTGTTAAGGCTGTTAAAGCAGCTCTTCTCAACCAGAAGATTCTGAATTAATTCATCCTGAAATTTCCTCCATTTTCAAATCACATTTTTACCCAAAAGGCATCAAAGAGCTATACAATTTGGCCCTGGACAACCTCAGCTTATCTATTCTAATACGGAAATCCAATTTTCATCAGTAACAGTCAATGGATCCTTTCTTTCCTATTAAGGAAATTCAGCTTTCATCAGTGTGCCAAGGGATCCTTTCTTTCCTATAGGAGGTGCTATATCCTTCATCAAAGACAGCAGTATGTATTTACATATTAAAGATATGGCCCTCAGAGTTTCCTCAGTAATTTCTCTTAAAAATATACATATACATGTGACCACTTTATTACATCTCTGGAACACCCACAAATCACACAATTTTATGTTTTAACTGAAAGGGACCTTAAAATATCTTGCCTAGCATAGAAAGAAAATATCAGAATTCAGGAGATCTCAGGTGTTGTGATAGTCCTGTATTTAAAATGTTAGTGAACACAGCACATCACATAATTTTTGAAATATTTAATTTTATCATCTATAAAAAGGAGATGTATTAAGTAATCTGGAACAAGCTTTATAATTTTAACTGCCTTTACTGCACATGGCACCTCACTAAACTGGCCTAGAAAAGCTGAAGAGTAAGTTTTTCTTCCATTGGCACTAGCATTTCTCAAACATTTCTTCTCCTCACCACATAAGCTTCTGTGGATGAGATAGGATACGGTAGGTTATGTGTAACTTCCATTCCTACTGCTTTTCTCTACCATTCGAAAAGAAAGTAATTCCCACAGAGGATGTCTTGTTGAGGATCTCACTGATCTATGCCATACAGCTACCTCTAACCATACATACATTTTTATCAAGTGTAAGAAAAAAAAATGACAAAATATTTTTTGACATCTTTCCACTACCTGCATTTCAATATACCGAAGGTCATTTTTTTTCTTTTGTAAATCTTCCAATAATTTTTGGTCTAAAGTTCCATCTGGTTCATTTTCTTGCAAGAGATACTCAGAATCTCGGTCAATATATGATCTGTTCCTGATTCTAAACATTTTTTTTTCTTGGTTTATCAACTTCTTTTCCTGGACGTCAAGTTTCTTCTCTGAGCATGGTGTGTTCTTAGTAGAAACTTCAGTACCGTATCTGTTTTGACAAAATAAGAAAGGAAGAAAGG
Organism: Hylobates moloch; assembly: GCF_009828535.3. Classification (NCBI taxonomy): domain Eukaryota; kingdom Metazoa; phylum Chordata; class Mammalia; order Primates; family Hylobatidae; genus Hylobates; species Hylobates moloch. Next base: position 69,685,346 of record NW_026652288.1, read on the forward strand.
TCAGAGGAAGAGCCACTCAAACCCTGGAACAAAACAAAACAAAACAATACGCTGTTGAAATATTTCAAAGTCATCCAAATCCAAAGCTTTTCTTTTCTCTTAGTACAGTAATTATGAAAATATACTTAGATTCTTATAATAAATTCAAATTTTTCTTCCATTTATATCGCCAGATTAAGTTATTCCTTGTGGTAGTTAAAAATAAAAATCCACACAATAGTCATTCATTCACTGCGGTTATTTACAGTGTTTCTCTTTTTCTGGTTTTCTCGAACTTGTTTTATGTCACAACATCTTTTTTTCGTGCCACCCTTTCTGAGCTACAAATAGGATGCTACAATACACAGTCCTTGAAATACTTGCACTAATTCTTCCTCTAAATGATACAGTTCTTGTAATCTTTCTAAAACAGTAGCAATTTCACTTCTTACAGATCTCCCAGACAGAATAATTACATAAATAGAAAGAGCACAGGTAGGGAGAACAATAAATAACAACTTAATACATCTCATATCCAGATACACTATTATTCACACCATTTAGCTTTCCTGTGGAAACATGCCATCTAAATTTTTAAAAGTCATTTTCTAAATCTGTTTAATCTACATAAGAAAAAAAAAGTATGTCAAGGTTAAAATTTACTTATCAAAGAAAATAAAGATGTTACTTTTATTATGAAAGTGTTACTCTTTGCCTATTCTTTAAAAAAATATTTCTTGTCGTACCCATGATCCTCAGGAGCAAACCAGGATATCTGTGCTTCCGACTCTTTATCATTCTTCGCTTGAACAGAATTCAGTAACTGTACAATTTGTTCTTCTCGTCGTTCATCCATGTGTACTACAGCTCTCTAGTTTGTGCAAAGAAAAAAGCATCTTTGTCAATGTAAGAAAGCATATGCAAAAATTATTTGATACTAAAGAAAATAAAGGCTAAGTAATACATGTTCAACAAATACATATAAAAGAAGTTATCCACACGTGTCCTCTAGCCCAATCCCCCTTCCTAGACCTAATTAATTAATGTTAAAATTTTGGTACATATCCTTCTAGCCCTTTTCCAACAAGCATTTATAAAATTAGCCCTAATATGATTGGCAAAGAAAGCTCATTTATGTCTCTTCCTACAACTCTGGTTCTCTTACCCCCAACCCTCACATACTAATTATTATGAATTTCTCCTCATCTTAAAATTTCAAAGTTATTAAAACTCAAATCGTTTATGAAAAAAGTTGAAAACTGGAAATAGTTTGGTTGTAATGAACATTTGAAAGTTCTTACACTAAACAGAAGAATAAATTGGTAAGTAAGGCTGAGCTCAGAAGGAGTAAATAAAATTGATCAGTGCTCATAAGGTGATCCAATGTGGCCAATGACGCAGTTGCTTCAAAGAATGAGAATAAAACACAACAGACTGGACAAAGATAAAGGTCCTTGGTGAACTATGAAACTTTGCAGAAACTTTACACATCTAAGAAATGTCCAAGGTGAAAAAAAAAAAAAAGAGAGAGAATGAATGCCAAAACCCAATTCTCTGGAGACTTTTATATTTAGATACAGTAAGCTGAAAAGTTGAAAAACAGATCCTTCAAAATTTATGGGACCACAAACCTTAGGTTCTAACGTGCATATAAATCCACAGGCAAAAGGAAACACACGAGGAGTGGTGAAAATTAGAGTGTGTCAGGTTAAAGAACAAAAGGAGGAGGAAGGTAAAAGTATAAATGAAAAGAAAACAGTCAAAAATCGAAAGAAAGAAACCATAGGACTTAATGACTATTTGGTGGAAGTTGGGGAGAGACAAAAAGGAAGAAAGAATCAAAGACAACTGTTTTCAAATTCAAGGGTGGATCCTGAGAGCAGCAGTAAGATGAATCATTAGGAGGAGGCTGCTCTGTGTTACTGTACATTTTTGTGTACATGTAGTGGTGATGGAGGTAAAAATAGGATGCTAAGTTTGGATTTTAGGCAATTAAGAACAATGATGAAATTTCCTGACTTGTAATAATGATTAGGTAGATGAATATATGGAAATTGATCTCTGAGAGGTTTTGCTTTTAGAGTTATGATAGAAATTTTGGAGTGTTCTGCAAAGTTGAAATCACAGAGACACAGGAATTCTCTTAATTTACAAATAATACCACCTCCAAAGATGAGGACAGACGGTTGACCAAGTCTGGCATTCACGGGGCCAAGGCAAGAAAATAAGTCAGAGGAATAATCAAGAGAACAAACAAAAGACTAGGAGCACACAGTGACAAACCACCCCTAGGAAATGAGGAAAGGTGTTAAAAAAGGACTCAGAAGTATAAAATTGAGGTTAACTAAGGCAGAGAACTGAAAAAATTACTACTGTATCCAACAACTAGGCAGTTGGGAATGATCTTCAAGGTATTTTTGGTTTTTGAGGTTTGGTTTTGATTTTTGGGGAGAAAAGAGAGAAGCAGGAGCTAGGGTAAGGAGACTGATGAAAGCAGACAGCAATGTGTAAAATACTGTAAAATCTAGAGCAATAGATTTCAACTGTTTTTTTTTTCATAGCAACCCACAGTAAAACTAATGACCCAGTACACACAGATACGAGTAAGTAATTTCACAAAATACTTTCCTTACTCTGTACAGTGCAACTCTTATCTTCTTTTCACTGTATTCTATCCCAATTAAACAAACACCAAAATAGCTGGTCATAACAAAGTTTAACATAAAGTTTGAAAACCCAGGGTGGGTGGAGGAGTATGTGTCCCAGGAGAACAAGACATACGCATGTTTAAGACAAGAGATAGGGTTTTATAAGACATTCTAATTCTAATCAGTATTACGTGCTTTTTGAAAGCTCACATAAATTTACATGGGTAGGAAGATAACCTAATGTAATAAAAATAAGAAATTATTAGTGATAAAACAACAAACATGAAGAAGCAAAGCAAATGAACTATACGTTACCTCCTTTTTTGAAGTGAAAATGAGTGGCTAATTTCAGTTGTCAGGACACAAAATGTCTCTACTAAAAGTCCTCTTAAGGTTTCTTGATGTATCTGTTTAGTTAGAATATAACCTGTATCTGCCATTCCTACAGTTCTCACTTTTCCATGTTAACTCATTACTCTGTATTTTGTTTAGTAAACAATTTCCTAGATTGACATTTCACAATACATTGCCCACCTCCTGCCCATAACAGCACAAAAGATTATTCTAATTTTATGAGATTTCACACCCCCGGGGAAAGGTGAATTACTGGATAACATAACAGTCTACAGAAAATAAACAGATCTACACAATCTTTCAGTCCAAACTATCACAACAAAATTCGTTTTCATTAAAAAGTCAACATCATTGGTAGACTTTAAGATACCTTACACAATGCATATGTATCAAGTAAGCATCTGCTAATCAATAAGCAATTAGTTGAATTGTAGTACACCCAGTGGTCAACAGTGGGTAGATCTTTCTGCAAGTATACAAACAGGAAAGATGACCAAAGTATGAAATAAGTCAGTTGTGTAGTAGGATCTTGTTTTTATTACTATTAATTTGAAAAGAGGTTATTCACTCTCCGTAACCTATACTTTTTGCCAGTGTCTCTGTCAGATATAATTCTGGCACATGCTATATGCCCCAGAGAAGTCTGTCAATGGAAGGAATGAACAGCTGAATCTATCTTTTACAATGAACATGTATGATTAGCCCTTGAAAACATAATTTACACTCTAAATAAAGACATTCGTATTTTTTAATGATGTTCTCCCCACAATGAGTTTCTGGATGCTGCAGGTAGCAGAGAACATACCTTAACTTCAAACTTGGATCTTGCCTTTTTGTAGGATGCCCCTCTCCCCCTCAACAACCTTCTTCTAGTTCTATCACGCTTCACTTTATTTCACTCCTTGTCTGGAGAATCTCAAAACACAGTTTTTTCATGACTGTTCTCTTTTATCACAGAATTTTGATTATTTCCCACTTTCTTGGACATTCTCAAATACCCTGCTTCTAGTTTTCAGTTCCTGGCAAAAAACCCTAAATGATGTCCATCAAATTTATCTTATCAGCTTTCTAATTATCTGCAACTACTTCAAACTGTCTCCTCATTATCTGTAACAGGCCAATACCACCTTTCTGTTTGCCCTCAGCATTCACGCACAGTTTTTCACAAAACAAAAGCCCTAAGAAGAAAAGGTCCTTAGTTGGTTATCACCAAACCTAAACCCACCTGTATCAGAATTTATCCTTTTCTCTTCTTTCCTGTTATAAAAGAAGTGCATTTTAAAGGCAAACCCCTCAACCTGAGCTCTGCAGTCCAATTCCTTTCATATCCTCAGGGCCACCTCCTTCACTGAAATTTACCTTGCTTTCTAAATTTCTAACCTCTCCAGTAGACATTAGGCAGTCAACCGATATTCTGGTTTGCTTGTTTTAGTAATGTGGTAGAAAATCAAACCTTGCTTGTTTTTAAACCATTAAGATTTGGCAGTTAGTTTTTACTGCAGCATAATTTGGCCCACTTTGATTTCCTCTTCACTGGGTGCTTCCCTCAGGGCATGAACATGGTCAAATCTCTTTACCTTAGAAACAACAAAAACAAAAAACCCTCTCGTGAATTTCCCTACCCCATCAGCTACTGCCCTATTTTTCTTCCTCCTCTTCACAGCAAAACTGCTGGAAAATGTTCCACTTCTTAATCTGTTTCACTTGCCACCCTACTGCAATCTGGCTTTTACTTCCACAATGCCACAGAAAGGGCTCCCACTAAGATCATCAACGACCTTGTTGATAAATCCAATAGACATTCTCTGCTCTTACATCATTTGTGCATGCTTGCCACTATCAATTACTTCCTCTTGTTGATACGCTCTTCTGTCCTTTAAGCACTACTCTTAGATTTCAAAACAACACGCACCTTATTTTTCTCTTCTCTGGCTGATTCTTCCTAGATTCTTTTGTAACCTTCTTTTCCTCAGCCTGTCCCTTAAATTTTCATTTTCCGTATTTGAGAGCCTGAGTGATCTACAGACCAGGAACACTGGCATCACCTGGGAGCCTGTAACAAAAGTCGAATCTCTGATCCCACCAGTGTTCTACGTTTTAACAAGATATCAGGTGATTCCTATGCACATTCAAGTCTGAGAAGCAATGGTCTATAGAATTCAGGCTGGGCCCACGCCGTTTCTGACTGTTCACTCCCACACTCCAACTACTACCCATGAGCCCATTAACTGTCAAATACTTATCTCCATCTAGATTTTTCTAGGCATCAGATCTACATAGCCCTCTCCCTCCTGCAAATCCTCATTTGTATGCCCTATAACAATATCAAACTCATAGTGTCCATAGCTGAGCCTATCACCTTCTTCCAACAAGCCTGATCCTTACAGATAGGCATAAAAGAGTCATCATTAAAACTATACTCGTCCCTTCAGATAAAATACATCACAAAATCATTTTGAGTCTACCTCCTAAATCACTTTAATCTGTCCACTTCCCTCCATCTCCACTGCCAACGTGCTAATTCAAGCTGTCATTTCTCACCTTAGTTACTGCAAGGGCTACTTAACTGGTCCCCCTGAACCAGGATTGCCTCTCTTCAATCCATTCCTTATACTGCTACCAGAGTGAATTTAAACATTTAAAATCCAGTTCATTTCACTCTTTGTTTAAAATGTTTTAATGACTTGCTACAGTCCTTAGAAAGACCCAATGTATCTTAAGGCCCTGCATATTTTTCTAGCCCAGAGATTTTCAAATTGCTGTTTCTGAAATTATACTCAAGGATCATGACCAGCATTAATAAAGACAACAGAGAAGTTCAAAAACAAAAAAACCTCAAAGCAACGTGCAGGTAATTAAATATTATTTTACAAAACTTTTCATCTAGTTATACATATGTGTGTACTGGGTTGTAAATTCAAATATATTCCTTTTTGGGCAAAGCGGCCAACAAGTTTGAAATTGACTGCACTAACCTCATCTCAATACTCTCCACATCCATGTTCTTATCTTTTACAGTTTCTCGAACTGAACATGTGCTTCCTTGATCTCTATGTTACCGCACATGCTACTGCCTTTGCCTGGAATCTTTTCCAAACCCCAAACTTCAAACACACACACGTACATTCACTTTGCTATCTTTCAAGTTTCAGCTTAAGGGTTACTGTCCCTGAAAAATCTTCTAAAATATCTTGCCCTGAGTTAGGTGATAGCCCAAATTCTCTAATACCTTAATATTGTATTCTATTTATCGCTTCAAGTAGAAACCCCGTCTCTACTAAAAATACAAAAATTAGCCAGAGGTGATGGCAGACGCCTGTAATCCCAGCTACTCGGGAGGCTGAGGCAGGAGAATCGCTTGAACTTGGGAGGCGGAGGTTGCAGTGAGCTGAGATCGCGCCACTGCACTCCGGCTTGGGCGACAGAGTGAGATCCCGTCTTTTAAAAAAAAAAAAAAAAAAAAAAAGTTGCCTAAATGATGATCTAATTACACTCTATAATACATTTTATAAGGTGCTTTTAAAAAGGAGTCACCAAAGGCCTATACTAAGAAAGTTCCCGCTTAATGATAAAAATTATTTTTTATCAGAATTTTATTTATTAGTCAGTCGGAAAACTTTGTTTCCTTTACTACAGATCTTTAAGATACAAATCAACCTGACAATCACCTGAAGAGAGGAGAGTAAGCCAAATCATCTCTGGATATTCCTTTCATTTTCCTTTTCAAAGAGAATCTGCTAATCAATAGAAATTTCTCCACCCCAACATAAAAAACAAAGAAACAAAAACCAAAGTTTGCGGATAATTTTAACACTAACAATAAAGGCTGGACTATTTTTCTGAAAGATCCACATCCAAAATAGTGTCTGACTGCTTTTGTTCTGCGCAAACCTATCTCAAATGTAGAAAGGTCGCTATGTGCTTCTTCACCAAAGACCTTAAAGTGACAATTATTATTCTAAGGGAAAGGACGGCCAGAGATACGACGACACTCCTAATAAAGTTAATTTCGGCTGGAACGTGAACTTAACATTTGCTTTGTCACAGTTCTCAAGTCCTTTAAGCAAAGTATATATTCAGCCTGCATAAACCCTGCCTGTTTTTGATCAGAGGCTAATGTTACGCAGTACACTCGCTACGGGGAGCGCCAGCATAATACATTTGCGCCTCATTTACATTTCACAAAGCACGTGCATCACTTAAGAAACAAAACCAGGAAAAAGAGGGCAGCGGGAGAGAGAAGAAAACCTGTGCTGCCTCATCCCCTCCACTATCGAATCCGAGATTACCTCTTGCCTCTCCGCTTCTTTGTTCTTCTGTCCCTGTTTTTTCGCGTACCACATGCCGATTTCGCGTCCTTTCAGGTGCCCGGGATGCCGGCCCCTGCCGCCTCGACCACCCCCTCCGCCGCCGCCGCCTCCTCCGGAGCCTCGGTTCCCTCCAGGACCCCCTGCTGGTCCCCCTCCATAGCCCCCACCGGAGCTGCGGGGACCCCCATCACGGCCCCAGTTCTGATGGTAGTCATAGCTCATTGTCCTGGCGGACTACAACCCGTCAGAACCAGCAACCGCTGGAAATGGCGTCCGGGCCCGGAAGCCACTGTGCTCCCACTTCCGTTTTGCTTCCGTAGCGCCGCGCAAGAGGGCGGGCCATTTAGCGTCACAAGCAGTGGTTTCTGGTGACGTCACGGGGGAACGACCCTGGTGGTCTGGAGGGTGGCAGGGGTCAGGTTCTGTCTGAGCCTCCGAGTTGTTTATCTTTGTACCTCTGGAGCAACAGCTAGCCAAAGGCTCGTAGATTTTCTTTCCCTAGGCCCAGCAAGTGAGCCAATAGCTTTTGGTTTTTACTTCTTATTCCTGGTAAAATCCGCAGTTTTCTTGCACTTAGGTCCTAGGGTAGTAAACGTTGATTGAAACAAAAGAACCCGTGGATCAATTCACTGTCTTCTAAAGAAAAGTCTCTAAAAAATGAGTTCTTCTAGTCTTGAAAACAGCCTGACAACTTTTCAAATATATAATTTAAAATACGCTTACCTCCTTGAAAGTATTGTCACTGTTTACTACGTTTATCCAATAGTGTAAGATGAGCGTGTCTACCCAAATTCAGTGCAGAGCCCTTAGGCAATGTAAATAAACTACTTTGAAGATTCATGTGTTCATATGAAGCCATATACTGTTTATTAACCAGAACACTGAGTGTTTTCTGCAAGCTGTTCTTGAATAATCAAGTAATTGGGCCACGCAGGCTTGGATGTTCACCAGGAGATATCCAGCTCATGTTACAGTTAACTGATGCAAAGGTGCTGGGAATACTCACTGAACAAAGCAAGTATGGCATGAGCTTTTATTTGCCTACAGTCTTAAGGGAAAGACAAAGGCTATCTTTGTGCAGTGAATTAAGAAAGGGAAATGCTGTATGCCAGGAAGGGGTCTACAATACACCACTGTGGCCTAAAAATTATTTTGAGCAAAGACATTTGAGTTTCTGAAATCTATCTGTCTAAATGCAGAACAACACGGAAGAATTCAAATCAAGCTCCTCCCTGGGAGGGAAACCCAGGAAGACTGACTCTTATCACTGGAGGTTGGAAGCTGGCAACACCCTTGAATAGACATTGTCACAAAGCTATCATATCTGGCATCTGTTTTAAGGTGTCATTTATTTTTACTAAAAGTCATTTGTTTTTTCCATAAGTGCTGTTTTCCCCTTCCCTTCCCCTTTTAAGATGGTAGATAAGCTGGAACTCTGCCTCCCTGAATCACCTTTTTCTGTGAACTCTATTATGTATGTGGTTAAGTCTGTCTTTTTCTCTTGCTAATCTGTTTTGTCACTTTAACTCTGGGGCCTGCAAACACTGAATCTAAGAGAGTAGACAAAAATTATTTCCTCCCTAAGAGCCATGAGATACTACAGCAAAAGAATTTAATTTTGGAGTTAGGTGAGTTATGCAACAACTTTTGAGATAAGTAGACTTTTGTCAGACTAATGGGCAGAAGAAAAGTATGACAGGTGAAAGGAACAATGTGTAAAGACAGATAATGATGTGAGACACCGGAGAACTTAGACAACTACCCTGAATCTTGAAGACTGATGGGGAAGGCCAAAGAGGTAGATAGGGGTCTGATTATGGACAACCTTATGTGCCACTTAAAGAACAGTGGTATGTTTTAAGCAGAGCAGTGATTATTTTGACTGCTTCAATTAGAAATAAATGGCGGAGACAAGAGTGGATACAGGGAAACTAATGTGCTGTGATGTAGGGGAGGCAAAATGGGATGACAGGGAATTACATATGGAAAGAATTGGAATCAGGAGACATTAGAAGGTAAAATTACTTAAATTTGATGATTCATTGAATGTGGAGAATTAGAAGGGTTAAGTGACTCCAAGTTTAAGATTTGAATTATTAACCCATGGGGAGGCACATTATATCGTGAGATGAGAAACATAGGACAAGGAACATTTTGGGGGTGAGGGGCAGGGCAAATTAATGTGTTTTATTTGTACATGTAGACTTTGAGGAACTTCTGAAATATACAAACGGAGTATCTGGAAAGCAGCCTATAAGAGTTAAAAGCACAGAGACCAAGTGTAGTGGCTCACACCTGTAATCCCAGTACTTTGGGAGGCCAAGGTGGGCAGATCACTTGAGGCCAGGAGTTTGAGACCAGCCTGGCCAACATGGCGAAAACCTGTCTCTACTAAAAATACAAAAATTAGCCGTGCATGGTGGTGCATGCCTGTAATCCCAGCTACTCGGGAGGCTGAGGCAGGAGAATCGCTTGGACCCAGGAGGTAGAGGTTGCGGTGAGCCGAGATCGTCCCATTGCACTGGGCAACAGAGCTAGACTCTGTCTCAAAAAAAAAAAACAAAGAAAAGAAAAGTTGAAAAGTTAAAAGCACAAAGAGAGTAGACTGAAATTGTATGTTTTGGGAGTCCTTGGCACATGTGATTAAGGCCATAGGAATGAATAGTTTCTATAAAAGCATCCCAATTGTGCACTCCTTATATGAAAAGTATGTCAATTGTCTAAAAGATGAGATTGAGTAGGCATATTGAAGATGATAGGGGCAAAGTGGGAAGAAAATGGTGAGAGCGTTATGGGCTAAATCTTTGTGTTCATGCAAAATTCATGATGAAGCACTAACTCCCAATGTGGCTGTAGAAGAGGCCTCTAAAAAATGTAATTAAAGCAAAATGAGGTCATAAAGGTGAGATCCTGATACTAGGCTTAGTGCCCTTTAAAAAGAGACATCAGAGAGCTTGTTCCTCCCTCTCAGAGGAAAGGCCATGTGAGGACAAAACAGCCATCCATGCTCCAGGAATAGCTCTGTAAACCAAAAATAAAATTCTTTTTTTTTTTTTTTTTTTTTTTGAGATGGAGTGTCACTCTGTTGCCCAAGATGGAGTGCAATGGCACAATCATGGCTCACTGCTGCCCCGACATCCCTGGTTCAAGCGATCCTCCCACCTTAGCCCCCTAAAGTAGCGGGGACCATAGATGCGTACTGCCACATCTAGCTAATTAAAAAAAAAAAAAATTGGTAGAGATGGGGTCTTCCTATACTGCCTGGTCTGGCCTTGAACTCCTGGGCTTAAGCAATCCTCCTGCCTCGGCCTCCCAAAGTGCTGGGATTACAGGTGTGAGCCACCACACATTGCCCCAAAATAAAATTGGAGGCCCTCCCAACCAACTGAATGGACCCGTCCTCTCAGCCAAGAGCATCCTAAAGTAAACCTGAAATACATGGTCAGGCCATGATGGGAATGGGAGGTTGGACATGCCTCATTATACCTTCCTTCCTTTGGAATCAGGTACAGCTGACCGGTATTAATATTGAAGCAGAGACCTTAAGACTGACAGAACAGACTTTTTGTAGCAATATGATATCAACATAGTAGTAGGCCCTGAAAGAAAGCATTTTACCCCAAAATATATTTCTTTGACATATTTTGAAATGGCCCTTCAAGGCTGTCTCTCGTGGGGAAAATCTACATTCTGTAGAGAATCTCCTTCCTTTTCCATATCTTCTCGATGATCCAGGAGAGGATTAACTAAGAGTCTCGAACCTTTTTAAGTTGAATAAGAAATATTTACAATCTATTCTTTCTGAAGCCTGCTACCTTGGAGGTCTTATCAGCATAATAAGAACCTTGGTCTCCACAACTCCTTATCTTAACCCAGACAGTCCCTTCTATTGATTCCAGGTCTTTAGACAAACTCTTTCTATCAATCAGAAAATCTTTGAATTCACCTATGACCTGGAAAACTCCCTCCTCCTTTGAGTTGTCCCACCTTTCCAGATGGAATCAATGTACATCTTACATGTATTGATTGATGTTTTATGTCTCCCTAAAATATATAGAACAAAGCTGTAGCCTGACCACCTTGGACACATGTTCTCAGTATCTCCGGGGACTGTGTCAAGGGCCATGGTCATTAGCATCTGGCACAGAATAAATCTCTTCAAATGTTTTAGAGTTTGACTTTTCGTTGACAGCTCTCATTAGGAACTGGATTAGCTGGCACCTTGATCTTGGACTTCCTAGTTTCCAGGCTTTAAGAAACACATTTCTGTTGTTTTAGCTGCCCAGGCTGTGGCATTTTGTTATGACAACACAAACAGACTAATACGGAGAGTCAGTGGGGAAGAGAATTAGTGTTTATTTGTCACTTAGCATTTGCTAGGTATTAGACTAGGTGACAGGCGTTTGTGGCAGAATAATGGCCCCAAAGATGTCCTTGTCTTCTTTTTCTTTTTTTTTTTGAGGTGGGCTCTCACTCTGTTAACCAGGATGGAGTGCAGTTGCATGACCATGGCTCATTACAGCCTCAACCTCCCAGACTCAAGCAATCCTCTCACCTCAGCCTTCCAAGTAGCTAGGACTGCAGGTGTACACCACCATGCCTGGCTATTTTTTTTTTTTATTATTATTATCTGTAGAGATGAGGTATTGCTATGTTGCCCAGGCTGGTCTTGAACTCCTGGGATCAAGTGATCCTCCCACCTCAACCTCCCAAAGTTCTGAGATTACAGGTGTGAGCCACTGTGCCCGGCTGAGATGTTCATGGAAACTCCCTGGAAACTGTGAATATATTACACGGCCAGGGCAAAATAAAGTTGCTGATCAGCTGATGTGATAATTAATTTTATGTGTCAACTTAATTGGGCTAAGGGATGCTCAGAGAGCTGGTAAAACATTATTTCTAGGTAGTACTGTGAGGGTGTTTCTGGAAGGGATTAGCATTTGAATTCATAGACTGAGTAATTTCATCAACGTAAGTGTGCTTCATCCAATCCATTAAGGGCCCAAGTAGAACGAAAAGGTGGAAGGCTAATTTACTCTCTCCCCTTGAGCTATGACATCCATCTCCTGTGCTTGGACATCAGCACTCTTGGTTCTCAAGCCTTTAGGCTCGGATTAGAACTATACCACCAGCTTTCCTAGGTCTCCAGCTTATAGAAAGTATATTGTGGGACTTCTCAGTCTCCATAATCATGTGATCCAATCTCTCATGATATAGCTCAGTTTCTGTGTATCTATATATATCCTATTAGTTTTGTTTCTCTGGGAAACCTGATGAATGCAGCTGACTTTAAAATAGGACGATATCCTGAATTATCTGGGCAAGCCCTTTGTAATCATAAGGGTCCTTAAAAGTGAAAGAGGGTGGCAGAACAGAAGGTCATAGTGATGTGACATAAGGATTTGACTAGCTGTTGCTGGCCTTGAAGATGGAGGAAGGAGTTACAAGCAAAAGAATTCGGGCAGCCTCTAGAAACTGGAAAAGAAAATAGATTCTCCCCCAGGGCTTCTGGAAAGAAATACAACCATACTGATCCTTTTGCAGTTCATGAGCGTGATGACTGGGTATTCGTGTGCATGTGTGAGATGTGCAACAATGTCGAACCTTGTTATGACATTGGCACATTGCTCATCTAACATGAAGAAAAATAAATAAATAAAAAGAAATACAACCACATTGACCCCTTGATTTTAGCCCAATGAAGACTCTTGTCAAAACATTATGCTACAGAACTATAAGATGGTACATTTGTGTTAGTTAAGACTGTGTAGTACTTTCTTATGGCTACACTAGAAAAGTAATACAATTCCTTATCTCATTTCACACAATCCTCATGACAGCCCCAGAGAAAGTTAGTGTTATCTCTATTTTCTGAGAAATTGTTTTATTGCCCTTCACCTCATGTTTGCTGATCCTAAGTAGATTCTTAGTTATAAATGTACAATTACTATGTTTTCCATACTTCTTCAGCATGAAGTAGTATTTAAGGTATTGCTTGAGCCTATTCCTTTAGGCAAACACTTTAGTACAAATGTCACTGTAGTAAAAATCTCCACAAAAGGAAGATTTTTCAATGAAAGACCCAAGAGATATTGATGGGAAGGAAAATGTCAGTTGTTACCTGCTTTTTCTTTTTTCCCTGCCTTGATCAGAACTGCAAAAATTTTCACATTACCTAATGTCAGAAAACAAACAGAATAGTTCATTATAATTGCCATTGTTTCTCTTACTGATCCTCTGTTGTGTGCTGTTCTTTGGGCAGGCAACAAAGATGTCTCTCTCAAATGTCCTCTTCGTTAATGATGGCCTGGGCCACAGAATGCATAGCCATTGCTTTCAAACCCACAGCATTTGGTGTCCAGCTTCTGCTCTCCCCATCACATCTACCATCCCATCTGGAATGCAGCAAAGGTGAGCCACACAGAGCCACACCACCACTGGAAACTGTCACAGTTTTCTCAGTATCAGGGAATCTTTTATTCTTCATCTTTTTTTTTTATCTGAACCTGGGAAACAATTCTTATATAACTCATTCATAGGTGTAATATTCACAAAGCCATGGGGGTGAAGGAGATTTTCTTCAGTGTTCTTGGAAAATGAACCTTTAACTTCTACTTCCACTTGGAGGTGGGGATAGGGACATGAAGATAAAAGTGACCTTACCCTTCTATAGAATGTAAAGTCTGGCTATGGGCTGGAACACCTACACATAGCCTCTCCATTTGGTTTCTCTGTGTGGCCTAGTTTGAGCCTCCTCACAGCATTGCACCTGGATTCAAGAGCAAGTGTCACCAAGCAAGGTGGAAGTATATGACATTTGACATCTTTATGAACTAGTCTCAAATGTCACGTAGCGTCACTTCCACTGTGTTTTACTAGTTGAGACAGTTACAGATGTCCACCTAGGTTTAAGGGTGGCTAGGGCCTTAGCACACCATGGTAGTAGAGCCAAAGTCACATTAGAAGAGCAGGATGCAGGAATTAGAGACCAGCCTGGGCAACATAGGGAGTCCCTGCTCTACAAAAAATCAAAAATTAGCCAGGCGTCATGGTGCAAATCTTGTGGTCCCAGCTACTTGAGAGGCTGAGGTGGGAGAATAGCTCGAGCCCAGGAGATCGAGTCTGCAGTGAATGCATTCATGCCACTGCACTCCAGCCTGGAGAACAGAGCAAGACTCTTGTCTCAGAAAAAAAAAAAAAAAAAAGGAAGAAGAGGAAGAGCATGTGGGATGGAAGGAAAACAATTCTAAAATAGCACTATCCTAGGTGAATCAGATATTTGTATGAACAAATGCCATGCCTGCCTACTAATTCCATCTGTTTCCCACAAAAAGGAAAACAAAAATTGTGATTTTCTGAGGTCACAGGATTTCAAGATCCACATGAAATACCTTCTTGAGAGATTTTCATAACATATTTTCCTTTTAAAACTACACAATCTCATTAAATTGGTGGATTTTCCTCACTCAATTTAAGCATACAATCTTAGATCTTAGGAAAAAATATTGTGAAAGAGTGCTAAGAAATTTTATTTAATGAATAGAACTTTTTTTAATTTAAAAAGGATAATGAAAATATAAGGCCTTAAGGTTTCAGTTAGCAAGTAGATAACTTTGCCACTCTAACTAGGTAAACATGGCTTTGTCTAAACTCTCATATTTTTTGACCCTGACATTAGAAAGTTTTTGGGGCTGGGCACGGTGGCTCACACCTGTAATACCAGCACTTTGGGAGGCTGAGGCAGGCGGATCACTTGAGGTAAGGAGTTCAAGACCAGCCTGGACAACGTAGTAAAACCCCATCTCTACCAAAAATTAGCTGGATGTGGTGGCAGGTGCCTGTAATCTCAGCTACTCAGGAGGCTGAGGCAGGAGAATTGCTTGAACCTGGGAGGCAGAGGTTGCAGTGAGCCGAGATCGCACCACTGCACTCTAGCCAGGGCGACAGAACGAGACTCTGTCTCAAAAAAGAAAAAAAAAAAAGAAACAGAAAAAAGAAAGTTTTTGGAAGTTTGTATTTCTACTAAATGTTGGAGAATACAATATATCTCTGAGGCATATTTTTTCCCTTATTCTTGAAAAATTACCCAGTGAGACTATGCATATGTGAAGGTAGAGCAAAGGTCCTCCTCTGTAACAAAGTGTTTCAAAAACAACAAGCCTCTGGATATCTAAACTGCTCTATATGACATTGCAAACGATTGTGCTCAAAGTTTTTTTGTATTCGGATCTTTGACTGCTCATTTCCGGAAAGTGACTGCGTATTCTTGAGAGGAATGTATGTTTCTATGCCTGTGTATGAATGTTTGTGTACGTGTATTCTCTATGTATTTGAAATTAAGACTTCAAGACTGTAGGAAAGACTAGTAGATATGATCTTCTTTGTATATTAAGCTATAAAAGAGATTGTATAAACAAACTAACATACATTTGGAGCAGTATAGTCTGAACTAGAGTGTTGACGTCACAGATTCAGGGTTAAGACGATACAATTCAAAGTTGGGAAAATGTATCATTGTTCAATTACCATGTGCAGTGCCTCTGCCTCTGCAGCTTATAAAAATGGGCAGGGAGCGCTATTTACATTCTATTATGGTATAGTATGTGATTGTCTAGTTGGTTATAGGGCATGTAACAGAGACAGGCTAGCTAGCTCTTCACCATATTTTGGGTTCTTCTTCCTGTAAACAGCTAGATATATTTCCTAGTCTTCTCTGGAATCAGCTGTGGTTCCATATTGAGTTCTATCCAATAGCAGAAGCTGCAATGACTGAGGTGCAGTTCTTCCAAGCCAGTCTCACTAAGCACTCCAGTGCAGAATACTTCATGTCCCTTTCCCATCTGTTAGCTGATGCAGATAAGCATAATGATCATAAGAACCATACATTAAAAATGTAAAACTACATGAACCTAGGCCCCTGAACCATATCTTAAAGAAGAAAGGCTCTACTGATAAGGAACATTCATTTAACTGCTGCTGCTCTCTGCCTTCCAAATCTTGTACAAATGCCTCTTATTGTTAGATGCTAAACCTGAACTTTGAGGAAAAGAGGGTCTTGGAAATAAAGTTTTCTGTCTTCTAGCCTCTGTGATACATAGAGGAGTTGAGAAACATTGAGATATTGCAGAGTATTGACAGAAAATAAATGTGATAATTGTTTTTCCCTCGAGCTACAGACTTCATAGATAGGCTTTTAAGAAATGTGTAATTTATTTCATGTTACCAAGGAAATCCTCTCCACTTATTGAATCAGAATACAATTCTGACGCCATCCCTACTACTACCACCCTAAACCTAACCAACATCATCTCTAGCCCAGACTAGTAAAATAGTCTAACTGTTCTTTCTGTGGTGGTCTTTGTGTCTGTACAGTCTTTGACCCTTGCAATATACAATCATTTTTGAAATCAGATCATGTCACTTTTTTTGCTCAGAACCCTCCAATGGCTTTTCACTTCATTTAGAACAAGACTAGATGTTCATACCTGGTTTGCACGGCCAGTTTCCTCCTGCCATTATCTGTTTGCCTTTACCTCCAACCACTCTCTCCCTTTCTCACTCAGCTGCATTCACATTGACCTCCTTAATGGTTTCACAGATTACAAAAGGCATACTCCTACTTCTGGATACTTGCTGTTCCCTTTGCTGGGACTGTGATTTCCCTAATCACATAGCATGTTTCCTCACTTTATTTGAGACTCTGATAAAATGTTACTTTATCAGTGAAGACTTTTCTGACTAAATTATTGAAAAAAGCACTCTTCCCATCTTTGTCCCTTTATTCTAATTCTACTCTTTGGCCATTGTTACCTCTGGTCCCTATTTTCTGTCAATACACTTAATACCAGCATACATATATATGTACCACACACTTATCACTGCCATATGTATATATGTAAATATATAGTAAAGAACTTAACCTACCCAAAGAGAGGTTTGGCCTTTGTCCTTGGCTTCAGGGGAGGTAATTTCTAAGCCCTTGGAATGTCATGGCTGAAAAAAGTATCTTTGTTTGTCTGGGGGCCTTGGACCAGCAGATAGTAACAATGTGTTTTTGAGAGGGACTTTTGGGCATTCTGTACCAACTTGGCCTCCTGGGGAGCCAGAAAGAGACATCAGTCATGTGAGTAGTCAACCATGCTTACCCTTGCTCCTACCATGATACAGCCCCAGGAAGGATGCTGGACATCAAGGTTCAGTTGAGATTTTCTGCTTGGCAGTAGTCTGTGCAAGTTGTCACACATTGACGCCAAAGGAAGTAATGCCGTCCATGACTCCATGGGGAGAATACCATAGAAGTTCCACATTTACAACTTTTCCTGGACTTGGCTCTATGACCTCTTCTCTAGGCTGATTTTATTCTGTATCCTTTTGCTGTAATAAACCATAACCATGAGTACACAGTTTTCTATGAATTCTGTGAGTCCTTCTAGTGAATTATTGAAACTAGCAGTGGTTTTGGGAATTCCTTGAATTTGCGATTTATGTCAGGAGTGAGAGCAATCTTTTGTGGACTGTGTTCTCTGACTTTGTGGTTGTCTCAAACTCACAGTAAATATAAATACATATATTTGTTTTGTTTGAGTTTTGTTCAAAAGTTATAAAACCAAGTATCTGGAACAATTTTTAGTATGTAGTAGTCATTTATTAAATATTAGAATGAAGAAATGAATGAAGGTAGCTGAAAAGTATAAGAAATTAAGAGAAAATCGATTTATAAAATCCAATATTACAGAACCACGCCAAGAAAAGCTTCCAAAAAATGCATAACTAAGACTCTTTTATTATATTTTAAGTAATATTGTGGCATTTGCTATCTTCAAAGAGTTGCCTCTGTCAGTCACAACTCTCAGAAGTCTTAGGGATTATATATTAGGTGTTTATACTATTTGGGAGTCTTGGGGATTACGTGTTTGCAGTTTATAGGAGTCACCACCAGATGGTGATATTTTTATTAGGTAATAAGTTTTTGCCTTCAGATACATCAATTTATAGAGAAAAGAGAAAACTATACAAAATATAGTATTTATTAATAAGAAGAACAATATAACTATACAAGGGTAAGGTATTTGGCTATATCACAAGATATCTAGAAAGGTATTTCCTCTACTAGAAACACACTTTTATAATCAATCACTCTGAAGAGTAAGTAGACTTAAGTAAACTTATGTAGTTTAACCTTCTCCTCCCTTAACAAGGATTTGGAACGTCATTCATGCTTAGGCACAGCTCTAGTAGATTTTTCTTGTATGTTCAGCTATTGTTGGCTTGGAGTTTTAAGTGTTACAGGTTAGTAATATGATGCTGATTAGCCTTTCAAACTAAGACTTTGGGCTAAATAATACTGGTGTTGTTTCAATGCAGCAGAATTTTTACATGCATCCATTATACAGTTAATTCAACAACCAAGGGCAATTAAATGGGAATATCCTAATTATTTTTCCAATTCCCCCAGTTTAAGCCCTTGTCCAGTTAAAATAAAATGAGAGGGAAAATGTGTATTATTGTCTTCTATCTATTTCTTAATGCTCTTTAAACCCTGATTTCTGTTACAATCTCTGTCCCATTCAAATTGCTGTGCAGTTATAAAGAATTTGTTTGCCTTCAAATCTTTGCTATTTTCTTCAGTTTTATTATGATCCTGTGTCTAATTTCCTTTTTCCCTGAAATTGCATTTTAAAGCAGCAATATCACCTTTCTCTTTCAGAAAATTATGTATCTAAGTTTACGATATCAAAGCCTATCTTTTACAAAGCATTATTAGAATATTCAATTCAATTTTTCTTTTATAAAGACATTTAATGCTACTGATTTATAATATCTGATTGATCTGTCCATTTGTCACTGTGTTAAAATAGCTGTTAATATTGGTAATACAGTCTTTTAAAATAAAATATATTTGTAATGAGAATACATTTGACTTTGAATTTATATGTTACACATTATTTGAGGCTTGCTTTACAAACATTATTAATGGTAATACATATGTTTCCCAAATTTAGATAACTAGATATTCTGAAGTTAAAGATCGAGAAAGTCCATTGAGATAATTATTTTGAAAATGACTCGTCCTTGTGGCAACAAAAGATGAAACATTCTGAAAGCCCATGTCAAGTAATTTTGAATTCTAATTCAACCTAATAAAACAGAAACCAAAATAAATCATTCTAAAACACAACTCATTCAATCTGTAAATAAATTAATAAAGTATGTGAGTGAGGTGAAGGGCACAAAGTCTAAGACTATGTAAAGTGTCAACTCAGTAACTTTGGAAAATAAACTTTTAGGTAATACATTTCATATATGTTTACAGGAAGGTTAGAATAAAGCAATTTGAAGAAAAATCACTTTGTAATTTTTGAAATACACATTACTATTATTCTGCCAAGGTGATTCCTGCATTTTTGCAATGTAATGTATTCTAGAATTATCTTGAAATGTATACCTTACAATCACTTAATAAAATAAGTTCGATTGTTTCTTTGAGACAACACATCTTCAGAGAAGAAACAAAAAAGCACCTAAACTTGATATAATATTTGAAGTAAACTTTTCTATTTCAAGAATGACTAAGAAAGTTCTCCCAATCCACAGCTTTAAAAACAGGTACTTTTGTTTTAGACTTAGAGGATTTTGGTCTGCTGTATCCAGAAGCCTACCATGTTTGGATGCACCTCTCATAACTGAATCTGCCAGTATTTTTCCCCAATTTCCACTCAAGTTAAAAAAAAAGAAACAATTTTAGGATAAAGTATACAATTACACAATTACAACTTTTTTCCAATAATGTTTGAGTTAAAGATACTTCTAATTCCACCTCTAACACACAACATATTTGTTTTATGGGACAGTCTTGACATACTGCAAAGATGAAAGGAAAACTGTTATAGGTAAGAAAAAAGAAAAAAACAGTAAACAATTTATATTTGGTAGAAATGAAGGAAACAACTATTTATAGACTAGGAACATGCATGTTTCCCAGTTGGAAGCTAATTTTTCATTTTACAGAAGAATGTAAAGCTAAAGCAGTTAGTGTAATAAGCTTGTTTTGCTAGCCACATTTAGGCAAGGTCCTTCAAATACAATTTGGGGATTTGTTACATTTCTTCCATTCCCAAAATTCCTCTTTTTTCCCCTTTGCAGTAAAAGCCAACATTATATATAGAAACATATGCATGGAACAGTATATTCACTGAGTTTATACAATTTTCTGTTTACTAGGAAGTTGACAAACAAGCAAAAACATTAGTAAACTAGGTCAACATTTGATTTATAAAATATTTTTTGGAAATCAGATAAGAAGTAAAATCTTTTCATTACCACAGTGTGTGATCTTTAGGTAACACATCAAATGCACTTGAGTGTTTACACTAGTTCCAGTTGTTCCCACAAAAAAATTAACTATTAAATCAGTAAAACTTATGTAAACCAACAAATAAAAGGAAATCAGTCTCATAACTAAGGTGTTAGTTTCACAGTTGATGTTGCAGATCCATTCTTGCTCCTGTTAGACCAAATACCCACTAACTACCCTTGCTTTCTTCCTCTCTTTTTCTGTAAGCTTTATTTAACAACTGGATTTCCTCCTGGTAGCCATCCCTCTCTTGATGCTGCCTTTTACTGTTCTGCCTGTGTGCTTCTACGGTGTCTGGAATGGAGATATTGATATCACCATCAGGATTACTGGTGGGCAAAAAGAGGGAGTATGAGGCCGTTTCCCCTAGATCACATGAAACAAATCTGTTTTCTTTCCTGGAGTAACGTAGGGATGGAGATCTGACTTGTGTGGAGGACTGGCTGATGTTACTAATGATTGACACAGTGTCCAAGGCCTCTTCATTATCGCAAATTTCAAGAACCTCCAAGTGTATTTTCACACTGGTGTCCACAAACGTGGATGAAGAATCTTCTGAGTTTGGTTCATGGCCAACACTTTTCGATCGATAGACTTCTATTTTCTTAGAGGCTGGAGTTATTTTTTGCCCTTCTGCACTTACCTCATAGGTAGAAAGAGATAGGGTTTTCCCTGTAGGTGCATGGAGAGACACAGTCCCCTGGAATGCACACAAGGGAATGGCAAGGGCACCACTGGAACGCTGGGGACAAAAACAAAATTGTTATTATTGAAAGCTAGTTTCTGAGGTTGAGACATTTAGAAATTCATTTTGTTCATCAGAATGATAAAGCTTTTCTATTTCAGATCCATTTCCCTAGAAACATTTTACATATACGGGATTTAAATACTGCCACCAAAGCACCATACCTCAGTTTCTCCTAGGTCAAATCAGACATTTAATGAGGGTAGTTAGGAAACTTTATTTGAAGATGAGGGGCATATTTCCCCAGTTAAAAGCAAAGGCGTGTACTGATGGGAAGCAATAGATGTTTTCAAAGGCAGAATTTGAACATAAAATTGAATGCATATTTACAATCTGAAATTACTTTTATATTTTTGTTACATATTCATTTACATTAAAACGTTTGAAAAAGTTGGAAGAAATGTAGACTGTGTTATCAACATGAACTTTTTTTTCTGTTTAGTATGCCAAAGTAAATGATAATTGTGAAACGGTGACTTAAGGACAAAAGATACTTCAACTGTTAGGGATGAGTATACATAAGAGGAACCAAACGTCACCAGAACTGCGCTACAAAGAGCGTACTTTTCCACAGAGAAATCAGTCATTAAAGTAAACCCAATAATAAAGAATACTATTCCACCACTTTCAAAAACTTGCCTAAAAGTGTAAACATTTTCCATTATGCTTTGTGTATTAAGATTTTTTTAAAGCTGTGCTTACCACAGAGAGGTGCTTCAGAAATGAAGAAAATAAGATTGATTCTTAAAATAGTCTGTACTTTTTATTGCTGATTCATGTCTTCATACTTTCAACTGACATGTTTTGATTTTTGATTATGTGTTAGTCCCGGAAGATGATAATGTACCAAACTTCTAGAGCAGTAATTCTCAAAACTGAGTCTCCAACCCAGCATCATCAGCAGCTTCTGGTAACTTGTCAGAAATACAGGTTTTTAGCATTATCCCAGACCTACTCAATTAGGTCTCAACCCAGGTACAGAGTCAAGCAATCTGTATTTTAACAAGCCCTTCAGGTGATTCTGTTGCATACTAAAGTTTGGGATTGATTGCTCTAACTAAAGAAATGTAGTCCAGAAAAAAAGGGGTGGTGGTGGAGGTAAACAGATACTTTTTTTATAAGTGCTTACCACCTGTAAAACCTACCGTTACTAATTGGATTGGCCTAAATGTGTCTGTCCACCTGGGGAACTGGCATGGGAGATAATGGTATTTTTCCAATTTAGGATGACCAGCTTTCTCAATTTTCCTGGGACTGTCCCATATTTAGCACTGAAATTTCTGCATCCCAGGAAATCCCTCGGTCTTAGACAAATGGGCAGGAGTCGGGGCAGTGGGAGATTGATCACTCTACTTGCTATGGGCATTTTCAGTCTGGACCCAACACTGGCTAGAGGAAGACAGGTTCTCACTATTGGAGAACAGTTTAGATTATTTTCTATTTAAAGAAGTTTGAAAAAGAATGAGTTTGATTGGGGGTGACTTCATGCTCTACTTCTTTTTTTTTTTGAGACGAAGTCTCCCTTTGTCGCCCAGGCTGGAGTGCAGTGGCTCGATCTTGGCTCACTGCAAGCTCTGCCTCCCGGGTCCATGCCATTCTCCTGCCTCAGCCTCCCGAGTAGCTGGGACTACAGGCGCCCACCACCACACCTGGCTAATTTTTTTGTATTTTTTTAGTAGAGACAGGGTTTCACTGCATTAGCCAGGATGGTCTCGTTCTCCTGACCTCGTGATCCTCCCACCTCTGCCTCCCAGAGTGCTGGGATTACAGGCATGAGCCACCGTGCCTGGCCCATGCTCTACTTCTTGAATTGAGAGACTAGAAAAAAATACAGTCTGGGCTGTTTGAGACATATGATCAGTTCCTGGTGATTCTCTGTGGAGTGGTCTTGAATTCTCTTTACTCAGAAGGAGACCTAGGAACCTAACTGTAGAGCCTTACACAATAAAGTTTTGGAGATTTTGAAAATTTACACTATAATGTTCAGTCCAGCCGTCTGCCAAGACAAAGAACTTCATTGACTCTACATGTGTAATGCTGGCTGAAGTAAGTGAGACAGAGGGACCACACAGGTTAATCACAGCATCAGACTACTATTAATATTTGAGTGGTGGCAACTTTTGGCAAAAGAGAAGTAGGTTTAGTAGGTTTCATTCCTATTATTATACATCCACTTGTTAAACATTTGCTAAGTAAGGATGTACATGATTCTGAGCTTGCATTGGATGTATGGAGATGCTATCTCTTAAGACCCCACAGATGATTGGATGAGAAAGTCATGTAAAGAAACAAAAAATAAAAATTTTAGTTCTAAATGTAGTAACTGAGAGATAGGTACCAAGTTCTATAAGGTCCAAGGAATGACTATCTCGGGTAGGGAGATTTCATATTGTGGAGGGGGGACATGCGAAATTGATCTTAAAAATCAAGAAAAGATTTACAGTTTTGATTGTTTGTTTTTGAGACAGAGTCTTGCTCTGTTACCCATGCTGGAGTGCAATGGCACCGTCTTGGCTCACTGCAACCTCTGCCTCCTGGGTTCAAATGATTCTCCTGCCTCAGGCTCCCGAGTAGCTGAGACTACAGGTGTGTGCCACCACACCCGGCTAGTTTCTGTATTTTTAGTAGAGACAGGGTTTCACTATGTTGGCCAGGCTGGTCTCGAACTTCTGACCTCATGATCTGCCTGCCTCAGCCTCCCAAAGTGCTGGGATTACAGCCGTGAGGCATCGTGCCTGGCCAAGATTTACAATTTTAAAACCTTGCTTTCTGAGTGATAAATCACAAGTTAAAGGGTTATATTGAAAACTTTCCATCCTGAGAAAACAGTTTTGTTATCAAAGACTGAAACTTCTGTTTTTTTTCCTAAATCAAAATTGACTGAAACATTATTCAATCAGAAAATTTGACTGTCATTTAATAATATCATTCAATAATGTGAATTATAAATTTAAGAATAATATTATTATTTAATAATGTGAATTATAAATACAGCCTAAGAGATATAGTTAATTTGAAAGCTAAACTTTCTGACATTTTACTTTATTACAGAATTAAAAAAAAAACCCAAACTTGGTGCTTAAAAAATGTTTCTAAAACTTAATAATGTGATGATAAAACTGAGTTATTAGACAGTACCCAGCAGTATAGGCATGGCTATCTTAAAGAAGCTTTTGCTAGAGCTCTAACAGCATAATTATGTCATTATATGTGCCAACTTGCATCACTGATAAGTAGTTGATATAAAAGCAAAAGTAATGAAGAATTTTCCTGCACCTGATTTTGTGCATCCACACAATGCAGATTTCAATAACTTCCCCATGCTAACCTTACCTTAAAATGAACAAACAAGCTTTACTGAGTTATCAAATGACAGCTCATTAAAATTGGCATTTGAGAATTGCATAGTGCCAGAGTCTGGCTATATATGAAGTCTGATTTTTCTGAAAGAGCACACAAAGTCTCGAGTTATTAAAATCATTTCATGAAACACTCTTATTCAAACAAGTAGTGTTTATATGAGAGTTATAGAGGTAAAACCATAGACAACAACAACAAAAAATAAACAACATAATTAAAAAATGGCCAAGAAACTTGAATAGACATTTCTCAAAAGAAAACACGCAAATAGGCGAGAAGCACATAAAAAGATGCTGAGCATCACTAATCATTAGACAAATGCAGGTCAAAACTATAATGAGATACCACCTCACACCCATTAGGATGGCTACTATCAAAATAGAAAATAACAAATGTTGTTAAGGATGTAGAGAAATTGGAACATGTGAGCACTTTTGGTGGGAGTGTGAAATGATACAGCTGATATGGAAAATAATATGGCATTTTCTTAAAAAATTAAAAAATGAAATTACCAAGTGATCCAGGAATTCCAGTTCTGGGCAGATACTCAAAAGAATTGAAAATAGGGTCTCAAAGAGATATTTGTTCATAGCAGCATTATTTATAATAGGTAAAATATGAAAGCAACCCATATCCATTGATGAATAAATGGATAGCAAAATATGGTGTATATATACAGCATATATAATATATTATTATATATTATATAATATTAATAATACATTAATATTAATATATTAATCATTAATTAATAGTATTTAAATTATATATTATATGTCACATATAAATATTACATATCATATATAAATATATATCATATATTAATATATTATATATCATATATAATATTAATATATTATATATCATATAAAATATTAATATATGTCATATATAAAAAATGGGATATTATTCAATCTTAAAAAGACAGAAAATTTGGGCATATGTTACAACATAGAAATTTGAAGGTATTATGCTAAGTGAAATAAGCTAGTCACCAAAAGACAAATACTGTATGATTCCAGTTACATGAGGTACTTAGAGTAGTCAAAATATAAAGACAGAAAGTAGAATGATGGTTTCCAGGGGCTGGAGGGAAGAAGGAATGGAGAGTGATTGTTTAATGGGTAGAGTTTCTGTTTTGCAAGAGGAAAAGAGTTCTGGAGATGAATGGTGGTGATAGTTGCACAGCAATATAAATGTACTTAACACCACTGAACTGTACCCTTAAAAATAGTTAAGATAACGGCCGGGCACTGTGGCTTATGCCTGTAATCCCAGCACTTTGGGAGGCTGAGGTGGGTGGATCACAAGGTTGGGAGTTTGAGACCAGTCTGACCAACATGGTGAATCCCCGTCTCTACTAAAAATACAAAAATTAGCTGGGTGTGGTGGTACGCGCCTGTAATCCCAGCTACTTGGGAGGCTGAGGCAGAAGAATCACTTGAACCTGGGAGGCAGAGGTTGCAGTGAGCCGAGATCATGCCATTGCCCTCCAGCCTGGGCGACAGAGCAAGACTCTGTCTCAAAAAAAGAAAAAAAAATAGTTAAGATAGTAGATTTCATTTTCAAATTTTACCACAAATAAAAAACAAGGGAAAAACACAGAGACAGATTATACAGAAACAGATCTAAGTGTACATCTTTATATTATTAATTCAAAATTGATAGGTTAGTTTTGGCAAAACAGTACTGTCACTTTAATTTGGTCATTTTAATTATGCTGGTTTTGAAAGTAGTAAATGTAAAAATTTGGTTTGGTTTTAGATTTGTATAAGAACTATAAGTGTAAGAAGTTTACACCAATTTTATTTGTATATCTTTAAGCAAAATCACAAAAATTTGATTTGACAGCAAGATTCATAAAGTTTTTTCCTTTACAAGGGACTAGTATATTATTTAAGTTAGAGAAACATTTCTCTAGGTAAGAGAAAATAGGAGCTTGAACTGAAAGAGAAGTAATAGGGATACAGATACAAGGAGGAAGCTGACAGAGTCTTCCACCTCTCTTAGGAATATGGAGTGAAGACTAATATAGAGTTAAAAGCTAAGAGATTGGGAGGCCGAGGTGGGCGGATCACCTGAGGTCAGGAGTTTGAGACCAGCCTGGCTAACATGGTGAAACCACGTCTCTACTAAAAATGCAAAAATTAGCCAGGTGTGGTGGCAGGTGCCTGTAGTCCCAGCTACTTGGGAGGGTGAGGCAGGAGAACGGCATAAACCCGGGAGGTAGAGCTTGCAGTGATCCAAGATAGCGCCACTGCACTCCAGCCTGGGTGACAGAGCAAGAGTCCATCTCAAAAAAAAAAAAAAAAAAAAAAAAAAGGTAAGAGGACAAACTAATTGAACCACTATTATGTACTAAGAACTGGGTTAGCCGGTAGGTCCAAAGCAATGCAACGATGAGACTTTCATACCTTAAGAGCCCATAGAATACAGAAATGCTCAAGCTCATAAACAATTGCATGTCCATGTGTTTGATGCTACAATAGACCCAGGCTGGGGTATTATGAGACTATGGAATGGGGTGCCTAACGTAGGTAGGGTGAGAAAAAAGAAGACTTGAGAATCCTTCCCAGAGCAGGGCTCAATTTTTATAGATAATATCCATATTATTGTCTAACATTGTTCTAGAGGTCCTGGCTGTGCAAAAAATCCAGAAAAAAATAAGACATATATATATAATGAGCAGGAAGAGACAACATTATTGTAATTTACAGATGAAAATATTGTCTTCCTAGAAAATTCTAGAGAAGTAATCTAAAAAAATAGAGAGTTTAGTAAGGTGGCTGAATTTTAGATAAAAATATTAAGAAATCAATAGCTATTGCCAATCAAAAAATAATTTTTAAAAGGTACCATCCAAAATAGCAACAATACTATAGAAGTATGTGAGACTTTATGAAGAAAAAACAGCAATAATAAAAGAAGTTTTGAATAAGTAAGAGAGAAAGAATAATGTTTCTGCATGAGAAAACTATCCCGTGACTCTGGCAGTTTTCTTTTAATTTATTGATTTAATATAATATTAGTAAAAGTTCCACTGAAATTTTATTTTGGAAGTTTCTTTTAAGATATAGTTGCAGGGGTAAAAGCTTGCAGATAACCAAGAAAACTTGGAAACAAACAATAAGGTGGATTCCCAAGTATAATGTGTAGCTACAGCAATTAATACAGGGTGTTCATCGCAAGATTTGGTAAATCCATGAAGGAAAACAGACAGCCAAGAAAGTAGATATCGTGTACTCTGAAGATGGCATTTCAAAATAAGCAGGGTAATTATACTTTAAAAACAAACAAACAAAAAACAGAATAAGTTACTCAAATAAACTTTTTACATATTTTTCATTATCCATTACAAAATTAAGTTAGATAGCTTTCTCATGTTACGTGCAAAAAATTTTTAAAAATTCTTAATAATTCTTTTAAAGTGCTGAGTGAGTAAGACCTTTCCAAATCTGGAATGAAAACTGGAAACCACAATGTAAAAGATGGACAGATTTGATTGCAAAAAACTTTAAAATGTCTGTTTAGAAATATATGCTATAAACAAAAGTGAAAGACTTAAGGCAGCTTAGAAGAATATATTTGTAGTCTATATAGAACAAAGTTTAATAGCGATGCTATGGAGAATTCTTCTAAATCGGTAAGATAAACAATCTAGTAGAAAAATGGAAAAGGGAAGTGGGCAAAACAAAGAAAAATGGAGAGTAAACACATAAAAGTATGTGCAATTTTACCAATTATTTTATTTTATTTTATTGAGACAGAGTTTTGCTCTGTTACCCAGGCTGGAGTGTGGTAGTACATGCGATCTCAGATCACTGAAACCTCCATCTCCCAAGTTCAAGTGATTCTTGTGCCTTAGCCTCTCAAGTAGCTGGGATTAAAGGCGTGCTCCACCAGGTCTGGCTAATTTTTGTATTTTTAGTAAAGACAGGGTTTTACCATGTTGGCCAGGCTGGTCTTGAACTCCTGACCTCAGGTGATTCACCCTCCTCAGCCTCCCAAAGTGCTAGGATTACACATGGCCACCATGCTCGGCCTCACAAATAATTTTAAAAGTAAGTAAAAACAATGGTCATTTTAGCTTTTCAGAATGCCCTCCACAAAACATAAACAGAAAAAAAAAAACCAGCAGAAATAAAAAGATTGATGCCACCTTTAGAGTATATTTTGATTGTGTATTTGACTATAAAATAAAAACTACATATACTTACCATTGATCCTACGTCTGTGAGTCGGTTCCTCCAAATACCAGAACATCATGTTTGTTTATTTCAGCACTTTTGTAAGCCCCAAATTAGAAACAATCTAAAGATCTACATTTAGAAAATAGTTTAATAAATTGTGATACAGTTATGTTCTGAAAAGCTATCTTGAACAGATGAGGTAAGGCTGTAAGTTCTGCCACGGTAAAATAATTTCCATATATTTTAAGATATAAAAGCAAGCAAATTGCGAAACAATGTGTACAGTATGATCTAGTTTTCTTGTTAAAAATAATCATGAGAAATCAGCCCAGAAAATTAAGCATGTATAGGAATGAAAATAGATTCACAGACATACAAGCATACCTATATATGACAGGCATAGAAAAAAGTTTGAGAGGCTACACACCAGGAATTGTTTCCTCTGGGAGTGAATAGTGGCTTGGCATTTCACTTTCAGTAATTCTATATTTCTAAATTATTTTCTCATTATCATGATTACTCTTTTGATCAAGGAAGTTTATTAGGTAGTGAGAGAGGCAGAGATTACAAAATACTACTAGAAAGGCATCCAGGAGGTAGGGGTAGGGTACTGAGTGTGTGTTGTTGATGGTGGATGCTGGTAGGTAGCCGCAGGGTTCATCATCTGGAGTATGTGTTGGGGTTTGTTCTATTTTTAGTTTAAGAGACAGGAGACAAGTTGGGTAGAGGGCACTATTTCAAAAATTTGCCCTAATGGTTTGGCTGACTAGAATGAGAATCTCAATTGGGGTATAGCTAATTTCCCATTCACATTTGAAAAGGGTAGAGAGTCTGGGTGCGGTTGTTCATCCCTGTAATCCCTTTGTCAGTCAGCACTTTGGGAGACTGAAGAAGTAGAATCACATGAGCCCAGAAATTTGAGACAAGCCTGGGCAACATAGTGGGACCCTGTCTCTAAAAAAATTCTTTAAATTAGATGGGCATTGTAGTGTGTGTTTCTGTAGTGCCAGCTACTGCGGAGGCTGAGGTAGGAGCATCACTTGAGCCTAGGAGATAGAGGCTGCCGTGAGCCATGATCGCGCCACTGCATTCCAACCTGGGTGACAGTAAGACCTTGTCCCCACCCCCACCCCCCAAGAAAAAAGAAAGAAAAAGAAAAAATGTAGAGAATGGCACTTATGACTGGAAAGAAATATTTTAAAATTATCTGAAACGAAAAGTGATTAAATAATCCTATGGTTCTAGTAAGACAAATATTTATAGCACTCTCAAAGTGTCCAGTGTCTGTAATAAGTCAGATTATCCTCACTAATTTTACTAGAAAACTGTTATAAACATTTGAGTCCAACAAGCTGTCAATGTAAAGTTCAAGTAAAGAGTCTCATCTCAGGAAACAACAACAACAAACAAGGAAATACTATACAACTTGAGTCACAAACCACAATGTAGCCAACATATTTGAAAATCATTCAAAAAGTTTAAGGACAACTTCAAAAAGAAACTTCAAAAGTAGGGCAATAGTGTCTTAACAGAAAATGAACATTAATTGAAAGAAGTAGAATATGATACAAAAACTGTTAATATTGGTTTAATTTATGTTCATGTTTGTAATGAGTTGAATAGCATCCCCCTTCAAATTCGTGTTCCCCTGTAAACTGTGAATATGACCTTATTTGGAAATAGGGTTTTTGCAGGTGTAAGCAAGTTGTATGAGGTCATACTGAATGAGGATGGGCCTTATCCAATGACTCTTATCCTTTTAAGAAGAGGGAAATTTGGATGCAGATGTACCTGGGGTAAGACAGTCATGTGAAGATGCAGATAACAATTGGAGTTATGCTGTCACCAGCCAAGGAACACCAAGCATTTCTGGGAGCCACCAGAAGCTAGGGAGAGGCAAGAAAGGATCCTCCCCAAGAGCTTATAGAGGGAGCATGGTCTTCCCAACACCCTATTTCAGACTTCTGGTTTCTAGAAATGTGAGACAACAAATTTTTGTTGTTTTCAACCATCTTAATTTGTGATAATTTGTTACGGCAGCCCTAGGAAACTAATTCCATTTTGTATGCAAACAGTACAAAAATACATTTGGAAAAAAACTTATTTTTAAAAGTCCTACAACAGACCATCTTTTTCTGGACACTGGGGCTATGTGGCCCTTTCTGTCAAATCCACATGTGATGTAATCTCTTCAAAAGAAGTGAACATTCTCTTGTTGATCTTTGTCTTCTCTCCTACCTATAACAGTGTCTGGCATATGACAGGCCCTCAAAAATATTTGTTGAATGGATAAACAAAAGTGTGCATAAATTGGCAACACTGACCTTATGTCCTTTTCAGATTCCATATTTTAACTTTTCGCACAAAAAATAGGATCATCTTTTAAAACACTGCTGTTTAAAATTTATACTTAAACAGCCTTATATAATAAATGATGATAGTTACAAGTACATCAGAAGGTCATATTAGAATAGATTGTTTTTATGAAAATAGAATATTATGGCACTGAATTGTATGTGAAAGTTATTGCATAATAAAGAATGATACATTCAGAGAGCATAAAACGATTCATTTTGTAGTCTCTGCTTTCTTTTCATTTAAAAGTCTATGAATTAGCATATGCTGTCAGGAATAATGATAATCCATTATTGCTATATTCTTGAGTGTAGGTGGCAAGGAGCTTTTTTATTTGGTAATAAAGAACAGTCTTTAAGCCACACAAATGCTCCAGGAGAAGACAGCATGCCATGTAAACACACTAGCACACATAATCTTCTGTGATAATTGATTCAGACTTACTGACCTTCGGCACATTGAATGTTTTGATTTCTTCACTATGAGCCTTCAGGTGAATCCAGGGTGAAATTATAATATAAAAAGAGTTGCAGCAAATTTTTCTCCTAAGAAGGTGAAGTAGTCTGTTGATAATCTGAATCATTCAGTTTTAGAAAGACATTATATAGCACCTAGGATCATGGCACTTATCAGAAACCATGGCATTTTAATTTCTTATTTTATGAAACAAGAACTCATACCCAGAGAGGCCAAACACTTGCCCAGGGCCACATAGGTAGTATCAGGACTGGCATCAGGACTCAAGGTTTCTTAACTCTCAGTTAAGTGCTCTTTGTATTATTTGTATCATGTTGTTATTTTAAAAGAAATCTGCTGTAGCTAAGAGTCAGTTGTAGGTTTTCTGACCTAGAAAGTAGAATTCTGTCACTAACTCATGAGTAACCCAAATGACTGACAATTTTAATCTCAATTAAACTCATGTAGATGATCATTAGGTGATTTAGGTGACTTTAGGCCTCTTAAAGTACAGGCATTGAGGAATTTAAGTGGAACATGACCATTTAAGATGATTAGTAGAGATAAGGACATTGAGAGGGAAAAAAATAGCACTAATAACAAGAACTTTGTGAGAAAAACAAAAGTAGATTTTTGATAATTTACTTTTTGGAATTTATTTTTTATTCAATATGCAAAACTATGTAGTTACTGTTTTCCCATATTCAACTCGCAGAATATACCTTGTGTCATTCTGTCATTTTCATTTAAATGTTTAATGAACACAAATTAGAGAAAACACATGAATTCCTCAAGGAAAGAGAGAACAAGGGCAAGAAAATGAGGGCCTTCATCAAGGGTCTATAAGAGGCATGAAATGTGCTAAGAATTTTCACACATTTCACATTTAATCCTCAAAGGTCTTCAAGCTACAAATTAAGGTTTTTCTTTTCTTTTTCTTTTTTCTTTTCTTTTCTTTTTTTTTTTTTTGAGATGGAGTGTCACTCTGTCACTCAGGCTGGAGTGAGTGGCACAATCTTGGCTCACTGCAATCTCTGCCTCCTTCAAGTGATTCTCATGCCTCAGCCTCCCGAGTAGCTGGTATTACAGGTGTGCCCCACCATGCCTGGCTAAATTTTTGTATTTTTAGTAGATAAAGGGTTTTGTCATGTTGGCCAGGCTGGTCTTGAGCTCCTGACCTCAGATAATCTGCTCTCCTTGGCCTCCCACAGTGCTAGGATTACAGGCATGTGCCACAGCATCTGGCCAGCTTATTCTTTTTGATGATGAAAACTCTAACAACTGAGTAACAGATTTTTAGGACTGATATCCATCCCCCAAAATATTTACTGATCCTGCTGAATAAGAGCCTTGTATCAACCTTCTTGCTAAGCACTGTCTATGCACTTTCTTATTTAATATTCACAACAACCTTAAAAAATAGAGATAGTAATTATCCTGAACTCATAGATTATATAATTGAGTCATAGGGAGGTAATAAGGGAAGGTAATGAATATATATGAAGGGTCTACTATATGCTGGCACTGCACTTGGCATTTTACATGTTGTATTAGCTGGTTCTCATGCTGCTAATAAAGACACACCCGAGGCTAGGTAATTTATAAAGGAAAGAGATTTAATTGACTCACCGTTCAGCATGGCTGGGGAGGCCTCAGGAAACTTAGAAGAGGTGGAAGAGGACGCAAGCACATCCCTCTTCACATGGTGGCAGCAAGAAGTGCTGAGCAAAAGGGGGAAATGCCCCTTAAAAAATCATCAGATCTCATGAGAATCCACTCACTATCACGAGAACAGCAGCATGGGGGTAACTACCCCCATGATTCAATTACCTCCTACCGGGTTCCTCTCATGATGGGTGGGCATTATGGGAACTAAAATTCAAGATGAGATTTAGGTGGGGACACCGCCAAACCATATTACATGTGAAATCTACTGCATGTGAAATCACACAGGTGGTAAAATTATTTACATTTTGCAAACAAATAAATTTAAATGTGAAGAGATTAACTAACTTGCCCAGGTAATATAGGAAGGTAAAGTTTTCACTGCGATCTAAATTCAGCTCGCATTCCAAATCCTTTCCATGATGCCACTGAGGATCTAAGATGAATTGGAGAAAGGAGAGTGTGGTGGAAGGGAGCACCAATAGAAGGTTTCTAAAATCATATGTGGAAAGAAAAAACAAGATCTGAACTTCAGTAGGTAGCAAAAATGGCAAACGTGGGTTGTACTATAAAAGTATTGTAAAGGCAAAACTATTGAGGCTGTGGAGGGTAGTGGTGAAGTACTGCTGTGGAGTTGCATACATCTGAGTCACTATCTCTATAATCCTTACTTCTCTAAGCCTCAGTTGTCTCACTTGCAAAATATAAAGATTAAATGAGTTAATGCATGTGAAATGATTAGGGGACCGCCTCATACATAGTAAGCGCTTCATAAATGTTAGTTATTATTGGAAGGTGAGTAAGAGAGGAATCCAAGATGTTTTTAAGCTTTCTAATCCTAGTGTCTAGTCCAGTAGTTGAGTCTAGGAAGAGTAGATAATAAAACATGATTCCTACAATCTTTATCTCTGAATTAGACAGCAGATTCCTCTGCAGTAGTTTATTCTTATAGTCTAAATAAACCAATTGAAAGCCAGACATTGCCAGAATGGATTAAAAACACAACTCAATTATATATTGTCTATAAGAAACTCATTTCAAATATAATAATATAAGCAGGTTGAAAGTAAAAAAAGAAGATCTATCATGCAAACATCAATCAAAGGAAAAACAAGAGTGGCTATATTAATATCAGATAAAATAGACTTCACACCAAAGAAAGTTATCAGAGACAGGGAAAATTACTATATAATAATAAAGCGATCAATCCACTTAGAAGACACAGCAATCCTAAATATGTATAGAGCAAGCAACAGAACTGTTAAATATATAAAGCCAAACTGATAGAACTGAAAGGAGAAATAGTCAAATTTACAAATACAGTTGGAGACTTCAACCCCTCTCTCACAACAATTCATAGGATAACTAGAAAGGAAATCAGCAAGAGTGTAGAAGAGCGCCATTAATCAATAAGATCTAATCAACATTTGTAGAAAATGTTATAAATAGAAAATTTTCATTTATAGGACACTCCATCCAACAGCAACAGAATACAGATTATTTTCAAGTGCCCATGAACCATATACTGAGATAGACTATATCTAGGCCATAAAACAAACCCTAGGGAATTTAAAAGAAACGCAATTAAACAGTATGTTCTCTGACCACAACAGAAACAAGGTAGAAATAAATAGCAGAAAGATAGCAAGACAATCTCCAAGCTCTTGGAAACTAAAGTAAACACTTCTAAATCATCTAAGAGTTAAAAAGGGAGTCTTGAGGGAAATTAAAAAAAAAAGTCAATGAAAATGAAAATACAACATATTGAAATTTGTGTTAGGGAAAATCTGAGAGAGAAATTTAAAGCACTAAATGCATACATTAGAAAAGAGTAATAGTCTTAAACCAATAGTCTAGCCTCCCACCTTGATAATCTAGAAAAAGAAGAGCAAAATAAACTGAAAGCAAATATAAAGGAGGAAAATAGATAAAAGCTGAAATCAATGACATTGAAAACAGAAAAACAAAGAGGAAATTAATGAAACAAAAAGTTATTTTTTTTAACAGATCGATAAAATTGAAAAATCTCTAGCAGCAATGACAAAGAGAAGACACAGATTACCAGTATTAGGAATGAAACAGAATATCACTGCAGGCTCTGCAGCCATTGAAAGTATCATAAGGGAATACTACAAATACCTTTACACATTTAAATTTGACAACTTACATGAAATAGATTGATTCCTTGAAAAACACAAACTACTACAATGCGCCTAAGGTGAAGTAGATAATTTGAATAGCCCTGTAACTGTTAAGATAATTAAACTCATAGTTTAAAAACCTTCAAAAAGAAATCTCTCTGGGCTTATGTGTTTTCTCTGGAGAAATCTAGCAAATATTTAAGTAAGGATTAGTATAAATTCTGCACAATCTCTTACAGAAAATGTAAGATGAAGGAATACTTCTTGATTCATTTTATAAACCTAGTTTTACCCTAATAATAAAACTCTACAGACAGTACGAAAAATAAAACTATGGATTAGTATCATTCACGAATACAGATGCAAGCATCCTTAACAAATATTAGCAAACAGAATTCAGCAATCTATAAAAAGAATTATGTACAATGATCAAGCAGGGTTTCTTTCAGAAATTCAAGGCTGCATCAATATTTATTTATTTACTTATTTCAGATAGGGTTTTGCGCTGTCACCCAGGCTGAGTGCAGTGCTATGCTCACAGCTCACTGTAGCCTCCACCTCTATCTGTACAAAAAATAAAAAAATTTAGCTAGGCATGGTGGTGTGTGCCTGTAATCCCAGCTACTGAGGAGGCTGAGGTGAGAGGATCACTTGAGCCTGGGGGTTTGAGGCTGCAGTGAGCCATAATCATGCCACTGCACTCAGCCTCGGTGACAGAGTGAAACCCTGTCTCAAAAATAAAAAAGAAAAGAAAAGGAAACAAAAATTGTACAGACCAGAAAGGAAGAAATGAAACTGCTGCAACTTGCAGATGACATGATTGAGTTATGTAGAAAATCCCAAGGAATCAACAAAAAATCCTCAAGCAATGATTGAGCTAAGCAAGGTCACCACAGGATATAGGATACATGTACAAAATCATTTGTACTTCTATGACTAGCAATGAACACTTGGACGTCAAAATAAAAAATGCAGTACCATTTACAATTGCTAAAAAGGTTAAAGATTTAGGTGTAAATCTTATGAAACATGTATAGGACTAATATACCGGAAACTACATGACACTTTAAAAAGTTGACAATCTGAATAAATGAAGAGACATATTGTGTCCATGGACTGGAAGACTTGACAGTAAAGATATCAATTCTGTAGAAATTGATCTATACATTTAATATAATTCCTATCAAAATCCCAGCAAAATATTTTTGCAGTTATAGACAAGATCATTCTAAAATTAAAATGAAAAGGTACATGAACCAGAATAGCTAAAATTATTTTGAAAAAATAAATACAGTTGATCTTTGGTATCTGTGGGGGATTGGTTCCAGGACCTCCTGTGGATGGCAAAATCTTCAGATGCTCAAGTCTCTTATATAAAATGGCATAATATGTGTATATAATCTGTGCACCTCCTCCCATATACTTTAAAATCATCTCTAGATTACTTATAATACCTAATATCATGTAAATGCTATGTCAATAGCTGTTTACTATATTGTTTAGGGAATATTGACAAGAAAAATGTCTGTATGTGTTTAGCACAGGCACAATTTTGTATCTGAATATTTTTGATCCAAAGTTGGCTGAATTCATATATAGGAACCCACAGATACAGAGAGTTGACTGTATAATGGGAGGAGTCAGGATATCTAATTTCAATATAGCTACAATAATCAAAATTGTGTTGTTGCTAGAGGGACAGAGACATAGAAAAATGAAACAGAATAGAGAATCCAAATGTAGACTCACTCAAATATACCCAACTGACTTTTTACAAAGGTACAAAAACAATTCAATGGAGGAAAGTTAGCCTTTTCAATTAGCAGTGTTAGGGCAATTAGACATCCACATGCAAAAAAAAAAGAAGCTACAACTGTTTCATTCAAAAATTAACTCACAATGAATCATAAATGTAAAATGTAAAACTGAAAATTTTATTTGAAAAACATTGGAGAAAATCTTTGAGATCTAAGGCTAGGAAGGAGTTATTAGACTTGACACAAAAAGCATGATCCATAAAAGGATATTTGATAAACTGGACTTCATTAAATTAAAACTTGTATTGTGCGAAAGCAAATTTTGATTCGGGGGTCTATGGTTGAACCTGAGATTCTGCACTTATAAAAGTTTTCAGATGATGCTGAAGCTGCTGGTGTAGGAACCATACTTTGAATAGCAAGAGACAGACAATCTGTTTGGCTCCTTACAGTCCTAAAATTACAGGGATAAATAATTTAATGGACAAATAAATTTTGCTATTTTATAGGGTTCAAAATTTAGAGAAGTAGAGGAGATAATTTCAGTTGAAGGAATAATAGAAACCCCTCAAAATCCAATTTTATAGCTGCTTTAATAAAATGAGAAACAAAATATTATCTTTTCAAATTATCTAATATTCTCATTTTTTTCTAAAAAGAGATAATAAAAGGAGGTTTTTTAATTCAAAGGTATAACTGAATAGATAGATTTGTTTACAACTGTTCTCGTGAAACACTTTTTTAAAAAAATACGACCAACTTCTTTGCAAATAGCAGACACATACCTCAACTATCATGAGCTAATTTTTGGTGGATAATGTACACAATTAGGCAGAAATAGGCAAGCTCACA
Organism: Hylobates moloch; assembly: GCF_009828535.3. Lineage (NCBI taxonomy): Eukaryota > Metazoa > Chordata > Mammalia > Primates > Hylobatidae > Hylobates > Hylobates moloch. The sequence goes on from NW_026652288.1 coordinate 69,723,512, forward strand.
CTGGGAGATTAACTATCAAATATTC